>NC_050097.1:53086578-53389609 GCF_902167145.1 Zea mays
GTAGAAAAATGTAACAAATTATCTAGTGAGCTAAGCATGTGCCATGACACTATTGCCAACCTTAGAAATGAAAATGATAAATTAATTGCTAAGGTAGATTCTCATGTTTGCATTGATCCTAGAAATGATAATGTTGATTTGCTTGCTAGGATTGATGAGTTAAATGTTTCCATTGCTAGCCTTAGAAATGAGAATGAGAAACTAATTGCTAAGGCTAAGGATTTTGATATTTGCAATGCTACTATTTCCGACCTTAGAACTAAAAATGATATGTTGCATGCTAAGGTTGTTGAACTAAAATCTTGCAAACCCTCTACATCTAATGTTGAGCATATTTCCATTTGTATTAGATGTAGAGATATTAATGTTGATGCTATTCATGATCACCTAGCCTTAATTAAAAAACAAAATGATCACATAGCTCAACTAAATGCTAAGATTAGAGAGCATGACTTAGAAAATGAAAAATTTAAATTGGCTAGAAGCATGCTCTATAATGGGAGACGCCCTGGCATCAAGGATGGCATTGGCTTCCAAAGGGGAGACAATGTCAAACTTAATGCCCCACCTAAAAATTTGTCTAACTTTGTTAAGGGCAAGGCTCCCATGCCTCAGGATAACGAGGGTTACATTTTGTACCCTGCCGGTTATCCCGAGAGCAAAATCAGGAGAATTCACTCTAGGAAGTCTCACTCTGGCCCTAACCATGCTTTTATGTATAAGGGTGAGACATCTAGCTCTAGGCAACCAACCCGTGCCAAATTGCCTAGAAAGAAAACTCCTAATGCATCAAATGATCATGCCATTTCATTTAAAACTTTTGATGCATCTTATGTGCTTACTAGCAAATCCGGCAAAGTAGTTGCCAAATTTGTTGGGGGCAAACACAAGGGCTCCAAGACTTGTGTTTGGGTACCCAAAGTTCTTGTATCTAATGCCAAAGGACCCAAAACAGTTTGGGTACCTAAAGTCAAGAACTAAATTTGTTTTGTAGGTTTATGCATCCGGGGGCTCAAGTTGGATACTCGACAGCGGGTGCACAAACCACATGACCGGGGAGAAAAGGATGTTCTCCTCATATGAGAAAAACAAAGATCCCCAACGAGCTATCACATTTGGGGATGGAAATCAAGGGTTGGTCAAAGGTTTGGGTAAAATTGCTATTTCACCTGACCATTCCATTTCCAATGTTTTTCTTGTTGATTCATTAGATTACAACTTGCTTTCTGTTTCCCAATTATGTCAAATGGGCTACAACTGTCTTTTTACTGATATAGGTGTCACTGTCTTTAGAAGAAGTGATGATTCAATAGCATTTAAGGGTGTGTTAGAGGGTCAGCTATACTTAGTAGATTTTGATAGAGCTGAGCTCGACACATGTTTAATTGCTAAGACTAACATGGGTTGGCTCTGGCACCGCCGACTAGCCCATGTTGGGATGAAGAATCTTCATAAGCTTCTAAAGGGAGAGCACATTTTAGGACTAATCAATGTTCATTTTGAGAAAGACAGGATTTGTAGCGCATGCCAAGCAGGGAAGCAAGTTGGCACTCATCATCCACACAAGAACATAATGACGACTGACAGGCCACTGGAGCTCCTACACATGGATCTATTCGGCCCGATCGCTTACATAAGCATCGGCGGGAGTAAGTACTGTCTAGTTATTGTGGATGATTATTCTCGCTTCACTTGGGTATTCTTTTTACAGGAAAAATCTCAAACCCAAGAGACCTTAAAGGGATTCTTGAGACGAGCTCAAAATGAGTTCGGCTTAAGGATCAAGAAAATAAGAAGCGACAATGGGACGGAGTTCAAGAACTCTCAAATTGAAAGCTTCCTTGAGGAGGAGGGCATCAAGCATGAGTTCTCTTCTCCCTACACGCCACAACAAAACGGTGTAGTGGAGAGGAAGAATCGAACTCTATTGGACATGGCAAGAACCATGCTTGATGAGTACAAGACACCGGACCGGTTTTGGGCCGAAGCGGTCAACACCGCCTGCTACGCCATCAACCGGTTATATCTTCACCGAATCCTCAAGAAGACATCATATGAACTCCTAACCGGTAAAAAGCCCAACATTTCATATTTTAGAGTTTTTGGTAGCAAATGCTTCATTCTTATTAAAAGAGGTAGAAAATCTAAATTTGCTCCTAAAACTGTAGAAGGCTTTTTACTTGGTTATGATTCAAACACAAGGGCATATAGGGTCTTTAACAAGTCCACTGGACTAGTTGAAGTCTCTTGTGACGTTGTGTTTGATGAAACTAACGGCTCTCAAGTAGAGCAAGTTGATCTTGATGAGATAGGTGAAGAAGAGGCTCCATGCATCGCGCTAAGGAACATGTCCATTGGGGATGTGTGTCCTAAGGAATCCGAAAAGCCTCCAAATGCACAAGATCAACCATCCTCCTCAATGCAAGCATCTCCACCAACTCAAAATGAGGATGAAGCTCGAGTTGATGAAGTAGAAGATCAAGCAAATGAGCCACCTCAAGATGATGGCATTGATCAAGGGGGAGATGCAAATGAGGAAGACAAGGAGGAAGAAGAGCAAAGGCCACCACACCCAAGAGTCCACCAAGCAATCCAACGAGATCACCCAGTCGACACCATCCTTGGCGATATTCATAAGGGGGTAACCACTAGATCTCGTGTTGCTCATTTTTGTGAACATTACTCTTTTGTTTCCTCTATTGAGCCACACAGGGTAGAGGAAGCACTTCAAGATTCGGATTGGGTGGTGGCAATGCAAGAGGAGCTCAACAACTTCACTAGAAATGAGGTATGGCATTTAGTTCCACGTCCTAACCAAAATGTTGTAGGAACCAAATGGGTCTTCCGCAACAAGCAAGATGAGCATGGTGTGGTGACAAGGAACAAAGCTCGACTTGTGGCCAAAGGATACTCCCAAGTCGAAGGTTTGGATTTCGGTGAAACCTATGCACCCGTAGCTAGGCTTGAGTCAATTCGCATATTATTAGCCTATGCTACTTACCATGGCTTTAAGCTTTATCAAATGGACGTGAAAAGTGCCTTCCTCAACGGACCAATCAAGGAAGAGGTCTATGTTGAGCAACCTCCCGGCTTTGAAGACAGTGAGTACCCTAACCATGTCTATAGGCTCTCTAAGGCGCTTTATGGGCTCAAGCAAGCCCCAAGAGCATGGTATGAATGCCTAAGAGATTTCCTTATTGCAAATGGCTTCAAAGTCGGCAAGGCCGATCCTACTTTATTCACTAAAACTCTTGAAAAAGACTTGTTTGTATGCCAAATTTATGTTGATGACATTATATTTGGGTCTACTAACGAGTCTACATGTGAAGAGTTTAGTAGGATCATGACACAGAAATTCGAGATGTCGATGATGGGGGAGTTGAAGTATTTTCTAGGATTCCAAGTCAAGCAACTCCAAGAGGGCACCTTCATTAGCCAAACGAAGTACACTCAAGACATTCTTGCTAAGTTTGGGATGAAGGATGCCAAACCCATCAAGACACCCATGGGAACTAATGGGCATCTCGACCTCGACACGGGAGGTAAGTCCGTGGATCAAAAGGTATACCGGTCGATGATTGGTTCATTGCTTTATTTATGTGCATCTCGACCGGACATTATGCTTTCCGTTTGCATGTGTGCAAGATTCCAATCCGACCCTAAGGAATCACACCTTACGGCCGTAAAACGAATCTTGAGATATTTGGCTTATACACCTAAGTTTGGGCTTTGGTACCCTCGGGGATCCACATTTGATTTGATTGGTTATTCGGATGCCGATTGGGCGGGATGCAAAATCAATAGGAAGAGCACATCGGGGACTTGCCAGTTCTTGGGAAGATCCTTGGTGTCTTGGGCTTCAAAGAAGCAAAATTCAGTCGCTCTTTCCACCGCCGAAGCCGAGTACATTGCCGCAGGCCATTGTTGCGCGCAATTGCTTTGGATAAGGCAAACCCTGCGGGACTACGGTTACAAATTAACCAAAGTCCCTTTGCTATGTGATAATGAGAGTGCAATCAAAATGGCCGACAATCCCGTCGAGCATAGCCGCACTAAGCACATAGCCATTCGGTATCATTTTCTTAGGGATCACCAACAAAAGGGAGATATCGAGATTTCATACATTAATACTAAAGATCAATTAGCCGATATCTTTACCAAGCCACTTGATGAACAATCTTTTACCAGACTTAGGCATGAGCTCAATATTCTTGATTCTAGAAATTTCTTTTGCTAAGCTTGCACACATAGCTCATTTGAATACCTTTGATCATATCTCTTCTATATGCTATAACTAATGTGTTTTCAAGTCTATTTCAAACCAAGTCATAGGTATACTGAAAGGGAATTAGAGTCTTCGGCGAAGACAAAGGCTTCCACTCCGTAACTCATGCTTCGCCATCACTCCGAGCAACTCTCTATTCCTTGGGAAGAAATAAGCATCAAAGAAAAGGACTTCATCCTTCGAGGAGAGAGTAAAAGCTCAAAAGCAAAAGGACCGGATTTCGTCTTTGGTATAATCTTAACTCATTTACTTATGACCAAAGGGAAAGAACTTACTTCGAGGGCTCTAATGCTTCCGTTTTTGGCGATTCATGCCAAAGGGGGAGAAAGTAAGAGCCCAAAGCAAAAGGACCGCACCACCACCAATTTCAAAAACTTAAGTGTTGAATATTTTTCAATTGATATCCTATTGTGTTCAAAAGGGGGAGAAAGTAGTATTTCAAAAATGGTATATCAAAAACCCTCTTGAACACTAAGAGGTGGATCTCTTTTAGGGGGAGTTTTGTTTAGTCAAAGGAAAAGCATTTGAAATAGGGGGAGACAATTTCAAATCTTGAAAATGCTTTGCAAACTCTTATTCATATACCTTTGACTATTTGCAAAAGATCTTTGAAATGGATTTACAAAAAGAATTTGCAAAAACAAAACATATGGTGCAAGCGTGGTCCAAAATATTAAAAATGAAGAAACAATCCATGCATATCTTGTAAGTGTTTATATTAGCTAAATTCCAAGCAACCTTTACACCTACATTATACAAACTAGTTCAATTATGCACCTTTATATTTGCTTTGGTTTGTGTTGGCATCAATCACCAAAAAGGGGGAGATTGAAAGGGAATTAGGCTTACACCTAGTTCCTAAATAGTTTTGGTGGTTGAATCGCCCAACACAAATAAATTGGACTAACTAGTTCGCTCTAGATTACATGTTCTACAGGTGCCAAAGGTTCATCTACAACTATACTAATTCGACTGTCCGGAATACCGTAGATTATTCCGGACAGGAGAAGCTTTTTGGAAAAACAGGCCAAGCGCGGACCGTCCGGGCCCTTGCGGCGGACCGTCCGCGACACAAGGATGTCACTCGGCCAGAACCAATGCAAAAATCCAAGTCTGTGCTATGGACTGTCCGGAGGAAAAGCAAAGACCGTCCGAGCCCTTGCGCGGACCGTCCGGCCTCTGGCGCGGACCGTCCGGTAGGTGAGAAACCGAGAAACCCGAAGGTGACGGGTTCGGAGAAATGAATTTTAGCGGCCTCGCGGACCGTCCGGGCCAGGCGGGCGGACCGTCCGCGACTGGCTCTGTCTGACATCTGACGTCGCATTAAATGCAATATAGCCGTTGATATAGCCGTTACTGCTGACCGTTGCATCTTCAGCCGTTGATCTACAGGGGCGGACCGTCCGCACCAGGAGGGCGGACCGTCCGCGCTCAGCAGAATGGCCCAACGGCTAGGAAATGGTTGGTGGCTATAAATACAACCCCAACCACCTCCATTCAATCCATCCAAGCATTCCAACCTTCAACATTCAATACAAGAGCTAGCAATCCATTCCAAGACACATTCAAAACCTCCATCTCTCCAAGTTTCACAATTGAGAAAAGAGATCATTAGTGATTAGTGGCTTGAGAGAGAAAGTGATCCGTGTGTTATTTGTCGCTCTTGTCGCTTGGCTTTTTCAAATCGTGCTTTCTTGATTCTTTCATTGCGATCAAATTCACTTGTAATTGAGGCAAGAGACACCAAACTTGTGGTGGTCCTTGTGGGAACTTTGTGTTCCAAGTGATTAAGAAGAGAAAGCTCACTCGGTCCGAGGGACCGTTTGAGAGAGGGAAGGGTTGAAAGAGACCCGGCCTTTGTGGCCTCCTCAACGGGGAGTAGGTTTGCGAGAACCGAACCTCGGTAAAACAAATCCGCGTGTCTCACTTACTTATTCGCTTGTGATTTGTTTTGCGCCCTCTCTCGCGGACTCGTTTATATTTCTAACGTTAACCCGGCTTGTAGTTGTGTTTATATTTGTAAATTTCAGTTTCGCCCTATTCACCCCCCCCCCCTCTAGGCGACTTTCAGTGTTGGCATCGATGCTTCTTCAATAAGCTAGCTGCCAAGCGAAACCTAGAAGCCTGAAGATGATCTTGAGTAGCCAAAACCAGCGTTTACAATCAGCAACCAGATGCTCCGCCAGACCAGATCTTGTTGAAGTTCCATCTCCTCGAAGAGTTGCAAAGTGAAGATATGTAGCTGAAGTAAAGCTATACCCATAACCCTTCTAAGCCAAATCTCGAGGACGAGATTCATTTTAAGTGGGGTAGATTTGTAGCATCCCAAAAATTCAAATCCTGAAATTTTCTCAAACTCGCTCTAAATTCAAAATGAATTTCAAATTTTATTTCAAAATGTTTGTTTGCGAGTTGATATCAGCAAATAAAATATAGTGGTCTATATTCTCTCCAAAATCCTCCTCAAAATACCCTACAAATATTTCCCCAGTGATCACCCTCAATTTCTTTCCAGAAATACCGCCCAGATATTTCCCCAGTAATCCCCCTCAAGTTGTTTCCAGAAATATTGCCCAAATATTCCACCGATATATCTCCAGGTATTTTCCTCTTGAGAAATACCTTTAGAATCATTTTTCAAGTCCCTATAAATATTTTCTTCATAACTTTCTTCATGCTCATACGTATACGTATGCCTCTAGTGTCATACGGTGAGCTCTACAAGCTAATTACACTTATACAAGACAAATACATGCTAATCTCCCACTAATCCTCTCATCCTCCCACTAATGCTCTCATCCCTCCCCCTAATCCCCCCACCATGGCTATAAATAGAGGGGCAAGGGCCTCCTCTCTTCCCACCCCAAGCCATTTCATGGCAACTCTCCCCCCCCCCACACACACACCCACTCCATGTTCCACACAAGCACACACTAGCACAAGGATCGTTCAATCGTTCTTCGATCGTTCGTCCCCCTGTTCTTAGTTTGTTCGTTCGTTCGTCCGATCGTTCGATCGTTCGTCCGATCGTTCATGGTTCGTTCGTCCGTTCGTCCGATCGTTCGATCGTTCGTCCATCCAAATAATCTTTTTCCTGCCGTTATGCTGCCGAAATTCCGATCGTTCGCTTGTTCGATCATTCGATCATTCATCGTTCGTTCATAGTCCCTATTCATCGTTCATCATTCGTTCATAGTCTCTATTCATCGTTCTTCCAGATAATCTTTGTCCTGCCGTTATGCTGCCGAAATTCCGATCGTTCGTTCGTTCGATCATTCGATCGTTCATCGTTCGTTCATAGTCCCTATTCATCGTTCATCGTTCGTTCATAGTCCCTATTCATCGTTCTTCCAGATAATCTTTGTCCTGTCGTTATGCTGCCGAAATTCCGATCGTTCGTTCGTCCGATCATTCGATCGTTCGTCCGTTCGTTCGTCCAAATAATCTTTGTCCTGCCGTTATGCTGCCGAAATTCCGATCGTTCGTTCGTTCGATCATTCGATCGTTCATCGTTCGTTCATAGTTCCTATTCATCGTTCATCATTCGTGCATACGAACTATTCACTATCACTATTCACCATTACTATTCATCGTTACTATTCATCGTTACTATTCACATACACTATTCATCATCGTTACTATTTACCATTACTATTCATCATCGTTACTATTCATCGATGATACCTATAATTACTTTTCCGTCGCCACTATTCATCGTTACTAATCATCGTTACTATTCATCGGTCATCTAGTTATCCCAAATTTCAACTACTCATCCATCATGCTGTCCAGTCCACCTAAGACCAGCCAGACCCATGTTCCAGTCATACAAACTCCGGTGACTGTGATTTTCCTTCCAGTAGGAACTTCCCATCTGGTCACCCATCCCAGGTTTCTCCAAGTTGAGCATGCTTGACTTTGAGATTCCTTCGAACCAGGCTTCCAAACTCCGATTCCAATAATTCTTGCTTCTAAATTCTTATCGAATTATTCCCTATCCAACCATTCCATCCCTTAAGCATGGTTCATGTTCCAGAAGACTCCCAAAATACTATTGTCCCATATTCTACCTATAACTCTCTTGTTCATACTAAGTCAGACGATTCATTCGTCACTATTCTCACCAACAGTGAACTTCACTGTGCTACACCACATACACCCAGCTATAAATACACCCAGCTACCCTCTCCCTCTCCACACACACTCAACACCCTCAGCCAAGGCAAACACTCCACCCACTCAGTTACTCTGCTCTGCCGGCTACACGCATAGTGTCGCTTCGCCTCCAGTCCACCCTCCTGGTAAGCACCTCCGCTCCACCACTAGTAGTATCACAACACCACATGACACATATTCTACTCAAGACTCTACCCATCCATGTATCACTATTCTGACCACTATACTAAATATTTGTTGGTATACTTGCTCGTTTGTATGTTTGCTTGTTCATGTTGCATAGTTATCGGAGCGTTCGTGCCGTCTCGTGGAGGCCAGATCCGCGAGTCTACGCTAAGCGGTGGAGCCAGAAGCCAGTTCCGCGAGCTCCCCTTCCCCCTTCGCCGAATAAGCACGACAAGCTCACTGGATCCCTTTGATGCATAAATTACCTATGATTTTTCAACCACAACCCTCAGCCTGTTATTTTATGCATGATATGATTTTAAGACAAGTTATTATGGCCACCCAGCCACTTGCCGCAATCAATCCCTGATATATTTGTTACAAATGATTTGAGGAAAGGTGTGAGTTTTCAAAAGAAAATGTTTTTCAAAATGTGTATGATGAAGGGTTTTCACCCTTATCACCTTTGAGTAGGGATAATCAGGGACTCCCTGGTTTAGGGGAGGGCCTAAGGTGTTGGCTCAGCTGGTTTAGGCGTGAGCAGAAGGATTGTCCCCTCATATAAGGACCGGTTTGTCATCTTCACTACTTGTACTCTTTAATAGTACAACCACTTGAGACTGTGTGGGCAGTCACTCAATCTGAACTCGTACGGTCCAACCCCAGGGTTATGAAGGCTGGGGAACACCGGGAGGATAAGGAGGGGGAAAGTTTTGTCCGGTTTGGACATGGTGGTGGCCTGACTCCTTCCGGATAACCGTTAAGGTTAGGACGTGCGGGGAAAGAAAGAGAGTCGGATTCGGATCTCATTGATCATGAGATCGCAGAGCCGGACTAGTGGGTAAAGTGTACACCTCTGCGCAGAGTTTGAAAACCTATTCGAATAGTCTGTGTCCACAGGAATGGACGAGTCTGGTATGGTATGGCAATTAATGTTTTGTTTTCAAAAAAAAGGTGCGTTTGAGAAAAGTGGTGTTGGGGACTTGTTCTCAAGTGCTATGAGTTAAGAACAAGGCAACACAGAGAATGTTAAACGATAAAATCCTTCGTCCTTTGAAGCATTATTTCCCTTAGGATATAACGATCTTCAGACGAAGGTCATGAAGGACGAACCTTCATCATCACAGTATACATTAATGAAAGACGAAGTATATGAAACATAAAAGATAGCATGAATAATCATATAACATCATCAATTTAGCTTTTTTATATCATCATAGAAAAATAGAGACAATATCGAATTACAAATGTACCTTCGGCTTGGAAGGAGATGAAAATACAAATGTGACGCAAAAGCAAATGCCAAGTCAGCGTGAACAGTACGGGAGTACTGTTCATCTATTTATAGACGTGGGACGCAGCCCATGTAAAATTACATTCATGTCCACTACATTTGCTAATGACTTATGAGGATCTGTCAAAGCCTAAGTAGTCTTTTCATCTTTAAGTCGGTTCCCCTTTCTGCCACTATGCCGAAGCTCCCCTGCGCATAGCTTCGGCTATGCACCATCCCTCGTACGGCTTGGTGATCAGCCCGTCCTTCATCTCAATCTTCCTTCGTCTAGCTTAAGCTTCGTCCTGATCGTACTTCATGTTCACAATCTGGGTCCGAAGATATCTGTTCATACATTTCACTTGGAAGATATTGTCAAATCATGTTTTTGAGGACCTTCGGAGGACGAAGGCCCCCAACAAGTGGTTTTTAAAAGGTTCGGCGGTTGAGCCGTGAGCTATGGTGGACGGGAAGTCCAATAGCTGTTTTTGAAAAGGAAAACCAGTGGGAAACTGCTGAGATACCTGGATGGTTTAGTCCAGGGGATTTTGTTCTAATATTGAAAAACTTCCTGCTCCTTTTGGAGAGGATGCACTTTGCAAAATACAAAATGTTTTTCAAAACAACCCTGCATAAAATATTGTTGTTTCTGCAAATATCCTGAGATCTACATATTCCAGCATTATATCTGATTTCCCCATTCCGCGGGTGAAGGTGGGCTGCTGAGTACGTTTGTACTCACCCTTGCTTATTTGTTGTTTTTCAGAAAAGGAGATCGGGTAAGAGTTACGAATGTTCCCAACCTTGCCTGTGGCTGTTGGACCGCTGATTTGCTTCGCTGCGTATATCGGGCTGCTTCAGCCCACTCTGATGATATGTCCCGAGTTGTGGACCAACTCTTAAAGTTGATCGCCACCTTTATAGGTTTGTCTCGTTTAAGCAGATCTGTAATCATCTGATGTATAAATGTGTTTACTGTGGCAGAACCTCCCAAGTTATTGGGCCCACATGCACCTGTCCTTGTCTCAAAGACCTCAGACGGCTATGCATGTGCACCAAATAACTTAACAGGATCCGTCCGAGTGTCCCAAGGACCTCAGATAAACCACTTACAACCAGAACCGCGGGATTAAGTAACACAAATCACACACACCAATATTTTTGCAGCGGAAATCTTGTTACCAAATTTTACAAGTTACAAAAATTTTACATTATTTTATCGGAGTGATTGCAAAAGTATAAGTTTAAAATATATGCTAGCTCAAGGGACCATCCTCATTAAGAAGTATAGAAGGATTACTTAGACTTATAAGAAGGCCGAGCCCACCGGCATTTAACACCATCATCAGCAGCACAAAACTATGACCTGAAAAACAACAGGGAATAAAACCCTGAGTATGGAATTACTCAGCAAGACTTACCCGACTAAAGAAAAGACTCTCAAGGGTATGCTGGATTTGGGAATCAAGGAGAGGCTTTAGCAAGAATCAACTTAGATACTTTTGCAGAAATAGCTTACTAAAGTGAGTCCTTACTTTCAATATTTTAACGCCAGATTAAATATTAATAGACTCTGTTTGCATCTGGTCTAATTTCACCATCTCATCAATACAACATCATTTTTATTCATGAGGTTCACATCCCGACTTAGGTTGCAGGTCAGTGATCAAGTCTCCACTCTCCGGGGATATAACGGCGATCCGAATCGATTTACTCAGCTGAGGATCTCTAACCACACGACATATGTAGCACTTAACCCTTGCATATGTCAACCGTTCCCACAGATCCTCCACAACGTGAACCGGTCCGCGCTACCCGGGAGCACAGTACTCCTCCATCCAGCCTCTAGCCAGGAGGGCACACGCTACTCCCACCATCTCCCACGCCCAGTGCGCGGTTGTCTTTTCACGTATGGAATAGCCGGGTTCAAGCTTACCCTGTCCCATTTCCAGGGCATGTGGCTAGTTAAGATAGTCCTTGATCTATCAGGCCTACATACGCATCCAATCCTTAATTGACCCGGACGGAACATCACTTGTTCCTAGCCCAAGTCTCGAGTTAAGTACTTCCACCCTTAGGATTGTTTTGTGTTCCTAAGGATGAAAAGAGCATTATAGGGAACTTTGCAGTAAGATCCCACCATGCTCCCACTGAAAATATTCTTGCAGGTAGAAGTCATCCTTCCTCAGGATAAACCTGAGCTAGGCATAAGTGCAAAGGACAAACTCTATCTGCTTATAAGCAGGGCTAAGCATTTTTTGTAAATTATATTTTGATACTTCACCAGAAGTATCTATAAAAGGAATGGATTTCAAGGTAGCCAATGCATCAAAGGGTTTCCAAGCAACTTCTATAAACCTAATGCACATTTCACTAGACTTAAAGTGTGCAAAAATAATTTAAAAACACAAGGAAGGGGTTGCATGCACCGGGGCTTGCCTGGGTAACACTAGGTTAGTGTTGTTAGACGACGTCCACTTAGCGATCATCCTTGTTCTAGCACTTGATCAGGCAGGTTCGTTCATCAGCATCTCCATGCGGAGTAGCCCGCGCTTGGGGTCGACTTGGGTCATCTTCCGCATCACGTGATTAATTATCGTACCTGAATGGAATGCATTATGCACATGAATGCATATCGATGGAAATATTACAAACCTAAATAGTGCTACGCGATAGCGAATTTAAACACCTAGCGGCGAGACATTGTACAAGTTTATACGATAATACTGGTTATCGACCTACGACTAAGCCCAATTATTTCACTATTCTAGCGTAATTGCATCTACTTCAAACATCAAGTAATAGCAAGCTAAGTACAAGTCTTTTGCCAAAATATCCAATTACAAGGAACGCCAGCTGCCGATATAATACTAACGATAATATTCGTGCTTCTTTTATTTATCTGGTGCTAGCTCAAACATCACGGAACAATAATCTATAAACATACAAGAAGTACAATACTCACGTCCTTCCTATTTCACCGAATTTAATTCATATATCAGGTAACAACACCCTAAGTATAAGTTCTATATTTTTTCTAAGCTATAGTCTATACCAAACAATTAACGAAAACTAGGTTCACGTTTCTAAGATAATTAAGCTCAAGACTACTGATAGAAATCATTTATAACTTTCTAACTCACTATGCTAATTAGAATGTCTACTAGCAAAGCATTAATTTATTTAAGCAACTAAATCGGCACGGCAACGTCATCTGAACTTACTAGCTAGCCAGATAAAATACTTAATCTATCTTTCGCATTACTAACTTCATCGTATTTCACATATATTTAATCCTACCGCGACACGACTGCTTCAAAATCACGAAAATAAGCACATCACATTCATCGAACTACTTCAATAATTAAGCTAACGGAAATTTTGAATCGACTTACCATTCTAAATCTGACGCGCTATCCGCGAACACGGCAAGGATTCTGATTCAGCTCTTTGTGTCGAGCACTTGATGAGCGATGCACACGGACCTCGCTTATTTTTGCCTAACGTCCGGGATTCGGGGTTCAACGAGATTGAGTAGGGAAGATCAAGGTTCGACGACACCGACGAGGTCAACAGCGAGCCAATCAACCAAAACTCCACGATGCCGACCGAGACACGGGTTAGAGAACGGTGGCTGATGAGATCCGAGCTGGGGAAAAAGAACACATGACTGGGCGTTAACGGCCGGGTCTGAACGCGAGGGAGAAACTCGACCGGCGAGCTGGAGCGAGCTAGGCACACGGTGATTTGAGGAAGCTGCACGCAGAAAATCTAAACGTCGAGCGCCATAGAGGCCGAGCAGAGCGCGCGCGCAGAGAGCAGTGGCGAACCAGAGGCGCGCGTACAGGAACTCGACGGCGGACAGCGGCTATAGACGAAGTGCCGCACGGACGGGCGAGCCAGGAGCAGCGGTTGGACTGGAGGGAGTTCGGCTGGGACTGGTCAGAGGGTTGCGGCTCGCGCAAGGAGCAAGAAGGAAGACGTGGCCGAGGGGATTCAGGCAGGGTCGACGGCGCGGCTCCCATGGCCGAGCAGGGAAGAAAGCGTGCTGGGGAAAAACTAGAGCTATAGAGAGATAGACGCCGAGCTCAGCAGGGACCCAGGCGCGCACCCAGAAGAGCAGAGTCGCGCGCAGAGAGCTCGGCGGCCGAGCTCGGGGAAGAAGACGCAGGACGCGCAGGACCATGACAAGGGCACGCGCGCGGCACCAGAGGCCTGCGGCCATGGAGATTCGAGCCGGGACTCGCGGCAAGACGGGAGGCCGAGCGCGGTGAACTGCGGCTGACGCCATGGCACAGGGAGCTCGGAGCGAGCAGCACGTAGACACAGCTGGGCTGAGGGACACCGAGCGCTGGAGCTAGACGAGGCAGGGGCACAGGAGCGTGCAATGAGCTCAGTGCGGCAGGAGTTGGGAGGGCGAGCTGGCTGGAGGAGCTCAGGAGGAGAGTGGAACGCTCGGTGGTGGATTTGTAGAAATCCAGGGGCGGCGGCTGTAGAAGATGAACACGACTTGAAAAAAATCTAACAGAGAGAGACGTGAGGATGAGGCTGAGGAAAGAAAATCTGTTGTGAAGACAAAAAAATCAGCCGTGGGATAAGGCTGATGGCGAGGGATCCATGCACCAGACGTCCAGACGTGGAGAGGATCGCAAGGAAGTGCAGACGCGTGGAGAATAAAAATCTCCAGGGAGCTGAACACATGCACTGGATGTGGATGGCCTATACGGTGGAGATATTTGAGAAAAACAATTTTCTAGTTTCCCACTTTGTCTTTACGAGAGAACACAGATAATTGAGTTCTGGAATTTAAGTCTAAATGAGATGCAAACAGAACGTGCCAAAACGATATTGGCCAAACTATTATAGACTGTGTTTGAATTGATTCAAAGATCTGATAAATTTACCTGCGGTCTGAACATCTGGTTCCACGGTCACGGATGATTTACCAGTGAATCGAGGCTCAATTATGGATTCTCGTACGCGATTTCACGGTGGACGAGTAGGAACCAAATTATTTAATACTTGTTTACATTCGAAGATTTGGATCCGGGCAAGAATAATAGACCGAAATAAACTAATTTCGGACTGATAATTTGTTCTGTGTGATTCGAACGAAGTTAGCCGAAACCCGATCCGCAATATATACGCGATTTCGTCGTTAAAACCGCGTGCTGAAGGATAAATTGGATCATAACCTCGCGCACGATTTCACTCGGACGATGCGCGATTTGGATTATTTTACCCCAAATATTTTAGTCGTCGAGTTCAAACTAATTTGCTTGGGATAAAAATCATCCGAGTGGGTCGGTCTTCCAAATTCGCATTCGCGCGAGCGATGAATTTTAAATAATCACCGGACACACCGATTTTCGGAACAACGATGTTCCGAACAGCACGAAAATTTCGGAAGAACTCGGATAATTAGAAGTAAAAATGATGTTGCACCCGCGACAAATGGAACAGATGCGATATTAAAATCGCGATAAGCGAGAATGATTAAAATTTAAAATCCGTGTTATCCACTGATATTTCGTGCTTAAGTCCATACTCGTTGTCGAGCATACGGTAAACACCTGGGGTGTTACAGCCCTCCCCCTTAAAAGAATCTCGTCCCGAGATTCGGAGTGAAAGACTTCTAAGGGTAGAGAAGCATGTACCCCATGTCCATATCAGCGATAATCATAAGGCAGTCTTGGGCGAAGGCGAGTGTCTCAGAATATCGTTTCTCTAGTGGACATAACATGTATCGCCACAAGCTAAATCATATATGTCCATCAGTAGAGACGATGTCTGCCAGAGGAACACATAAGGTTCCATGGGTGCAGTTGGCTTTCTCTGATGACACTGTACTATCTGAGTCTATTGGGCAAGTGGCAATTACGCGATCTTCCCCAAACAGAATCAGATGCAACCTCTTGGGTAAAACACACAGAAAGAGGTTTACCAACAAGTGGTTACCGTAAATCCATAGCACAGGAGACGGGTGTGAATGTCGAATAACATCACAGTTGACCCGTGGCTAGCCAGAAAATCCATGTCCCTGAAAGGTGATATAGATTCGAGAGAATCACCAGTGGAGGGATCTGTAGATGTTGTCTTTGCAACCAATCCATTTTAGCAAGCACTAGACATGGATCGACATGATCACACACGCTGAAAAAGCACACGTGAGGCGGTCGAGGCGTGACTAGAGCGATAATTAGGTGGTTATTGGTTGACTTAACTTGATCCGTGTAAGTACTTTCTTTAGGATGGTTTGAACCAAAGTGAGTTTAGATAACTCGACAGAACGATCTCTAAACTCAGCCTTTGTTCACAATGCAGTTACAAGTTAGTAAAACCAACTTGTTGAACTACTTTTGACATTGAGCGAGCCCTCTCAGTACCATCGGTAAGCCAAAGGTTGAGAGTTCACTCTGGTTAACACGAGATCATGTATGTGGTTAGAAATTCATTTGGTCAGGTCGTTCATCCGTTTCTTCATGCGAGATGAACAGACTTGGTTAGGGAATATATGGACTAAATGAGAGAGCGAATGAACAAACTCCTGCATTTCAGCAGCAGGGGAAACAGATCTCCATTTTGAGAGCTAATTAGTTGTCTCTCAACACTAAAAGCTCCAAGGCTTCACCTTTACACAAAGGACGTAAAGGGAACTTGTATAAGGAGTCACTACCAAGATCAAGGGAAAAGAGACCACACATGAACGTGGTATGCCCTTTTGATCCAACAAAGATGATAGATGTTGCTTGGTCACTTCGACAAACAACACCGAAATTATTTCAAGGAAGATATCTACGGAAGATCACACATCAGTGTAGTTCTACAATGGATCATGACTAGAGACCTTGATACCAGCATGCGCCAAGCAGCATAACCTCGCGTGTACATTCACAAGGGGCTCTCAGTTTCACTGCGGCACCATAAGTCCTTAATCATGACACCATCACCGAACTGACACCAATAATGAATCTCACGTAGCAAAAACAGATTGTGCTAAGATAACACATTGATGTAGTCTCATAATGGATTATGACTACTAACTGTGATACCAGCGCGTGCCAAGTAGCGCAACCATGTGTGTACATTCACCGGAGGCCCTCGGTTTCGTCACGGCACCAGCGGTTTTAGTCATAACACCATTATTAGACGTAACCAATAAGAAATCTCGCACAACACAACTGGATTGAGCAAGAATGACAATATACAAAAATAGACTCCACTTGTAAGAATGGTTACAAGTAGAGAGCCAATCATAGATCACAGCCCGATGAATGAACAAGACATGGCCATAACCTAACTTGGATGACGAAGGGAGTACGATGGGAGACTGTTAATTCAGCCCCAAGCATATTTCTATGCCCATCGCAGAGATTACGAGGTCAAGGATTAAGTTGATATGCCTTTGATAGATATGGGGAAACCAAAGGCATCAACTCAAGAAAAAAGATTGGGTACGTCTTCCTTAGGTTAGGTTGGTAAAGCAACATGGCGATCCTTAAGAACAGACAAACTAGATAAGGGACATCAGCTTTCACCAACAAAGTAAAGGCATGGTTTTGGTTGGAAATAGGACCATAAAAGAGTTATAAGCTAATTACCAAGAATACAGACTCGAGATCCTTGTTTTAAGCTTGGGTACATTTTATGTTCAACAAAGAAATTATCTAGGCATTTATTTTTATGTGTTTGGTCCTGGAGTGATAACGGAAAATTTTAAGTTTTGGGTCATGAATCACTAAATAAGAACATGGCCTAATTCTGGGTTTAAGCAAACAAGTTACTAACCTTCTATCGACACATCAAGCACAAGAGCAAACACCATATAAGACCTTAATAGGTTACCTAAAGAATGGAGGACACCTATTTCATCGAAGTTCATAATTCAACACTACACCACATTATCTACAATCAATGGTTACTGGAATAGAGGCAAGAGAAGCATTTTGGGTGTATAGGTGACAAACATGATGCAACAATCAGGATGCATGCTCGTCCTACACGTCCTCACTGATTTTGCCAACCAAATGTGGCAATAACGTTCTATATCGGTGGCATTCTTACGACTCTCACGGTATTTTTCTAGTCGTCAACTACACATACGTTTTCGAGGTTAGTGTACCTGCAGAAAATTTCCATCACAGCCCATTTCCCAATGATGCAATCCATACATGACAGTTTATCACAGTTTATACTCCATATATTGCTATATGGAGGCCAGCTCATCATTAAGCGCCGAGCCACGCATAGGCGCCGTTGCCACACTTTTACCATAGGGCAACTCATTATGGTAACTCACCTTCTTACCTGGGCGTAGGTGCGTCGTTACAAGTACATTACACTTCTCAGTATTCCCATGTCTGTATACCCATACACATCTATGGGGTACTGAATTCTCGGAAAAGTAATTACTCCACATCGCAGCCTTCATATATACATATGTAAAACATGTATATAATCAAGCGCCACAATTAAGCACTCCCCTAGACCGACGGTTGTTCGGTCATACTCTCACATCTCACCTTACCTTGAGTGTCGATCCATCCACAATTGAATGGCCTCAAAAATAACAATACACATGTATGCAATACCCACCCGGTTAGGCCTAGTTTGGGTACTCTAGTAATGAGTAGGTTTGAAGTGGATTGAGATGTATTGAGAGAGTATTTGATCTATTGGGGATTTACATCCTCTCCAATCCCTCCAAAACACTCTAATCCCAAAGTATCCAAACTAGGCCTTATGGGTTATGGTTTTCAACTAAGCCACCTGATAGTCCTTACTTTAGGGCTTAACAGAGGATGTCGCTAGCATTATAGTTTTTCAAATCTGTTTTTCAAAACCAAACTATGGGTTTAGTTGAAAATAGGTTTTCTAAAACCAAAACTTTTGTTTTGAAAATACGTATGTGACCGTATAAACTTAATCCTGCTCCGATACCAGCTGTGGCAGAACCTCCCAAGTTATTGGGCCCACATGCACCTGTCCTTGTCTCAAAGACCTCAGACGGCTATGCATGTGCACCAAATAACTTAACAGGATCCGTCCGAGTGTCCCAAGGACCTCAGATAAACCACTTACAACCAGAACCGCGGGATTAAGTAACACAAATCACACACACCAATATTTTTGCAGCGGAAATCTTGTTACCAAATTTTACAAGTTACAAAAATTTTACATTATTTTATCGGAGTGATTGCAAAAGTATAAGTTTAAAATATATGCTAGCTCAAGGGACCATCCTCATTAAGAAGTATAGAAGGATTACTTAGACTTATAAGAAGGCCGAGCCCACCGGCATTTAACACCATCATCAGCAGCACAAAACTATGACCTGAAAAACAACAGGGAATAAAACCCTGAGTATGGAATTACTCAGCAAGACTTACCCGACTAAAGAAAAGACTCTCAAGGGTATGCTGGATTTGGGAATTAAGGAGAGGCTTTAGCAAGAATCAACTTAGATACTTTTGCAGAAATAACTTACTAAAGTGAGTCCTTACTTTCAATATTTTAACGCCAGATTAAATATTAATAGACTCTGTTTGCATCTGGTCTAATTTCACCATCTCATCAATACAACATCATTTTTATTCATGAGGTTCACATCCCGACTTAGGTTGCAGGTCAGTGATCAAGTCTCCACTCTCCGGGGATATAACGGCGATCCGAATCGATTTACTCAGCTGAGGATCTCTAACCACACGACATATGTAGCACTTAACCCTTGCATATGTCAACCGTTCCCACAGATCCTCCACAACGTGAACCGGTCCGCGCTACCCGGGAGCACAGTACTCCTCCATCCAGCCTCTAGCCAGGAGGGCACACGCTACTCCCACCATCTCCCACGCCCAGTGCGCGGTTGTCTTTTCACGTATGGAATAGCCGGGTTCAAGCTTACCCTGTCCCATTTCCAGGGCATGTGGCTAGTTAAGATAGTCCTTGATCTATCAGGCCTACATACGCATCCAATCCTTAATTGACCCGGACGGAACATCACTTGTTCCTAGCCCAAGTCTCGAGTTAAGTACTTCCACCCTTAGGATTGTTTTGTGTTCCTAAGGATGAAAAGAGCATTATAGGGAACTTTGCAGTAAGATCCCACCATGCTCCCACTGAAAATATTCTTGCAGGTAGAAGTCATCCTTCCTCAGGATAAACCTGAGCTAGGCATAAGTGCAAAGGACAAACTCTATCTGCTTATAAGCAGGGCTAAGCATTTTTTGTAAATTATATTTTGATACTTCACCAGAAGTATCTATAAAAGGAATGGATTTCAAGGTAGCCAATGCATCAAAGGGTTTCCAAGCAACTTCTATAAACCTAATGCACATTTCACTAGACTTAAAGTGTGCAAAAATAATTTAAAAACACAAGGAAGGGGTTGCATGCACCGGGGCTTGCCTGGGTAACACTAGGTTAGTGTTGTTAGACGACGTCCACTTAGCGATCATCCTTGTTCTAGCACTTGATCAGGCAGGTTCGTTCATCAGCATCTCCATGCGGAGTAGCCCGCGCTTGGGGTCGACTTGGGTCATCTTCCGCATCACGTGATTAATTATCGTACCTGAATGGAATGCATTATGCACATGAATGCATATCGATGGAAATATTACAAACCTAAATAGTGCTACGCGATAGCGAATTTAAACACCTAGCGGCGAGACATTGTACAAGTTTATACGATAATACTGGTTATCGACCTACGACTAAGCCCAATTATTTCACTATTCTAGCGTAATTGCATCTACTTCAAACATCAAGTAATAGCAAGCTAAGTACAAGTCTTTTGCCAAAATATCCAATTACAAGGAACGCCAGCTGCCGATATAATACTAACGATAATATTCGTGCTTCTTTTATTTATCTGGTGCTAGCTCAAACATCACGGAACAATAATCTATAAACATACAAGAAGTACAATACTCACGTCCTTCCTATTTCACCGAATTTAATTCATATATCAGGTAACAACACCCTAAGTATAAGTTCTATATTTTTTCTAAGCTATAGTCTATACCAAACAATTAACGAAAACTAGGTTCACGTTTCTAAGATAATTAAGCTCAAGACTACTGATAGAAATCATTTATAACTTTCTAACTCACTATGCTAATTAGAATGTCTACTAGCAAAGCATTAATTTATTTAAGCAACTAAATCGGCACGGCAACGTCATCTGAACTTACTAGCTAGCCAGATAAAATACTTAATCTATCTTTCGCATTACTAACTTTATCGTATTTCACATATATTTAATCCTACCGCGACACGACTGCTTCAAAATCACGAAAATAAGCACATCACATTCATCGAACTACTTCAATAATTAAGCTAACAGAAATTTTGAATCGACTTACCATTCTAAATCTGACGCGCTATCCGCGAACACGGCAAGGATTCTGATTCAGCTCTTTGTGTCGAGCACTTGATGAGCGATGCACACGGACCTCGCTTATTTTTGCCTAACGTCCGGGATTCGGGGTTCAACGAGATTGAGTGTTCGACGACACCGACGAGGTCAACGGCGAGCCAATCAACCAAAACTCCACGATGCCGACCGAGACACGGGTTAGAGAACGGTGGCTGATGAGATCCGAGCTGGGGAAAAAGAACACATGACTGGGCGTTAACGGCCGGGTCTGAACGCGAGGGAGAAACTCGACCGGCGAGCTGGAGCGAGCTAGGCACACGGTGATTTGAGGAAGCTGCACGCAGAAAATCTAAACGTCGAGCGCCATAGAGGCCGAGCAGAGCGCGCGCGCAGAGAGCAGTGGCGAACCAGAGGCGCGCGTACAGGAACTCGACGGCGGACAGCGGCTATAGACGAAGTGCCGCACGGACGGGCGAGCCAGGAGCAGCGGTTGGACTGGAGGGAGTTCGGCTGGGACTGGTCAGAGGGTTGCGGCTCGCGCAAGGAGCAAGAAGGAAGACGTGGCCGAGGGGATTCAGGCAGGGTCGACGGCGCGGCTCCCATGGCCGAGCAGGGAAGAAAGCGTGCTGGGGAAAAACTAGAGCTATAGAGAGATAGACGCCGAGCTCAGCAGGGACCCAGGCGCGCACCCAGAAGAGCAGAGTCGCGCGCAGAGAGCTCGGCGGCCGAGCTCGGGGAAGAAGACGCAGGACGCGCAGGACCATGACAAGGGCACGCGCGCGGCACCAGAGGCCTGCGGCCATGGAGATTCGAGCCGGGACTCGCGGCAAGACGGGAGGCCGAGCGCGGTGAACTGCGGCTGACGCCATGGCACAGGGAGCTCGGAGCGAGCAGCACGTAGACACAGCTGGGCTGAGGGACACCGAGCGCTGGAGCTAGACGAGGCAGGGGCACAGGAGCGTGCAATGAGCTCAGTGCGGCAGGAGTTGGGAGGGCGAGCTGGCTGGAGGAGCTCAGGAGGAGAGTGGAACGCTCGGTGGTGGATTTGTAGAAATCCAGGGGCGGCGGCTGTAGAAGATGAACACGACTTGAAAAAAATCTAACAGAGAGAGACGTGAGGATGAGGCTGAGGAAAGAAAATCTGTTGTGAAGACAAAAAAATCAGCCGTGGGATAAGGCTGATGGCGAGGGATCCATGCACCAGACGTCCAGACGTGGAGAGGATCGCAAGGAAGTGCAGACGCGTGGAGAATAAAAATCTCCAGGGAGCTGAACACATGCACTGGATGTGGATGACCTATACGGTGGAGATATTTGAGAAAAACAATTTTCTAGTTTCCCACTTTGTCTTTACGAGAGAACACAGATAATTGAGTTCTGGAATTTAAGTCTAAATGAGATGCAAACAGAACGTGCCAAAACGATATTGGCCAAACTATTATAGACTGTGTTTGAATTGATTCAAAGATCTGATAAATTTACCTGCGGTCTGAACATCTGGTTCCACGGTCACGGATGATTTACCAGTGAATCGAGGCTCAATTATGGATTCTCGTACGCGATTTCACGGTGGACGAGTAGGAACCAAATTATTTAATACTTGTTTACATTCGAAGATTTGGATCCGGGCAAGAATAATAGACCGAAATAAACTAATTTCGGACTGATAATTTGTTCTGTGTGATTCGAACGAAGTTAGCCGAAACCCGATCCGCAATATATACGCGATTTCGTCGTTAAAACCGCGTGCTGAAGGATAAATTGGATCATAACCTCGCGCACGATTTCACTCGGACGATGCGCGATTTGGATTATTTTACCCCAAATATTTTAGTCGTCGAGTTCAAACTAATTTGCTTGGGATAAAAATCATCCGAGTGGGTCGGTCTTCCAAATTCGCATTCGCGCGAGCGATGAATTTTAAATAATCACCGGACACACCGATTTTCGGAACAACGATGTTCCGAACAGCACGAAAATTTCGGAAGAACTCGGATAATTAGAAGTAAAAATGATGTTGCACCCGCGACAAATGGAACAAATGCGATATTAAAATCGCGATAAGCGAGAATGATTAAAATTTAAAATCCGTGTTATCCACTGATATTTCGTGCTTAAGTCCATACTCGTTGTCGAGCATACGGTAAACACCTGGGGTGTTACATTTACTAGCCTCCTGGGACTAGTAATTGTATCACATTTGAGTCCCAGAGGATTGGGACGCTTCAAAATATGTGATTATTTAAAAGGCCAGGGGTCTGTTTATAAGAGTCCAGGGGCCTGCGCGCAAAACCTAAGGACGATGGGTTGATTCTCGAAAAACCGAGGGTCTCTTTAGCAAAACCACCGCGCGAAGGGGTACGGGGTATCCTCAGCCGTCAGATCCATGATCAATGGTCGAGAACAGATCCACGGGCGAGCGCGCGGATACGGGCACAAGCGCGCACTGACCAACGGGCCAGGGCGGTCAGCAACCGGGGGCGGGGAAGCAGATTGACCAGTCGGACCCAGTGCCAGGGGCACAAGCGGTCGACAGGTGGGTCCAGGCGCAGGGCACGCGCGTGAAGTGGTATCTAGAGATCCGGGCCACGCGGTTGAGATTGGACGACCAAAATCAAGCACCGGAGGGGTTAACGGCCGTGGGCGGCGCCACTCTTGCTTACGACGGTGAGGTCACCAGAGCTGGGGTGGGTTTGGCCTACAGCGGTTTTGAGGTCGCCGGGGTTGGCCAGGATCGGCGAGGAGAACCCGTCGAACACACTGGTGGGGTTCTAGCCACGAAACCGGGCCAGAGATGGGAGAACGGCGGAGGGAGAGCTCTTGATGGGTCGGGGGTAACTCTGGCGAGGAATCTCGGTCGGGGAGAGGGGGTCTAGGGCGCGCTAGGGCCTGGACTAGCTACGACAGGGTGAGGGGAACATCATGGACCAAAGCAGGGACACAGGGCCGAGCTAATTTGGCCAGTCACTGTGTGGGAACGGCGAACCGGTGCGACCGAACTCCAGTGAAGCCGAATTGGCCAAGACAAAGCAGAATTGGGAGAAACCGAGCATGGAAACGAATGTTTCACCTCGGGACGGAGCTCGGGTGCCTTTTCTTTTTGTTTTCTCTAGGGTTTTCAATTCAAACCAAGTTTTGAATTCAAACCAAATCAAACATGTGCATCAATTCAAAGAGTATTTTGGGCTCAGCATGATGCAACCATTCATGACTCACATAAGTTTTGACAAAAATAAATAATAAACTCTTCACTAATTAACTTAATTCTACCCAAAAGAAAGGAGAGGGAGAGAGAGGCAAGGGTAACACCTGAATTTGGTAGATATTTAGAAAGAAATTGTATACCTTCAAATTCAGGGTGTTACACCCTAACCTCAGTCACCTCAAGCGGCCCTGACCTAGTCATCTCAAATTTGTCAGCCCCGACCTAGGTCGATCTAAGTTAGGTCACCCTAGGACATATAAACCTAACAAGACTGTATGACACCGTGATATGGAGGTACCATGAATCTCTATATTAGGCTAACACATTTTATGGTTGTTCAATGGCACGAAACACGCTTCTGACTAGGTAGGTGTCAGGTGAGATAGGTACCATATGAAGGACTCTAATGATGCTTGTATCTGTAAGGAAAATGGACCTCGGGCCATTTGGCTCAATAGATTTTGGTGTTTGATGATTAACACAACCTGTGGACTAATGTGTTTGCTAGTGTTTATGTTTGTAGTTCACAAATGCTAAGGTTACTTGGACTAAGGCATTGAGAAAAGCAACACCTCAAAAGAAGACATTATAAAGATCAAATGAAGTCCAAGAAACGAACGAAGTGTTGCCACGGTGGACTATCTGTTCTGGAGAACCGGACTATCCGGTGCCACACGCCAAACTGTCTGGTGAACCAAGGAACAATAGCCCAACGACTAGTTCTAGGTGACACTGGTGGGGAGAAGCCACCGGACTATCTGGTGTGACACGTGGATGTCCGGTGTAAAAGCCTGCAGCGCCAACGGTCAACTGCGGTGTCGGTCCAACGGCTAGGCGCACCGGGCTGTCCGGTGCACCACCGGACTATCTGGTGTGCCGCAGAGAGCAACAACTTTTCTCCAACGGTTAGTTTTGTGTTGGGGCCTATAAATACCATCCCAACCGGCCATTCCAAGGTGTGGGAGCCCAAGCAACATATCAAGTCATATAGTAGACATTTCCAAGTGCTCATACACCCAAGTGCTTAATAGAATCACTCGTTCATTAGCGTAGGTGTTTTGTGAAGTGATTAGGTTAGTTAGACCACTTTAGCGCTTGCTCTAGGTGAACCCTAGTTAGTTGAGTGAGTTTAGAAAAATCACACAACCCCTCAGCTCTTGCGCGAGCCGTTATAATTGTATTGAGTGGGACGAGAGTCTTGCGAGACCATGACAACCGCGTTTGTATCACGGCCGTTACCGTGTACTGGAGGGAACGAGGCCAACATCGTTTTCAGTCGGAAGCTCGATAGTGGAGACGACATGGAGTGTCCGAGAGGAGCCGGAAGCGGAGCACCACTTGCGCGTGGATAAGGCCCACGACTCTCTACAGAGTTACTCGACCGAGGTGCTTCGCCCTCACGTGGGCTTCCCTTTTCGTAGGGGCACCAACAAGGATTAGTCGGGACTTGCATGGTTCCGGATACCTCGGTAAAAATACCGACGTCATCCACGAGAGTTTGCATGTCTACCTTGCTCTTTAGCTTCTGCATTTATAGTAAGCATTTAAGTTTCAATCTTGTCTTTATACTTATATTGTTTAGGATTGAAACTTAGTCATTGTGGTAGAGATAGCAACACTTAGACAAACCTAGTTTGGATATTCTAGTTTGATTATTTGCATAGGTTTTGCTCTAGGGATTTATTTGTGGCCTAGTTTAGAGAAAGTTTTAGAAGTACTAATTCACCCCCTCTTAGGCGTCACCTGTTTCCTTTAGTATCCAACCACCTAAATCTCTGAAGGATAACAAGGACTTGTAGGCCACAATGGGTCTCACTGAAAGTCGCCTAGAGGGGGGTGAATAGGTGAAACCTGAAATTTATAACTTTAAACACGCACTAAGGTCGGGGGTTAACGTTAGAATTAAATTCAAGTCGGAAAGAGAGGGAAAACAAATCAACCAAGAAATAAGGCGAGTAAACACCGTGATTTGTTTTACCAAGGTTCGGTTCCAAATAACCTAGTCCCCGTTGAGGAGGTCACAAAGACCGGGTCTATTCCAACCCTTTCCCTCTCTCAAACGGCCACTTAGACCGAGTGAGCCTTCTTCCTTAATCTCACGGGTCACTAAGACCCCGTAAGGACCACCACACACTTGGTGTCTCTTGCCTCGCTTACAAAGCACTTGAGAGTAAGAATGGGAAAAGAAGAAAGGCAATCCAAGCGATAAGAACTCAAATGAACACAAAAATCTCTCTCTCACAAGCCACTAAGTGTTTGGAGTGAATTTGGGACTCAGAGAGGATTTGATCTTTTGTATTGTGTCTTGAAGTGAATGCTAGACCTCTTGTATTGAATGTGATCTTCAGAAAACTTGGATGCTTGAAGTTGTGGTGGTTGGGGTATTTATAGCTCCCAACCACCAAGGTTGCCGTTGGGGAGGCTGCTGTCGATGGGCGCACCGGACACTCACTGTTCAGTGTCCGGTGCGCCGCCACGTCACCCAACTGTTAGGGTTCTTGAGCAGTTGACCGTTGGTGCCTTTGTCTTCTTGTGGCACCGGACAGTCTGGTGGTGCACCGGACAGTCCGGTGCCCCTCTGACTCGCTGCTCTGACTTCTACCGTGCAATGTGATGCACTGTTCATGCTGTCATAGTCGACCGTTGCGCGGAGGTAGCCGTTGCTCCGCTGGCTCACCGGACAGTCCGATGCCACACCGGACAGTCCAGTGAATTATAGCGGAGCGCTCCTGCGTTTTCCCGAGAGTGGCTGGTTGGCCCCTGTACGGTCCTGGTGCACCAGACACTGTCCCGTGCGCCAGTCCACAGCACACTCAAGTCCTTTTTGCTCCTTTTGAATTGGGTCCCTAACTTGAATATTTATTGGTTTGTGTTGAACCTTATGCACCTGTAATACATGAATTCTAGAGCAAACTAGTTACTCCATATGTTTGTGTTGACGATCAACCACCAAAATTAATTGTAGGAAAAGGTTAACCCTATTTCCCTTTTACTCACCATATGTGTAAGACGATCAAACTCCCCGAACAAGTCATAATCAGAAGGAGGAAACTCCAAGGCAAACCACATGTACATCCTCCTTAGAAATGCCACCTCACAAAAAGGCTCCAGATACCCCTCTATAGACCCTAATTTCCCTTGGTCCAGTTAGTTCAGAAGTGATGGGGCCATAAGGGCTAGACACGCCATCAACGAAAGGCCTTCAAAAGTATAGGAGATGATATACAATCCAAAGGAAGGAAATGGCACACACCATCAATTTCTTCATGTAACAACGACTACCCACTCCATCGACTATACAAGGGGAACATGGGCTCATGTAGAAACTGAAGCGCACTTAGCCTACAAACGACAAGCATTCTGTAAGCCAACTTAGCATCCAGACATTCTTCATTTGACTAAGTTTATAGTATGCACACAAGCACAAGCGGTTAGGATCCACCTTGTAACACTTCCAAAAGCAAGCATTAAAAGCTTCAGCACCATATTGAATATTGGGGACTTCCTTAAACTAGTCTAAATCCTTCTCTCAAGCTCATTAGAACAAATCCATCGAGATATGACACCGTGAAATTTACTTGCCATGGATATGAAACCACGAAAAGGCCTGAAGCTTGGAGGAATATAAAAGCACATATGTGGCAAAGATCTCATCAGAGTAGGAGACATGGCAAAGATACTCAATAAATATGGAGGTACACTTATAAAGATAGAGTTTGACTCGTATACCACTCGGTATCGACTTGGTCCCGACTCCAACTAGGTATCTGACTTGGAGCATATCCTGTAATAATCGTTGCCCCTCTTTGATATAATACGAGGGATGGTGGAGCCCCATGAGGGCAGATGAGCACATCTCATAAATAGAATACAACAACTCAAACACGACGTAGGGTATTATCTCACATCGAGATCCCAAACCTAAATAAACCCTCATTTGTCTCGCGCCTTTACCTTCATCTTTCAATCTCGTGACCTACCCCGTATAATCACTATCGAATGATCTTCGACACTTGGTTTTGGATTTCTATTGCTTGCGAAAATATTTTAACCATGTGTGAAGTTTTGGACAAGTTTCATAAACACAATTTGTTAGTATTAGATCCCTTTACAAATGTGCTAGTGTGAATCGGTTAAAGCATTCATATATGTTGGATAAGAATAGTAAGGGAGACAACACTACCAACTAAAGCTAAGGTATACAGAATAAACCTTTTGTAGAGTGTATACCACATGGAATAATTGATTCATCCTTTGAGTTCCATCATTGGCACCTTGGTTAGCTAAACATCAAAGACACTAGAAACCCCATGAGATCGACATTATAGGCAAGTGTATAGTACCACTTGAAAAACTCACTACGACTCTAGCATGCTAGTTCTCAAATCATCAAATAAGTCTTTGTCTAGCATACACCACTCAAACAAAAAGTATACTACTTGTGAACACTTGTACTTGTGCAAATGAAAGCAAATGTATGAAAATGCTCATTTCAAAATGAAACAACTAAGTTCATGAGCTTGCTCCTCCGATTTGTATGTTTTCATATTTTTTATCCCTCTCTTTTTCTTTCATCTTGGCGTAAAGTTCTCCTTTGTCATCCATGTCCCAATACCCGCTATATATTCTCCCCCTTTGTCATCAATTCCCATTGAGTGATAATTTTATGTTGACGTAGACACCACTTGATGGCTTGCAAGACACCACTTTGATGTAGATGATCACTTAAAGTTGAAGATTACTTGAGATTCTTATATTGTTTTCATTAGCTTCCTTATTGTTAGCTTTAGCTATTCAATGTGCATAAGGATATAACTCTATTTGATCCTTCTTCAAGCTTCTTCACACATCTTCAAGCTTCTTCACACATCTTGTAATGGTTATATTGTGAAGTTGATGTATTTACTTGTTTGCCATCAATTTGATCAAACACCTGGTTCACTTGCTCATGAACAAGCCCTATACTACCACTAGTACTAATGAAGAATATAAACACAAAAATCAATTTTACCTTTGCTTTGGTGGAAGGAGAGGCGGCATATGTTGTCGTGCATTTAACTCATGTTTGAGAACTCTAGAATGTTTAACTCATTTCTCAATTTGCAAAATCTAGCTTCATCAACTGGATTGATGAATATGTCCACTAATTGATATTGGGTACTCACACTCTCAATTGTAGTATCTTCTTTGGCTTGATGATCTCTTATGAAATAGAAGTGTATATCAGCATGCTTTGTTCTTGAACGTTGAACTAGGTTGGTGGCTATCTTGACGACATTTTCATTGTCACAAAGCAATGACATTTGATCAAATTTGATCCCATAGTCATGTCTCGGCCGTTAAAAGTGCAACTGTATTTTGTTTCTTTGATGACAATGCACAAGTGACATTTTAAGTAATTTGACATATGCATGAAGTGCTCTTTCTATCAACTTTGCCTGCCGCACAATCCAAGTTCAAGTATTGAATAAGTGTGAATCTTTAGAATACCATAGTCCAACATTGAATGTGTACTTCAAATACATGAATATCCTTTTCACCGTCCTTCAAGTGACTTGCCCTCCGAATTTGCAGTGATGTCACGTCGGGTCTCCTACATTCGAGGGGGATGGGGATGTGTTTTGGTGATTTTAGTCAAACGTTTTAGGCATTGGTACTAGGTTAGGTATTCTGTTAGAGATCTCTCAAACATCTATGTGGTAGTTTTTTGCAGGGCCGGCCCTGAGGGGGTGCGGTGGGTGCGGCCCCACCGGGCCCCCAAAAACAGAGGGCTCCCTAGCCATTGGACGCTAGCATTTTTTTTGTTAAACTTATCTATTCTAGACACAAATACGTAAAAAACGATGCGCTATCGAGTTATCGACTAGTCTCGTTTATATTGTTAAACTAATGTCTCAACTACTTATTGAATACTCCATCCGTTTCAAAATAGTATTTGGTTTAGCTCTTAATTTTTATGTTTATATTGATGATGATGATAAATCAAGCAAAACAAACTTTATTTTGATGGTTGCTTCGGTAGAGGGAAGCTTTTTAAAATTAAATTTTTTTATGAACTATATATGGTCAACAAATAACTCAAGAGAGGTTAAATGACTTGACGATTCTATATATCAAAAAAAAGTCGTTGGATGAGATTGATCTCGATGATATAAGCGATGACTTTGTATCACAAAATGTTAGAATATATTTTAATAATATCATATAACAAGTAAGTGTTTTTTGCTATATTTTATATATGTTATCTTATAAACTTTAAAACATTGCATAATAATTTTTATACGTCAAATATTCGGTTATATATGTATAATTATATATATTTGTGTGTGGATGAGCCTCTATATCGAATTTTGCACTGGGCCCTGAAAAGCCAGGAACGGCCCACACTTTTTTGCCATTTGATGTGATGAGTAATTTGTTGATGTTCTGAGTACAAGAATGCTGCGTTCTTTGGAAATTGTATATACAACGGCAAAAACTGCTATCCGATCAGACTTCCTGTGTGCAACATAGATGATAATAGAATAGACGTAGAAGCAAAAAAAAAAAAAGAGATAGATATAAAGAGGAGATAGAGATGGAGACACTGTTAATCTGACAAACAAACGTTGATCTCACGACCATGGTACTTATTATCCCAAAGCAAGTGTTCTGACTATAAACTGCCCAAAAACTTATGCGACGCGACTAGATAAAAGCGTCATTACAGACTTATTATAGGCTTATAGCAGGTTGATCAGTGCCTCTTTCTCTCTCGCCATCCATATTGGTATTTCTATTATCAAAATAAAAAAAGATGGTCCATTCGACCATTCTTCCCACGCATATCACTGGCTCACTGCAGTACACCACTCCTCTTGTAGCAGACGAGCGCGACGAGGTAGATGGCGGCGGTGGCGCCGACGATGCCGCCGGTGACCTGCCAGAAGACTCCTTCGGTAGAGGCGTCGTAGAGCGGGATCGTGATGTTCATGCCGAAGATTCCCGTGATCGCGATGGCGCAGCTCATCACCAGCGTGGCCGTGGACAGCAGGATCCCCATCTGCAGCAGCTGGTTCTGCTTGTCGTCCAGCATAATGTTGATGTAGTCCTCCGTGTCGTCCACGTACTCGCGCAGCTTCAAAACAAGAGTCAGCCGGCCAGGGCGAGGGTGAGAGCTCGTCCGATCCCATCGTCTAGCGTGAAAGGAAAGTAATGCATGGGATCCATCGATCTATCAGCGCGTCACGGTGATTATTAGCGTGCGTATACGTACAGCGGAGACCTTGTTCAGGGTGCCGTCGACCTGCACGAAGTAGGCCTCCAGGAGGATCTCCAGCTCGTCGATCTTGGGCATGAAGCCGACGACGGAGGTCCCATTGCCGTCGCCGCCCTCGGATGACCCCTCGCCTTCTCGGTCCCTGCAATGTTGTCTGACACTGAGGCACAGTTCTAGCTTGGAGTTCATCAGTCAGGTTCCGGTACCTGTCTTCGTCGAATTCGCTCGGCTCGGTGTTGGTGTGGAATCTGGATGAGCGGCCATCAGCGGCTTGGTAGGCGAGCTTGTCGGACAGGTGCATGGCGGCCATGTCCACGTCATCGTCCAGCAAGTGTTCTAGTTCGTCCCTGACCTGCCAAAATGCGCATGAAGAAGTGGACGGGACTTTTGTGCAGCTGGGGCATCAAGAAGTGGCAGAGTGGCCGAGGGAACTTACCTTCTGAACTCTCCCGGAGATAGCAAGCAGACGGCTCTTGATCTGCCTCACACGCTCAAGGTTGAGAGTGCTGACGTTGGAGCTGAGCTCATCCAACGCTGGGTACGCCTCCTCCTCCAGTGCGCAGGTCTGAAGAGACGCACACGCAGGTTCCAAACAGCATGAGACTGAGACAACGCTTGACTTGAGGAGCCCTGCAATGGGCGCGAACAGGACAGCACGCACGGGCGTTACCTCATGCTCAAGTGACTTGCATGAGAACTCGAGGCACACCTCGAGCGCCCTGAACTCGAACGGCAGGACCTTGTCGCGCGCAGACGATTGCCCGTCCTTGGCGCCGCCGCCACCTACTCCACCGGGGCTCTGCGGCAGCGCACCTCCGTCCTCCTCCTTCCATGGTTGAAAAGAAAAGAAAAAAGATCAAACGTAAGCTTGTTTCAGCAAGCACCAAGCAGTCCATGGATGAAACGATGAAGAGACAAGGAGGGCAGGGCGCGGACGGACGTACAGAGACCTGCGGCGGCGTGGGCGAGGCGGAGACGAGCAGCAGGCGCGCGCGGAGGTTGCGGACGAGCGGCGCGACGGCGGGGTCCCGCGGCCCCGGGACGAGAACCTCGGTGGCCGTGATGACGGCGCGGGCGCGCTCCAGGTTGACGACGACGGCGCGGTCCCGGCTCATGATGCTGCACGGGTAGGACAGCGCCGGGTCCAGCGCGCGGAGGTCTCGCGCGCTGAGCCCCGTCCGCCGCATCAGCTGGTGCTTCCCGACCTCCCCCACGCGCCACGCGCCCGCGCCGGACACCGCCGCCCACTCCCCCGGCGCCGCCGCCCCGTGCCTCCGGCGCGTGAACGCCGCCGCCATGGACGTACGTACGACTCGCTCGGGGCTGCAGCCGGCCGCGATAGAAAGTGCTCCGCGGCCGCGCTCGTCCTGCCCTGCCGCGGTTTTGACGTCCGGGCTCCGGGCCAGGGCTGCCTACGGCTACAGCTACGTGATCGTGCGCGTCTAGTGCCGCCAGCGGTAGTGGCGTGTGGCGGCACGCACGAGCACGGGGCATCAGCGCGGTCTGCGGAGGCATCGGAGGCGGTGCACTGCAGCCGATGCCCTGCCGCCTTTGCTCTTGGATGTGAACCGTGATGTGCCCATGGGCCGCTTCCGCTTGTCTGGTTTGGTCTCTCCGTCCCCGGCTCTGCGGTCTCCGCTGTTGGTTGGTCGATCCGTCGATGGCAAGAATAGAAAATGCGTAGCTGCAGCAGCTTCTTGAAGTGGCTATCGAGCTTGTTTTGTCGTCGAAAAGAAAAACATTTAGGAACAGCAAGCTGTTTTGATTCGTTTTCTTTGTGTTAAGGACCGGCCAATGTGGTGTGGAGCACAATGCTGCTGCCAATCAGTATGTGGTGTGTGTAAGAACCACCGATTAAGGAAAGTATTTCGTATTAAGTTTTTATTGCAGACCTTTTTTTTTCTTCCCCGGCATCTACAGCTCCGTCCAGTTCCAGACGATGGTTGAGCAGGAACAACGGAAAAAACTCCGACCAGTGATTTGGGCGACCACTTTGGGCGGTTTAAACGAAACGATGCGCGCGGTGTTGTTTTATTAATATCTCGTCCCTCCCTCTCATAACCCCGCCGCCGCGACATGGCGACGAGCCGACGAGTAAGCCGCCAGCAGCAAAGAAGATGACCGGTTCCTCTTGCTGGGCCTGTTTTGTCACCCTGGAATAGCCCAACAAGGATCCATTTTGGTTCTCCAAATCCGCAATCCACCAACAGGCTTACAGGCAGCCAGGCAGGTATCCACCCGGCTGGTTGTGAGTTTGTGACCTACCACGTATATCAATTGTCACATCATCAATTGTACTATCATTGTTCACGATCACGTGAATTTTATAATAAATTCTCGAGACCGTCGAGTTGGACCGTATAGACGGTCTGGTGCATCAGGCTGCTCAATGGCTAAGTTCAGGCCTTTTACGAACCCGATCCGGTGCGCCACGGTGAGACCCAGACTAGCACAACTTAAGCTCTTTTGAGCGTAAGTTCTCCAATCTTTTTCGACTATTTTTAGCAGCTTTGCTATAACTTAGACACACATGATTAATACTTAATCTAATTAACTAAGTGTGGAAAACTTACCTCTTTCACATATTTTCAATGCAGTTCCTGAATTCGCTTAAACTAAGTCTAAAATGCACTTTTCTCTACAAAAGGAGTTAGAGACCAAATGCAAGTGCTAGAAATATTGTAATGAGCCTATGCGACATGTCTAAGGGTGCAAACCTCACAACTTGCATTGTCTAAGTTTGCAAACCTCACAACTTTTCTCCAAGTTGCATTTTCAGGCCTCCATTTAAGCCCTTTTAGACTTGATGTCTTCAAATTGCATTGTAGTAGACCTTTGCTCATACTCATACAACATAAGTTAGTTCATGATGGTGTGTTGAACACCTAATCACCAAAATAGGTAGAAATGGTTGTTAAGCACATTTCCCTTTTAATTCAAGAAACATCATGTTTAATCAGGTCATTGATCTGACAGAATTTGTTAAACATCACATGGCCCTTGAACTGACAGAGTTTGCTAAATAGCCAAACACTGTTAGTTAAAACTAACCAATGATGAAATGGTTGTAGGGAATGGTTATTTTTCCAACATGATGATGGATGAAAGCATTGAAGGGGATTTAGATAATAATACCAACACATGTCCCGACCATCAGTCACAAGCTATAAAGGGAATGGATATTTTGTTTTGTTAATGCATGTTAGCCTAGTGAAAGTCACCTAGAAGGGGGTGAATAGGCAAATCTAAAATTTATAACTTAAAATACAATTTACAAGCTGAGGTTAGCGTTAGAAATAAAACCAAGTCCCAAAGAGAGGGCGAAAATAAATCACAAGCAAATGAAGCTGATGACACAGTAATTTGTTTTACCGATGTTCGGTTCTTGCAAACCTAGTCCCCATTGAGGTGGTTACAAAGATTGGGTCTCTTTCAACCCTTTCCCTCTCTCAAATGGTCACCTAGACCGAATGAGCTTTCTCCTTAATCAAACGGGTCACTTAGACCTCTCACAAGGACCACCACAACTTGGTGTCTCTTGCTTTGATTACAAGTGTCTTAAGAACAAGAATGGGGAAGGGAAAAAACGATCCAAGAACAAGAGCTCAAAGAACACGAGTAAAAACTCTCTCTCTGGTCACTATTTGTTTGGAGTGTATTTGGGACTTCGAGAGGCTTTGATTCTTTTGATTTGTGTCTTGTATTGATTGCACTAGCTCTTGTATTGAATGTAAAGTTTGAAAAACTTGGATACTTGTGGTGGTGGTGGTTGGGGTATTTATAGCCCCAACCATCAAACCAACCGTTGGGGAGGCTGTCTGTCGATGGGCGCACCGGACATTGTCCGGTGCACCAGCCACGTCACCCAACTGTTAGGGTTCTGACGGTTTCGATCGTTGGAGCTCTGACAGCTTGGGCCACCGGACAGTCCGGTGCCGCACCGGACAGACACTGTTCACTGTCCGGTGCGCCTTCTGGCGGCTGCTCTGACTCTGCGCGAACTGTCCGCGTACTATAGCGCTTTTGCAGGTGTCCGTTGGAGTCGACCGTTGCGCTGGAGCCATTGCTCCGATGGCACACCGGACAGTCCGGTGAATTATAGTGGAGCGGCTCTCCAGAAACCCGAAGGTGAAGAGTTCAGCCTGTACAGTCTCTGGTGCACCGGATAGTCTGGTGCGCCAGACCAGGGTTCTCGGTTTCTTTTGCTCCTTTCTTTTGAACCCTAACTTAGATATTTTTATTGGTTTGTGTTAATCTTTGGCACCTGTAGAATATATAATCTAGAGCAAACTAGTTAGTCCAATTATTTGTGTTGGGCATTTCAACCACCAAAATCATTTAGAAAAAGGTTTGACCCTATTTCCCTTTCAATCTCCCCCTTTTTGGTGATTGATGCCAACACAAACCAAAGCAAATATATAAGTACAAAATTGAACTAGTTTGCATAAGGTAAGTGCAAAGGTTGCTTGGAATTAAACCAATTTATACTTTCACTAGATATGCATGGATTGTTTTCTTTCTTTTAACATTTTGGACCACATTTGCACCACTTGTTTTGTTTTTGCAAATCCTTTTGGAAATTCTTTTTCAAAGCTTTTTGCAAATAGTCAAAGGTATATGAATAATATTTCGAGAAGCATTTTCAAAATTTGAAATTTTCTCCCCCTATTTCAAATGTTTTCCTTTGACTAAAACAAAACTCCCCCTAAATGAAATTCTCCTTTTAGTGTTCAAGAGGGTTTTACCAATTGAAAGAAGACCAAATATTTTAGATACCAATTTGAAAAATCCTCTTTTAAATATTTCATCATAAGATACCAATTGAAAACTTCTTTTTAAACTTTAAAATTGGTGGTGGTGCGGTCCTTTTGCTTTGGGCTATATTTCTCCCCCTTTGGCATGAATCGCCAAAAACGAAGTCTTTTGAGAGCCCCTTTTTTTACTTTCTTCCCATTGGTACTAGTAATAAGAGTGAAGATTATACCAAAGTGGAGAGCGGTGTGGAGTGACGGCGAAGGGTAAATAATACCGATAGAGTGGAGTGGAAGCCTTGTCTTCGCCGAAGACTCCATTTCCCTTTTAATCTACGACTTAGCATAGGAATGTACTTGAAAATACATTAGTCGTAGACATGAAAGAGATATGATCAATGGTACATAAATGAGCTATGTGTGCAAAGTATTAATCAAAGTTCCGAGAATCAAGAATGTTTAGCTCATTTCTAAGTTTGGTAAAGGTTTTCTCATCTAATGGTTTGGTAAAGATATCGGTTAATTGTTCTTTTGTGCTGACATAAGCAATCTCGATATCCCCCTTTGTTGGTGATCCCTCAAAAAGTGATACCGAATGGCTATATGCTTAGTGCGGCTGTGTTCGACGGGATTATCCGCCATGCGAATTGCACTCTCATTATCACATAGGAGAGGGACTTTACTCAATTTGTAGCCATAGTCCCTAAGGGTTTGCCTCATCCAAAGCAATTGCGCGCAACAATGGCCTGCGGCAATGTACTCAGCTTCGGCGGTAGAAAGCGCTACTGAATTTTGTTTCTTTAAAGCCTAAGACACCAGGGATCTCCCCAGAAACTGACAAGTCCCTGATGTGTTCTTCCTATCAATTTTACACCATGCCCGATCAGCATCAGAATATCCTATTAAATCAAAGGTGGATCCCTTGGGGGTACCAAAGACCAAACTTAGGTGTATAAACCAAATATCTCAAGATTCTTTTCACGGCCCTAAGGTGAACTTCCTTAGGATCGTCTTGGAACCTTGCACACATGCATACGGAAAGCATAATATCCGGTCGAGATACACATAAATAGAGTAGAGATCCTTTCATCGACCGGTATACCTTTTGATCTACGGATTTACCTCCCGTGTCGAGGTTGAGATGCCCATTGGTTCCCATGGGTGTCTTGATGGGCTTGGCATCCTTCATTCCAAACTTGGTGAGAATGTCTTGAATGTACTTAGTTTGGCTGATGAAGGTGCCTTCTTGAAGTTGCTTCACTTCAAATCCTAGGAAATACTTCAACTCCCCCATCATAGACATCTCAAATTTTTGAATTATTATCCTACTAAACTCTTCACAAGTAGATTTGTTAGTAGACCCAAATATGATATCATCTACATAAATTTGGCATACAAATAAATCATTTGCAATGGTTTTAGTTAAGAGTGTAGGATCGACTTTTCCGACTTTGAAGCCATTAGTGATAAGGAAATCTCTTAGGCATTCATACCATGCTCTTGGGGCTTGCTTGAGCCCATAAAGCGCCTTTGAGAGTTTATACACATGGTTAGAATACTCACTATCTTCAAAGCCGGGAGGTTGCTCAACATAGACCTCTTCCTTGATTGGTCCATTGAGGAAGGCACTTTTCACGTCCATTTGATAAAGCTTAAAGCCATGGTAAGTAGCATAGGCAAGTAGTATTCGGATTGACTCAAGCCTAGCTACGGGTGCATAGGTTTCACCGAAATCCAAACCTTCGACTTGTGAATATCCCTTGGCTACAAGTCAGGCTTTGTTCCTTGTCACCACACCATGCTCATCTTGCTTGTTGCGGAATACCCACTTGGTTCCTACAATATTTTGGTTAGGATGTGGAACTAAATGACATACCTCATTTCTCGTGAAGTTGTTGAGCTCCTCTTGAATTGCCAACACCCAATCCGAGTCTCTTAGTGCATCCTCTACCCTGTATGGCTCAATAGAGGAAACAAAAGAGTAATGTTCACAAAAATGAGCGACTCGAGATCGAGTTGTTACCCCCTTATGAATATCGCCGAGGATGGAGTTCACAGGGTGATCTCTTTGAATCGCTTGGTGAACTCTTGGGTGTGGCGGTCTTTGACCCTATTCTTCTTGATCATCTTCTTTGTCTTGATTATTGTCATCTCCCCCTTGATCATTGTTCTCCTCTTGAGGTGGCTCATCTTCTTGATCTTCTTCTTCATTGTCTTGAGCCTGATCCTCATCTTGAGTTGGTGGAGATGCTTGATTTGAAGATGATGGTTGATCTTGTGTTTGTGGAGGCTCTTCGAATTCCTTAGGACACACATCCCCAATGGACATGTTCCTTAGTGCGACGCATGGAGCCTCTTCATCATCTAGTTCATCAAGATCAACTTGCTCTACTTGAGAGCCATTAGTCTCATCAAACACAATGTCACAAGAAACCTCAACTAATCCAGTGGACTTGTTGAAGACTCTATATGCCCTTGTGTTTGAATCATAACCAAGTAAAAAGCCTTCTACAGCCTTAGGAGCAAATTTAGATTTTCTACCTCTTTTAACAAGAATAAAGCATTTGCTACCAAAGACTCTAAAATATGAAACATTGGGCTTTTTACCGGTGAGGAGTTCATATGATGTCTTCTTGAGGATTCAGTGAAGGTAGAGCCGGTTGATGGAGTAGCAAGCAGTGTTGATTGCTTCCGCCCAAAACCGGTCCGGAGTCTTGTACTCATCAAGCATGGTCCTCGCCATGTCAAGTAGAGTTCTATTCATCCTCTCCACTACATCATTTTGTTGTGGTGTGTAGGGAGAAGAGAACTCATGCTTGATGCCCTCGTCCTCAAGAAAGCCTTCTATTTGTGAGTTCTTGAACTCCGTCCTGTTATCGCTTCTTATCTTCTTGATCCTTAATCCGAACTCGTTTTGAGCTTGTCTTAAGAATCCCTTTAAAGTCTCTTGGGTTTGAGATTTTTCCTGCAAAAAGAATACCCAAGTGAAGCGAGAATAATCATCCACAATTACAAGACAATACTTACTCCCGCCGATGCTTATGTAAGCGATCGGACCGAATAGATCCATGTGGAGTAACTCAAGCGGCCTGTCGGTCGTCATGATGTTCTTGTGTGGATGATGGATACAAACTTGCTTCCCTGCTTGACATGCGCTACAAACCCTGTCTTTCTCAAAATTAATATTGGTTAGTCCAAAAATGTGTTCTCACTTTAGAAGCTTATGAAGATTCTTCATCCCAACATGGGCTAGTCGGCGATGCCAGAGCCAACCCATATTAGTCTTAGCAATTAAGCAAGTATCGAGTTCAGCTCTATTAAAATCAACTAAGTATAGCTGACCCTCTAATACTCCCTTAAATGCTACTGAATCATCACTTCTTCTAAAGACAGTAACACATATCTGTAAAAAGACAGTTGTAACCCATTTTGCATAATTGAGAAACTGAAAGCAAGTTATAATCTAAAGAATCTACAAGAAAAACATTGGAAATGGAATGGTCAGGTGATATAGCAATTTTACCAAGTCCTTTGACCAAACATTAATTTCCATCCCCGAATGTGATAGCTCTTTGGGGATCATCATTTTTCTCGTAGGAGGAGAACATCCTTTTCTCCCCTGTCATGTGGTTTGTGCATCCGCTATCAATGATCCAACTTGAGCCCCCGGATGCATAAACCTACAAAACAGTTTTAGGCCTTGTTCTTAGGTACCCAAACCGTCTTGGGTCCTTTCACATTAGAAACAAGCACCTTGGGTACCCAAACACAAGTCTTGGAGCCCTTGTGTTTGCCCCCAAAATATTTGGCAACTACTTTGCCTGATTTGTTAGTAAGCACATAAGAAGCATCAAAAGTCTTAAATGAAATATTAGATTCATTTGATGCAGTAGGAGTTTTATTTTTAGGCATTTTAACATGGGTAGAATGCCTAGAGCTAGAAGCCTCATTTTTATACATAAAAGCATGGTGTGAAATATTATGAGGTTTCCTAACATGAATTCTCCTAATCTTATGCTCAGGATAACCAGCAGGATATAAAATGTAATCCTCGTTATCCTGAGCCATGGGAGCCTTGCCCTTAACAAAGCTAGACAATTTCTTAGGGTCATTAAGCTTGACATTGCTTCCCTGTTGGAAACCAATGCCATCCTTAATGCCAGGGTGTCTCCCATTATAGAGCATGCTTCTAGCAAATTTAAATTTTTCATTTTCTATCTCATGCTCATTGATTTTAGTTGTTAGTTGTTCTATATGATCATTTTGTTGTTTAATTAAAGCTAGGTGATCATGAATAGCATCAACATTTACATCTCTACATCTGGTACAAATAGAAACATGATCATCACTAGATGTAGAAGGTTTGCAAACATTTAATTTATCAATCTTAGCATGTAAAATAGCATTCTCATTTCTAAGATTGGAAACAATATCTTTGCAAATATTTAAATCCTTAGCCTTAGCAATTAATTTATCATTCTCAATCTTAAGGCTAGAAATTGATTCATTTAATTTGTCAATCTTTGCAATTAAACTAGCATTATCATTTTTAAGATTGGCAATTGAATCATTACAGACATTTCTCTTTTCAACCTTAGCAATCAAATTAGCATTCTCAATTCTAAGGTTGGAGATAGTGTCATGGCAAATGCTAAGCTCACTAGTCAATTTTTCACATTTCTCTACTTCCTGAGCATAAGCATTTTTTACTTTAACATGCTTTTTATTTTCCTTAATAAGGAATTCCTCTTGGCTATCCAAGAGTTCATCCTTCTTATGAATGGCACCTATCAATTCATTCAATTTTTCTTTTTGTTGCATGTTTAAGTTGGCAAAAAGGGCAAGCAAATCATCTTCATCATCACTAGATGCCGTATATTTAGTGGGGGCTCTAGATTTTACCTTCTTCTTTTTGTCGTCCTTTGCCATGAGGCACTTGTGGCCGACGTTGTGGAAGAGGAGGCCTTTGGTGACGGCGATGTTGGCGGCGTCCTCGTTGGAGGAGGAGTCGGTGGTGCTTTCGTCGGAATCCCATTCCCGACACACGTGGGCATCGTCGCCCTTCTTCTTGTAGTATCTCTTCTTTTCCTTCCTCTTTCCCTTCTTGTCGTCGCCCCTGCCACTATCACTAGATAATGGACATTTAGCAATAAAATGACCGGGCTTACCACATTTGTAGCACACTTTCTTGGAGCGGGGTTTATAATCCTTCCCCCTCCTTTGCTTGAGGATTTGGCGGAAGCTTTTGATGATGAGCGCCATTTCCTCGTTGTCGAGCTTGGAGGCGTCAATGGAGAGCCTACTTGATGTAGACTCTTCTTTCTTTTCTTCCGTCGCTTTGAATGCGATGGGTTGCACCTCGGGTGTGGAGGTGCCGCCTTGCTCGACGATTTATTTGGAGCCTTTGATCATCAACTCAAAGCTCACAAACTTTTCTATAACCTCCTCGGGAGACATTAGCTTATATCTAGGATCACCACGAATTAATTGAACTTGTGTAGGATTACGAAAAACAAGTGATCTTAGAATAACCTTGACCATTTCATGGTCATCCCATTTGGTGCTCCCGAGGTTGCGCACTTGGTTGACCAAGGTCTTGAGCCGGTTGTACATGGCTTGTGGCTCCTCTCCTTGGTTGAGGATGAATCGACCGAGCTCCTCCTCGATTGTCTCTCGCTTGGTGATCTTGGTCATCTCATCCCCTTCATGCGCGGTTTTTAGCACATCCCAAATCTCCTTGGCACTTTTTAGCCCTTGCACCTTGTTATACTCCTCTCGACTTAGAGAGGCGAGGAGTATAGTGGTGGCTTGGGAGCCAAAGTGCCGGATTTGGGTGACCTCGTCCGAATCATATGCTTCATCCCCCACAGATGGTACCTACGCTCCAAACTCAACAATGTCCCAAATGCTAGCGTGGAGTGAGGTTAGATGATGCCTCATTTTATCACTCCACATACAATAATCGTCACCATCAAAAACTGGTGGTTTGCCTAATGGGACAGAAAGTAAAGGAGTGTGTTTGGAAATGCGGGGATAGCGTAGGGGAATCTTACTAAACTTCTTGCGCTCATGGCGCTTAGAAGTGACGGACGGAGCGTCGAAGTCGGAGGTGGATGGCGACGAGGAGTCAGTCTCGTAGTAGACCACTTTCTTCATCTTTTTCTTCTTGTCGACACTCCGGTGTGACTTGACGCGGGGAGGTGACTCCTCCCTTCCTTTGGCGCCGGACTCCTTTGATGGAGCCTTCCTGTGGCTTGTGGCCGTTTCCATCTCCCTCTTGGTGGATCCTCCTGACATCACTTCGAGTTGTTAGACTCTAATGAAGTACTGGGCTTTGATACCAATTGAAAGTCGCCTAGAGGGGGGTGAATAGGCAAATCTGAAATTTATAACTTAAAAGATAATCTACAAGCCGTGGTTAGCGTTAGAAATAAAACCGAGTCCGAAAGAGAGGGCGAAAACAAATCACAAGCAAATGAAGCGGATGACACGGTGATTTGTTTTACCGAGGTTCGGTTCTTGCAAACCTAGTCCCCGTTGAAGTGGTCACAAAGACCAGGTCTCTTTCAACCCTTTCCCTCTCTCAAACGGTCACCTAGACTGAGTGAGCTTTCTCCTTAATAAAACGGGTCACTTAGACCCCTCACAAGGACCACCACAACTTGGTGTCTCTTGCTTTGATTACAAGTGTCTTGAGAACAAGAATGGGGAAGGAAAAAACGATCTAAGAACAAGAGCTTAAAGAACACGAGCAAAAACTCTCTCTCTAGTCACTATTTGTTTGGAGTGTATTTGGGACTTGGAGAGGCTTTGATTCTTTTGATTTGTGTCTTGTATTGATTACACTAGCTCTTGTATTGAATGTGAAGTCTGAAAAACTTGGATACTTGTGGTAGTGGTGGTTGGGGCTATTTATAGCCCCAACCACGAAACCAACCATTGGGGAGGCTGTCTGTCGATGGGCGCACCGGACAGTCCGGTGCGCCAGTCACGTCGCCCAACTGTTAGGGTTCTGACGGTTTCGACCGTTGGAGCTCTGACAGCTTGGGCCACCGGACAGTCCGGTGCCGCACCGGATAGGCACTGTTCACTGTCCGGTGCGCCTTCTAACGGCTGCTCTAACTCTGCGCGAACTGTCCGCGTACTGTAGCGCTTTTGCAGGTGTCCGTTGGAGTCGACCGTTGCGCTGGAGTCGTTGCTCCGCTGACACACCGGAAAGTCCGGTGAATTATAGCGGAGCAGCTTTCCAGAAACCCGAAGGTGAAGAGTTCAGACTGTACGGTCCCTGATGCACCGGACACTGTCCGGTGGCACACCGGACAGTCCGGTGTGCCAGACTAGGGTTCTCTTCGGTTTCTTTTGCTTCTTTCTTTTGAACCCTAACTTAGATCTTTTAATTAGTTTGTGTTGAACTTTTGGCACCTGTAGAATATATAATCTACAGCAAACTAGTTAGTCCAATTATTTGTGTTGGACATTTCAACCACCAAAATTATTTAAAAAATGGTTCGATCCTATTTCCCTTTCACCTAGCATATGTCACTGAGCACTAAAGGTTTGGTTTTGACTACAGGTTAGCATTTAGTCTTTTCTGAATTGCTCCTACATCTACTTGAGTGTGCAGTTTGTCTATGCACTTTGTACTTTCAGGTTTTGTGTCACTACAGTTTTCAGTTTCCGTGTCACTGAAATTTGTCAATATTCTAATATTATTAACATAAGTAATTAACAGACCTATTGTTCAGCATATGTTCCAATTTGGAGAATTTAGAACTAATCGCTGATCAAGATACTACTCGCCCAACTGCATGTGAAATGCCGGCTAACAATACAACTTGTTGTGGCTCAATACAGCTTCCATTGGCCCATGTTATTCCTTTTTAAATTTTTTAGGGGCACATTTTTAGCATTATGCTATGGTTCCCCATTTTTTGGAGGTTTTTTTTCAACGGCCCCAAGAACATGTTTTGGGGATGAGTTTTTTAAGGAACTTTTGGAGTTGATTTTATATATCATATTATTTCACAATATAACCTTTATTATTAGTCTACAACACCACATCGTTATATCATCTTTTTATAGACTTTTAGTTAACATGAAACACATTAATTTATTTGAATAAAAAATATATCCAATTATGTAACTAAGCAAATCAAATTTACATAATTCATAAAAAATAATTCAAAATTATATAACTTTAAAAAACAAAAAAATATATAATTTGTAAAAATTACTAATACACTAGTACTCTTCGCCATCTTTCTCTTCCCTCTTTCCCTCTTTTCCATCTCTTCTTTCGCATCTAATTTCAGTTGTTTTGTCAACTTTTAAGGCTAATTTATGATACGTTTTTGTGTCTTCATCCATAATGACGGTGGAGCGATACAATATTTTGTTGAATTGCGCAGTCAATTTTGTTTGAATAATCCTCTCATTATACTTATAGAGTTTCTTTAACGTTTTTTCTGCGTAGTTAAGGACTCACTGATACTTTTTGTTGGGTCCTTCCCCTTCTATTGAGCTCTTGACCTGACGCAGGCAATAGAGCGTGGTGCGTCCATACTTTTATGTGACATAGATCTATAATCGACATCTAAGTTAGACGAGTTCTTTTGCTCCCATCACTTGAGTTACCATCACCATGCCTCACGCACCACTTAGCACTTAGACTAATGACGAAGAGCGAGTCACATATGTTGAGCTTCAAGTTGGTTTCAATGGACTTGTCGTGGAAGCTCTCTTTGAAAGCTTCAAAACATCATAACATCATTTGTTCCACTTGCCCGGGTCACATACAAGCGGTTGTAGATGTCGTTGAAGAAGGTGATCTTCTAATTGCTCATCGACCATCGATCCTTCAACTACTTTAGGGTATGATGTCGAGGAGCTTATGTGGTTCCGTTGTACATAGAAAGGAAAATGGGCAATTAAGACATTTCTATAAGTTTTGGTGATCGAATGACCAACACAACGTCTTAGACTAACTGGTTTGCCAAGTCTATGAGCATAGGTTTGCTCAAGTGCAAATTGAAGACATCAAGTCCAAATGAGTTCAAACATGACCAGGAAGTGCAACGTTTTGAAAAATGGTAAAGAAATGAGGTTTGAACCTTTGAATATGTTTCATACATCTATTAGAATGTTTCTAGAACTTTGGTTTGCTCATTAACTAAGTTTCTAGCAAAAAGTGCTTTTGGACTTGCATTTGAGTTGAAACTGGAAACCTAAAAGGGAGATATGCTAAAAGGTATAAACCTATGACTTAGGCATGTCAGTCATACTTTAAATATGTTTGTCTAAGTCATAGAAAAGTTCCCAAGATCAACCAATTTGAAGAGAAGAAGTTATGGTTCAAAAACACTCAAGTTCAGCTCTTTGGCGGTCACCAGTTTACCAGAGAGCCTTGTAAAGCAGTCTAGGCGGCCTAGCACGCCAGACCGGTGCAGTGGCGCACCAACCCACTTACTAGAGTGCTATGCAGGCTGGCTCGGCAGCATGACACATCAAACCTTAGGTTCGTTGCAGTGGACCTTAGCTACAGGGAAGAAACTGCTCTTGGAGTTTTTTTAAATCACTAGACCTCTACACTTCATGGTTCGATGGTGCACTAGGCCTCGACTCCAATGGCTACTTGACACGTGGCGGTCCGGTGGTGGACCGGACCGGTACGGTGCTAACCAGATCTGGAAGGCACCACTCTGGATCCCAGATGACCAGCTACAGGACCCAGTCTTGTGCACCTGAGATGGTAGTTTTCTAGCAATCAAGCAATGACTATTTTAGCCATTTGGGATATAAATAGAGCTCCTAGCTGGATTCTATTGGTACCAGAAGAGCTAATGATCATTCACATACTCCCATGCAATACCTTGGTTCCATTCTAGAGAGATCTGAGCATCGTTCTGAGCTGTGTTAGTCATTCTAGTGTGTGTGTGTGTGCTTTTGAGATATGTTCTCTTATTTACTATGGTGGATGACGCGGGGGTGACGATGGTCCCAGGCGTCATCATTATGGCTACGCCGACCCCTGGCCTTCGTAGTCTGGGGCTCGGCGTAGCTGAAAGGGAAATGAGCTTAATCATTTCCTATAATCGATTTTGGTGGTTGACGTCCATCACAAACCACGTGGACTAATTAGTTTGCCTAGATGTCTTTTATCTCAGGTGCATAAGGTTCAACACAAACCAAGAAAGAAATTCAGTTGGGGACTCAAACAAATTTGGAGCAAGACTTAAGAGTGTGCTGCCAAGTGGCGCACCGGACAGTGTCCGGTGCACTAGGCCGAGCAACACTCAATAGCTCGCTCTCGGGTTTCTCTAGGGCGCGCTCCGCTATAATTCACCGGACTGTCCGGTGTGCACCGGATATGTCTGATGAGTCAACGGAGCAACGGCTATCTGGCGCCAACGGTCGTCTGCCGAAAGTGAACAGTGCATGTCAGAAGTCAGAGCAGAGAAGTCAGAGCACACTGGACATGTCCGGTGTGGCACTGGACTATCCGGTGCAACTACAGGACAAGGGTTCCAACGATCAAGTTGCTCCAAACCCCAACGGGCGCGCTGACGTGGCGCGCACCGGACAGTGAACAGTACCTGTCTGGTGCACCACCAGACTGTCCGTTGTGCCCATCGCCAGCAAATTCAGCCAATGGCTAGGAAGTGGTTGGAGGCTATAAATACCCCCCAACCACCTCCTTCAATGGCATCCAAGTTTTCTGAACTCCATATTCATTGCAAGAGCAAAGCCAAACACTCCAAGACACATTCAAAGCATTCAATCCACTCCAAGCTCCCAAAATCAACTCTAGTGCTTAGAGACTTGTGAGAGGATTATTTGTGTTCTTTTGTAGCTCTTGTCGCTTGGATTGCTTTCTCCTTCCCCATTCTTATTCTCATAAGTGCTTTGTAAAGCTAGCAAGAGACACCTAAGTGTGTGGTGATCCTTGCGGGGTCTTAGTGACCCAAGTGATTAAGGAGAAGGCTCATCCGGTCTAAGTGACAGTTTGAGAGAGTTAAAGGGTTGAAGTAGGCCCGGTCTTTGTGGCCTCTTCAACGGGGACTAGGTTCTTTGGAACCGAACCTTGGTAAAACAAATCACCGTGTTCACTTGCATTGATCTTCGCTTGATTTGTTTGCCCTCTTTCCTATCTCTAAAGTTTCCTTGCTAATATTGATTTGAGTTTGCTCCCAAACGTCATCTGCATCATTTGAGCAACTCTTAGCAAGAGAAACAATCTTCCGCACTCAAATTTAATTCTAACGCTAACCCCGACCTTAGTATGTGTTTAAGTTTATAAATTTCAGGTTTTGCCTATTCACCCCCCCCCCTCTAGGTGACTTTCAGTAGCCCGTCGTGTAGTGCCTCGCGGGAGGTCTGCGCACTCAGGCCTAGTTCAATAGGCCATAAGTGTGCCATAGGCCAAGGGTGTGTGGGCCATTAATGCAATGCAGTCTGAGGGGCTCATAGGTCATGATTGCTATGCAACCCAAGGTGCTCATAGGTCTTGAATGGGAAGTAGATCGGCACTGCGCGGTCGGCTATTTATGGTGAGTCGGTCTAGGGTCAAGCACGAGATCCACTCGAGTGGTTCCCTTCCGACACGCCCGACCTCTCCTGTCAGGTTCCGCCACGTCCGAGCCCATGCTCAGTGTCATGGGGTTCGACCAAGGGTAGGTCCTTTCATGGTTGACGTTTATGCCTCTCCCAACTGACTAACGGGTGTTGAACACCAAAAGTGGCGGACGATCTGGCCCTAGGGCCCAAACGGTCTGTGCCCCGCGATCAGATTAACTCGGGCGAATATCCTTATCTCGTGCGTGGTTATCCATCTAATCACCTGGGTTTGTTAGCTATCGCCTAGGAACAGGTCCAAACCTCCCCCTATATATATGAAGGGGTACGACCGATTGAGAACCCCCGAAAACATTCCAATCGAACCAATAACTTTATTTATCATTCCTTTATTATTCCTGCCCTAGGAGTAGATGTAGCTTAGCCTTACTTGTAGCTTTCCGCATATCCACCTCCACCCCTATTCGACTCTACGTCACCTAGATCCGTCTTGGGTGGACTGCCGATCCCAAGACGACCCTAGGATCTTACCCTTCCTGGGGGGCAAGATCTAGTTGTCCACTCAAGATCTCTTCCTCGAATTGATCTTTTAATTTCTAGGCGACTCTATGTCGTCTAGGGACGCCTCGGGTGACCTATCGACCCAGAGTACCCTAAGATCTCTCCTCCATGGGGCGAGATCTAGATTCTTACGAGGAGGAAAACGACCCTACGCCATCACGGACAGTCTGGCCCTATGTGCGGATCGTCTGGCGCAGAGATGCGGACCATCAGGTCATGCGCGCGGACCGTCTGGTGCGACGTAGGGAAGGCGCTCCTCCTGTGCCCAGGTCGTGGACCGTCCGGGCGAAAGCCACGAGCCGTCCGCTCCACCGCAGAGGGCACCGCCAGGTGGTACACCCCTAGTGATTGGTGCTGCCCAGATCAGCGCCAACACACTTTTTGGCGACTCCATTGGGGAACAAGATTGCAGATCTAGAAAATCAAGCTTATATGGACGACTCTAAAGATCTTAATGGTGCTTCTCCAAACAGCGACACAAGACTGACTAATTTGTCGGCCGCTGAGCATAAAAAATTAGAAGATGACATGAAGAAGACCATAGTGTACATTGCTCGCATTATGAGTCTACAAGGTGTGCCTAAGACCATAGTGTCTGATCGAGGACCTCAATTCGTCTCTAGATTTTGGGAAGAATTCCACAAATCTCTTGGTACTAAGTTAATTCATAGTTCAGCCTATCATCACCAAACCAGCGGGCAAACCAAACCAGCGGGCAAACCGAAAGGGTGAATCAAGTCTTGGAAGATATGTTGAGAGCATGTGTGTTAGCCTATTTCGGAAAGTGGGATGAGTGCTTGCCATTGGCTGAATTCTCCTACAATAATAGTTACCAAGAGAGTATCAAGATGACACCATTTGAAGCTTTTTATGGTCAGCGGTGTAGAACTCCACTGAACTGGTCAGGGCCCAGTGAATGGTACTTCTTTAGACCAGATTTAGTAAAGGAGGCGGAAGAGAAAGTGAAACTTATTCAACATCGTTTGAAGATAGCACAACGTCGTCACAAACGTTATGTAGATAAGAGAAGACGACCCTTATTTTTCCAAGTTGGCGATTTTGTGTATCTCAAAGTTTCACCTACGAAAGGAGTAACTCGTTTTGGCATCAAGGGAAAGTTGGCACCCAGATATGTTGGTCCTTTTGAAATATTAGTACAAAGTGGATCCGTGGCTTACAAAGTGAAGTTACTTGAACATCTTTCGGCCATACATAATGTATTTCACGTGTCCCAAGTGAAGAAATGCCTTCAAGTATCTGACAAAGTGGTAGAAGTTTCCGATGTTAATCTGGAACCAGATTTAACTTATTCCGAGCACCCTATCAAGATTGTAGATCAAAAGGAAAGGGTTACCCGCAGAAAGACTACCAAATTCTACAAAGTGCAATGGAATAAGCATTCTGAAGATGAAACTACATGGGAATCCGAAGATTTCCTAAATAGTCAGTTTCCTAAGTTTTTAGACTCCTGTAAGTCCTAAGTTCGTTGTAATTTATCCCTAATGTAAACCAACCGGGGCACCCACACCCCTGCCTTGTAACAGAAATAAGGAAATGAGATTGTGACGCGTTTCCTTTTCCATTACTTAGCCCCGAGCCTTAATCTCGAGACGAGATTTCTTTTTAGGGGGAAAGGATGTAACACCCTGGTGTTACTAGAACTAAAACTGGGCATGACATCATATGCATTGACATGGTCATGTTGTAATACGCTTAGAATGCATCCACTAGGTTTAAGAAAGACTCTAAGTATGATGATGTGACTAGTAGTAAGTAGAGAGCTCCAGTTTGACCCCGAAACTGAAATTTATAATCTGGTCATATTTTGTCAAAATTCAAAATATCAAACTTATAGAGTGTTCCAAACCAAACAACTTTCATGTGTGCAGAATCCCAAGTTTTATAGAAAAATGTGGAGAAAACTCACAAGTTAGTTTTGACCTACGGTTTGGGTTTCTGAAAATATTAGTAACTAGCTGTAATTAGACCCTGATAACTTTTGATTTGGAGATGTTTTGAAGATAATCACTATATCAAATCTATAGAGCTATATGAGGTGCACAAGTTTGATTCAGTGGTCCAGCCCTAGAACCATATGGAACTGCTTATAAATCTTGCTCTAAAGTGGGATGTAAACTCTAGAATTTCAGACAGTGTAAATTCTGAAACTGAAGATTCTATGGTCTGAAGCCACTTTATAAGCCTATTAGTGTCCAATCCATACAGTTCTGGACTTGGGGTATTGTAGCCAAGTGTCAGACCATATGTTGGTGTATAACTTTGATTAAATAATATGCCCCTAAAGCTACATAGAACTGGTAGAAAATTGGGTCTAAAGATCCTATACTCTAATCTAAATTTTTGGACTTAGGAGAAATTCAGACTCTGAATTTGTGTGTTGGGTCCAAACTCAGAGTTCTTTACTGTTAAATCCATAGGGTTTATGTTAGTGATCACTATACCAAAGTGGTAGATTATCTATCAGGGTACAAGTTTGTTTAAGGGTGACGGACTTGGTACCAGATAATTTTTTTAGAAAAAGGTGCTCGAAGATAGCCTGTCAGACTGTGATTTACTCTAAAGTTACGTGGCAGTGATGATCACCCAACTTTGGATCGATTATGTGTTTGCTCTATTAAGTAAATGACTTAGATCATTATAACAAAGATGAAGCTTTTATATTGGAGAACAATTATCTTATAGAGGATTGGACATAGTGTCGTGAAGATTATGGAGTAATATGGGTTCAAACTTTGTCTGTGAGACCAACCGAAGACAAAGGGGGGGGGAGAATTCTGATTCAAGTAATAACTGAACATGATTGAGTTCAGTGCACCCGCCACCGACGTCCCTCCGCCGTAATTCGAGCTCGCGCCACGATTGATGCTGTGGAGATGTGGATCGACAGTGTGGTAAAAGGTCTTGGGTTCGGATTCAATGACCGAGTCACCGCTCTAGACATCGGCACCATGTGCCTTCACCATACTCCATTTACCGCCGTCGTGGCAATCGTCGAATGCTCTGACCATCCACGCACCTGGTTGGATGCGTAAATTGTTTTGGGCGGTGTAAACCTGCTTGCAGTAAATTCGCCACGTTATCGGTCATAGGACACCACAGAAGCAAATGTGGAGCTCAGTGGTCTATCACCACCGCCGTTCTCTCTCGGACAAATTGGCCACCTTCACGGTAGCACCCTTTAAATTGAGCTTGCCCTTAGTCCCGCCTCTCCGTTACGCACCCAGGCCACACTTTGTTTTCTTCGTTTGACCATAGGTAGTGAAGAACACTGGGTTTTTCCCGTCGGTGATCACCAGTGTCGCCGAGTGGTGCCTCACTGTGGCCAACACTTTCTAGGGTTGGTCATGTTTGTTTGGCTCATGTTTCTTGGTCTTTATGTCATGGCGATGCTCACACGCCTTTTAATTTAAGCACTACCACCATCGTTTGACTGGAACGTTGTCGTGTCAGTAGTGACTGTCGTCGCGGACCCTTCTCACGTTGTTGGACCGAACCATGCCTTTCTCGGGCTAACCTGTGTGAGCACCGTATGTTTGAAGGGTTGCTAGTATTCGTCATGGTCTCTTTTTGAACTCTACCAGTCTTGACGCCTCGGTCCACCTCACCGGAGCTCGGTTATCCATCATCGCCGTGGCTAGAAAGGCTATAGGTTGTTTGAGATCGATTAACTTAGGGGAAATAGTAGGTAAGCTTCGAGGATCACGTTGGTAAGCTCGACTTCACCAGAGGTTACTGCCAATGGGTCTAGACGGTGGATGGTCGGCGTTTGTCGGGATTAAGTCAGGGACCAGAGTTTGTAAATGAAGGAAAACCGAAGGACCTTTATGCTATTGTCAGTGAGAAGGGGGAATAGTGCTTGACCTCTTAACCAGTTAACCAAATTGGCAGGGGTCTTTGTGCAAAGCGCGCAGCGCGGACGCAGGCAGCCGACGCGGGGCTAGTTTCCCTGTGCTCGTGGGGCGGGCCGATGTCTTTCGACCCAGAAACTATTGAAGATTTTTCTTTTTCTTTTAGATGGCAGTTTGTAAAATACACCAGAAAATATAGAAAAATGCTAAAATTGTGAAACCAATTTTGTAGAGTCAACAAAACTGTATAGTTCCTATAAAAATTAGTGGTAAGATTTGTGCAACAACAAGTAAATTTTCGGTCATTTAAAAGTACCATTAGAAGGCTTAAAAGAGTTTTAGAAATAAAACCATAGGTCCAAAAATCATAAACATTTGTGGAAAAATTATAGAATAGCTCTTGGTAAAAATCTGAGCCTATTTGGAGTCGAGTTACCTAGGGAACAATAAACTAGCTAAGCATGGATATTTAAGACCTTAAACCTTGATACTAATCTATGGTCAGGTAAAATTTAAGTCATATAGAATATTAAGAAACTAGTTTGGTAAACTTTAGTCTATTTAGTTCTCTGATTATTTGAAATAAGTTTAGTTTGATCACTTTGGGTCAACATTAAGGAACCTAGAACTATGTGAAAGTCGCCTAGAGGGGGGGGGTGAATAGGGCGAATCTAAAATTTACAAACTTAATCATAACTACAAGTCGGGTTAGTCGTTAGAAATATAATCGAGTCCGAGAGAGAGGGTGCAAAACAAATCGCAAGCGAATAAAGAGTGTGACACGCGGATTTGTTTTACCGAGGTTCGGTTCTTGCAAACCTACTCCCTGTTGAGGTGGTCACAAAGACCGGGTCTCTTTCAACCCTTTCCCTCTCTCAAACGGCCCCTCGGACCGAGTGAGCTTCTCTTCTCAAATCAATTGGGAACCAAACTTCCAGCAAGGACCACCACACAATTGGTGTCTCTTGCCTTGCTTACAAATGAGATGATCGCAAGAAAGAATGAAAGAAGGAAGCAATCCAAGCGCAAGAGGTCAAAAGAACACAACAAATCACTCTCACTTAACACTAAAGCTTTTGTGGAATTGTGAGAGGAATTGATCACTTGGGTGTGTCTAGAATTGAATGCTAGAGCTCTTGTAAGTAGTTGGAAGGTGGAAAACTTGGATAACTTGAATGTGGGGTGGTTGGGGGTATTTATAACCCCAACCACCAAACTAGTCGTTTGGTGAAGGCTGCTATCGATGGGCGCACCGGACAGTCCGGTGCGCCTGCCACGTCACCCGGCCGTTAGGGTTCGACCGTTGGAGCTCTGTCTTGTGGGCCCACCTGGCTGTCCGGTGGCGCACCGGACACGTCCTGTAGACTGTCCGGTGTGCCACCCGCGCGTGCTCTGACCTCTGCGCGCGCAGGCGCGCATTTAATGCGTTGCAGTCGACCGTTGCGCGCGAAGTAGCCGTTGCTCCGCTGGCTCACCGGACAGTCCGGTGTGCACCGGACATGTCTGGTGAATTATAGCGGAGCGGATTCCCGAAGCTGGCGAGTTCAGAGTCGCTCTCCCCTGGAGCACCGGACACTGTCCGGTGGTACACCGGACAGTCCGGTGAATTATAGTGAAGCGCCTCTGAGATTTCCCGAAGGTGTGAAGTTTAGCTTGGAGTCCCCTGGTGCACCGGACACTGTCCGGTGGTGCACCGGACACTGTCCGGTGACACACCGGACAGTCCGGTGCGCCATACCAGGGCACACTTCGGTTATCCCTTGCTGTTTTTGTTGAACCCTTTTCTTGGTCTTTTTATTGGCTTGTTGTGAACCTTTGGCACCTGTATAACTTATAGACTAGAGCAAACTAGTTAGTCCAATTATTTGTGTTGGGCAATTCAACCACCAAAATCATTTAGGAAATGGGTGTAAGCCTAATTCCCTTTCAATCTCCCCCTTTTTGGTGATTGATGCCAACACAAACCAAAGCAAATATAGAAGTGCATAATTGAACTAGTTTGCATAATGTAAGTGCAAAGGTTACTTAGAATTGAGCCAATATAAATACTTATAAGATACGCATGGATTGTTTCTTTAATTTTAACATTTTGGACCACGCTTGCACCACTTGTTTTGTTTTTGCACATTCTGTGTAAATCCTTTTCAAAGTCCTTTTGCAAATAGTCAAAGGTAAATGAATAGAATTTTGCGAAGCATTTTCAAGATTTGAAATTTTCTCCCCTTGTTTCAAATGCTTTTCCTTTGACTAAACAAAACTCCCCCTCACTAAATTCCTCATCTTGGTGTTCAAGAGGGTTTTGATGTTAATTTTGAAGAGGGTATACCAATTTGAAATTACACTACGAATAAGATACTAATTTGAAAATCCTCCTTTAAAACCAAATTGAAAGACTAAATTTTTGAAATTGGTGGTGGTGCGGTCCTTTTGCTTTGGGCTCATGCTCTCTCCCCCTTTGGCATAAATCGCCAAAAACGGAATCATTAGAGCCCTTTGAATTACTTTCTCCCCCTTTGGTAAAAGATATATGAGTGAAGATTATACCAAACTTGGAGAGTTGCCCGGAGTGACGGCGAAGGATGAGTTATGGAGTGGAGTGGAAGCCTTTGTTTTCGCCGAAGACTCCAATTTCCTTTCAATACTCCTATGACTTGGTTTGAAATATACTTGAAAACACATTAGTCATAGCATATGAAAGAGACATGATCAAAGGTATATTAATGAGCTATGTGTGCAAAATATCAAAAGAAATTCCTAGAATCAAGAATATTTAGCTCATGCCTAAGTTTGTTAAAAGTTTGTTCATCTAGTGGCTTGGTAAAGATATCGGCTAATTGATCTTTAGTGTTAATATATGCAATTTCGATATCTCCCTTTTGTTGGTGATCCCTTAGAAAATGATATCGAATGGCTATGTGTTTAGTGCGGCTATGCTCAATGGGATTATCCGCCATGCGGATTGCACTCTCATTATCACATAGAAGAGGGAATTTGGTTAATTTGTAACCATAGTCCCTAAGGGTTTGCCTCATCCAAAGTAATTGTGTGCAACAATGGCCTGCGACAATATACTCGGCTTCGGCGGTAGACAGAGCTACGGAATTTTGCTTCTTTGAAGCCCAAGACACCAAGGATCTTCCCAAGAATTGGCAAGTCCCCGATGTGCTCTTTCTATTAATCTTACACCCCGCCCAATCGGCATCCGAATAACCAATTAAATCAAATGTGGATCCCCTAGGATACCAAAGCCCAAACTTAGGAGTATGAACTAAACATCTCAAGATTCGTTTTACGGCCGTAAGGTGAGCTTCCTTAGGGTCGGCTTGGAATCTTGCACACATGCATACGGAAAGCATAATGTCCGGTCGAGATGCACATAAATAGAGTAGTGAACCTATCATCGACCGGTATACCTTTTGATCTACGGATTTACCTTCTGTGTCGAGGTCGAGATGCCCATTGGTTCCCATGGGTGTCTTGATGGGCTTGACATCCTTCATCCCAAACTTGTTTAGAATGTCTTGAGTATTGTTGGGGCGAAGGCGAAGACGCCACCCTTCGCTCGATGCCTTCGCCGACCTCGCTGCACCAACGGAGACAAGACGACTGGTAGATTTACCCTTTGTCCCACGCGTCGCCGGACGAAGACCTGTGACGAGGTCGTCTCATCTTGCGGCCTCGTCCAACATGAAGGCCCACGTGTGATCCGGCCCACCGTAAGAGGTCCTGCGTGGCCGCTGCTCATTACGGGCCTAATTTGTAAAGGTCTCCCTGTAATTACAGTCTGTAACCCCGCTTTATGGGAATATTCCGGGGATAACCTAGGCGCCTGAGGGCACATGCGTCCTTAACACTGGACGCTGGGCACTCAGATACCTATAAATACCCCCGCACAGTGCCCTTGAGAGGCGAGATTAACAGAGCTATTGCCATCTCGAGCAAAAACCCTGTTTACGTTGCTTCATTCCCCCGTTGGATTAACTTGCCCAGGAGAGCAAGTTCCAACATTTGGCGCCCACCGTTCGTGCTAGAAAAAACCACCCGCGATGGCACCCAAGAGAGCTACCTCGAAGGCTGACGAGGCTGCGAAGGCAGCACTGCTGGCCGAGAAAAAGGGCAAGACCCTTGTCGACACCAACCACCAAGAGGCCTGCGAAGACGACGCACTCAGCAAGAGGCAGCGCAATGAACAACCCACTCCCGAAGGCAGTCTCCGCACCTGCAGCTCTGGAGGACAACCACAACTTCCCCCCTAGGCTTCGCTCCACCAGAGGGCGCGGACGCCACCGAGGACAGCGAAGTCATCGGCGTTTCGGCGGAAGAACAGCTACAACTGCGCGCATTGCGCATTAAGAACCGCAACCTCCAGAAGCAAAAAGAGATCCTCGAGGCCAAGCGCCAATGCGTGTCCGCACAAGCCAAGGTGCAACAGATGATACGCGACGAAGAGCAGAAGGCTCAGGAACTTGAACAAGAGATCGCCCTCATGCAGAGCGAAGGCCAACTCGGCCTGCAACACGCCCCACCCCTCCAGCAGCGTGCACAAATCGAAGACCTGTTCATACCTCAGCGTGGACACGCCGTCCCACATGTCGCGGCTTTCCAAGGCATCAACTATCTTGACGAGCGAAGTCCCCTAGCGCCTCACCTGCAAGTGTCACCATGGCCCGCCAACTTCAGGGCAGGGACCTATCCCAAGTACAACGGCAGCACTGACCCCGCACAGTACATCATGAGCTATCAGGTCACCGTTGCATCATCCGGAGGGGACGACACCACGATGGCCATGTCGTTTATCATTGCCCTCGAAGGCCCAGCCCTCACCTGGTACACCAGGTTGCCGCCGCTGTCCATCGACTCCTGGAGAAGTCTCCGGGACAAATTCTTGCTCAACTTCCAAGGGTACCGCCCAGACACCGACGCCTTGACCGAACTTTCACTCTGCAAGCAGCTGGAAAAAGAGACTCTGCGGGAGTACTACCGCAAGTTTCTGACCCTCAAGTCACAACTGCCTTCGGTCGATGACCAAATCGCCATCCACTACGCCATCAGTGGCCTTCGGGCCGGCGTCCTTTACAGCCACTGCATCAGGGATCCGCCCAAGAACCTCCAGGAGTTGTATCAGCTATTTGAAAAATATGCCAGATCCGAAGAGCTCCACCAGCGCAAAGTCGAGTCTCAGAGGAAACCCAAAGACACTCCACAGTCCAGCCGCACGTGGATGAGGCCTTCGCAGCCAGACTTCGGTCGGGACGGCCGCAATCAGCAGCAGGTGCACAACATCGCCAACCAGCACCCCGCTAGCGAGGCCCCTCGCCGCCAGGAGTATCCCCCCTAGGGCCGCGGGAACGGAACTCGTGGTCGGGGCCGGGGACGCGCGCAACAGCCGCGCAGATTTTACTGCCTGTTCCACGGCGAAGACTGCGCCCACCCTACCAGAGACTGCCCAGAGACGAAAGCCACCAGAGACAGGATGGCACGGGCGCAGCCAGCCGACAACCCTAGAGTTGTCGCACACACATATCAGCAACCCCCTCCGCCATACATCCACGGCCCCGCTCCGCATCCACCACACCACACATACCAGCACCACCAGGAGGTACAAATCATACCTCCCCCACCCCCACCTCCACACCAGCAACAACAAAACAACCACCACCCCCACGCCCCAAAGCAAGAGGACTTCGCCGATCAGCCGTATCGCGGAGTCATTCATATGATCATTGGGGGGTCCAGCGCTGACTTCGACACAAAGCGGCAGAAGAGGGACCATTACCGCAGCGTCAACCACGTCGCCGTCATAGGCCCAGTCGTGCAGACAAAGTGGTCCCATGTGCCACTAACCTTCGACGCCCGAGACGTCGATCTGCGCAGCGCACCCCACATCGACGCCATGGTTATCAACTGCAGCATGGCAGGCTGGGACCTGCATAAAGTCTTAGTCGACAATGGCAGCCAGGCGGATATCATCTTCCTCCATGCCTTCGATCGCATGGGCATAAGCCACAACCTGCTCAAGCCTTCGGACAACCCGCTGTACAGTTTCGGCGGCAAGGGCACCTTTCCTGTTGGCAAAATAGAGTTACCTCTCTCCTTCGGTGTAGCACCCAATGCCCGAAGTGAGCAAGTCACATTCGACATCATCGACATGGTGTATCCGTACAACGCCATAATGGGTCGGGGCTCCATCAACAAGTTTGAGGCAGCCATTCACGGACTTTACCTATGTATGAAGATACCAGGTCCGCAAGGCGCCATCACGGTCTATGGGAACCAGCAGGCTGCACGTAACATAGAACGAGACTTCGTCCCCGGACAAAGAAACGTGCACTGCCTCACGGCCCATCGCGAGGTCCCCGCGTCTGCCAGCCCAACTGACAAAGAACACGACAAAGCACAGCTACAGAGCAATGACGGGACCAAGACTGTTCCCCTCGACCAGGCCATGCCCAAGCAGACGGTCACCATCAGCGAAGACCTCACTTCGCATGATGAGGAGAGACTCCTCTGCTGCCTGTCCAAGAATAAAGACGTCTTCGCCTGGTCCGCCCTCGACCTAGTCGGAGTCAGTCGTTCCATCATCGAGCACAGTTTAGGAATCGACCCTTCGGTGAGGCCGAAGAAACAGAGGCTGCGTAAGATGTCTGATGAGAAGACAGAAGCCGCCAAGGCCGAGGTACATCGCCTGCTTGAAGCCAAATTTATCGAGCCAATCGCCTACCCCACATGGCTCGCCAACGTAGTAATGGTGCAGAAGAAGAACGACAAGTGGCGGATGTGCATCGACTTCACCAGTCTTAATAAGGCCTGCCCCAAGGACAACTTCCCGCTGCCTCGGATCGACAAAATCGTCGATAGTGCGGCCGGGTGCGAGGTCATGTCACTCCTCGATTGCTTTTCCGGCTACCATCAAATATATATGAAGGAGGAGGACAAGGCCAGCACCAGCTTCATAACACCCTTCGGCACGTATTGCTTCATCAGAATGCCGGAGGGACTCAAGAACGTCGGGTCCACTTTCTCCCGACTTACCAAAACGGTGCTCGATGGGCAAGTCGGCAGAAATATATTCACGTATGTGGACGACATCGTCGTCGCCAGCAGAAGCAAGGAGGACCATCTTGCTGACCTCGCCGAAACATTTGCGAACATGCGGGACGCACGACTTCGCCTAAACCCCGAAAAGTGCGTCTTCGGCGTTCGCCAGGGGAAAATATTGGGCTACCTGGTGTCACACCGCGGAATCGAGGTCAACCCAACCAAAATTCAGGCCATCATCAACATGACGCCCCCGCAGTCAGCCAGAGATGTCCAACGCCTGACAGGCAGATTGGCCGCCCTCAACAGATTCATCTCCAAATTCGTAGAGCGAAGTCTCCCCTTCCTCAAAACTCTCCGCGGCGCAAAAGACTTCGCTTGGGGACAAGAGCAGGCGGCGGCCTTCGCCTCATTGAAACAGTACCTGTCGGAATTGGCGATTCTTACAAGCCCCGACTCTTCGCTACCCCTGTTGCTCTATGTTGCGACTTCGCCACATGCGGTCAGCGCAGCACTGGTTCAAGAGCAGACCGTAGAGGGCATGATCAGGCAATGTCCAGTTTATTACGTCTCCGAAGTGCTCACACCATCAAAATGTAATATGACGGAACTGGAAAAGATTGCCTATGCAGTTGTTATGGCTTCGCGCAAATTGCGCCACTATTTCGAGGCATTCAAGGTCCGGGTCACCTCGGATAGGGGACTCGGCGAACTGTTTAGAAACCCGGAGGCATCAGTCTGGATCGCCAAATGGGCAGCCGAACTTTCCGGCTACCACATCACATTTGAACCCAGGACAACCATCAAGTCACAAGTCTTGGCAGACTTCGTCGTCGACTGGACTGGGCCAGCAACACAGTCGGACCCGTCGACAGAAAAAGTATGGACAATCCATTGCGACGGCACATGGTGCCATGCGGGGCAGGCGCGCTGCAGTCATTACCTCACCCACAGGGGTCAAGCACAGATACGCAGTGCGCCTCAGCTTTGCTTTGGAGTCTGACAGTGCACTAACAACATAGCAGAATATGAAGCTGTCATCCTCGGCCTTCGCAAGCTAAGGGCCCTTGGCATCACCACCTGCATCATCAGAACGGACTCCAAGGTAGTCGCTGGCCAAGTCGAGAAAGACTACGCAGCGAAGGACCCCGCACTTATGCAGTACCTCGCAGCTATCCGTAGCCTCGAGAGGCAATTCAAAGGTTTCACCTTACAACATGTGGACCGTGCCAAGAATGAGGAGGCTGACGCGTTGGCCAAGGCAGCCGCCCGAGGCGAGGCCCTGCCCTCCGATGTATTCTACCATGTCATCGGCACGCCAGCCGTCCGCAGTCCAGAAGGGCTCCAGATAACCAATGACAGCGAAGGCCACCGCATAGTCAACCTTATCATGACCGAAGACTGGCGGGCACCAATAACCCTGTTCCTGCAGGGGTACTATCATCCAACCGACATCAATGAGGCCAAGCGCCTCAAACATCGAAGCCGGGACTTCGCAATAATTGAAGGACAGCTTTACAAGAAGGGGGTCAGTCAACCCATGCTTAAATGTGTCACCGAGACCGAAGGCGTCCAAATTTTGCGCGAAGTCCACAGCGGGACTTGCGGCTCTCACGCAGGGCCCTGGGCACTAGCCGCAAAGGTAATCCGGTAGGGTTTCTACTGGCCCGCCATGATCTGCGCCGCAAATCGAGTCACAAGGTCCTGCGAAGCCTGCCAGAAATTTTCTCCATGATCGGCAAGCCCTTCGCAGTTCACGAAGCTAATCGCCCACACATGGCCTCTTCAGCGCTGGGGCCTGGACATCGTCAGGCCCCTACCCACGGCCCAGGGGAACCTCAAGTTCACCTTCATCGCTATCGAATATTTTACCAAATGGATCGAGGCGAGGGCTGTATCCACAATAACATCGAAGACTGCCCAGAAATTCTTCTGGCAAAACATTGTTTGCCGCTTCGGAGTCCCATCCGAACTCACAGTTGACAATGGCAAGCAATTTGACAGCCAAGACTTCAAGGATTTCTGCTTCTCCATTGGCACCAAGCTTGCCTTCGCCTCAGTATACCACCCTCAATCCAACGGAGTTGTGGAACACGCAAATGGAAAAATTTTCACAGCTGTCAAGAAGATGCTCCTCGACGATAAAAAGGGCAAGTGGGCCGATTTGTTACCTGAAGCGGTCTGGGCATTGAACACGACTGAGTGCAGGGCGACTGGGTTCACCCCTTTCCGCCTTCTATACGGATTGGAGGCCATGACCCCGCAAGAAATGAAACACGGGTCCCGACGGACAGTCCCGTCAGCTGTCCCCGACGTGGACGAGCCCACTTCGAAGGACCTCATCGATGGAGACCGCGTCTTCGCCCTACAGGCTCTAAACAAATACCAAGCCCAAACTAAAGCATGGCGTGACCACGCAGTCATCCCGAGGGAATTCAGCGAAGGAGACCTCGTACTCGTCCGGACAGCTCGGACAGAGTCCCGGGGCAAGTTGGAGCCCAAGTGGGAGGGCCCTTTTATCGTCAAGACGAAGGCGTCCCCCAGCGCGTACAGGCTCGCAACGCCAGCCGGCGAGGACTTGGAGCATTCTTGGAACATTGATAATCTCCGCAAATTTTTTGTTTGACTCCTCAGGGCCAGCTCGCCCTTGTAATCCGCAAAACATTTTTATTCTGGCCCGCACTCTTTTCCTCCCGGGGGTGAGGTTTTTAACGAGGCGGAGCCATGTAATATACAAGCGAAAAATCCCCCGCAAAAATCTACGTCGAAAAAAGACCGCGTCGACGGTCTTCGACATTCGACCAATACAAAGTCACCGCGAGGGGCAACGCTAGCTACCCTCGCGTGCGACACTCCGCGCAAAAAGTCGCCTAAGGGTGTAGCCGGACTAGCACAACAAGTGCGCAAAATCGAAGTCTTCTTCAAAAGACTATCCGTGCAAAAGTCGCCTAAGGGTGCAGCCGGACTAGCACAACAAGTGCGCAAAATCGAAGTCTTCTTCAAAAGACTATCCGTGCAAAAGTCGCCTAAGGGTGCAGCCAGACTAGCACAACAAGTGCGCAAAATCGAAGTCTTCTTCAAAAGACTATCTGTGCAAAAGTCGCCTAAGGGTGCAGCCGGACTAGCACAAAAAGTGCGCAAAATCGAAGTCTTTCTCAAAAGACTATCCATGCAAAAGTCGCCTAAGGGTGCAGCCGGACTAATTCAACAAGCGCGCCAAAACGCAAGCGCATCCATGCACAAGTCTACACCAAGAAACTATCCGCGCACAGACCAACTACAGGCGCAGCCAGACCAACATAATAAATGCGCCAGACCAAGCGCGCAACGCCCCTATAGAAATAGCCGGACACGCGAGGGCACACAACCTCATCATACAAACTATAGTAACACACTTACAGCGAGGGCATCACACCTTACATCGGTTCAACCTTCGGAATGATTCCCATCTCCCTATAGTTAAATAGCATTATTCTAAGCTCCTCACCCTCAAAAAGACTTCGCAACTCCCCCTCACCCACACTCGCCCCAGCCGGCGAGGACAACAATTCCTGCTTGCCAGCCCTGCCCACACGAAGCCGACCGTCATCCACCTCACTCACTCTACGCTTCGCCACCGCCCTTCGCCGCCTACGCCCAACACTCGGACCAGGCACAACTTCAGCATCCGCAGCACGCGGAGAAGCCTCCGCCGCTGCCACATCCAAGGCCGCAAAGTAATCCAAGTCCTCATTCGAAGACTCTTCCGTCCACTCAACCGAACTCCCAGAGTCACCAAAATCAGAAAACTTAGAAGCAGACTCATCCGATTCATTCCCAGCATCCACGGTCGAAGCCGCCACAAAATTAGCAGTAGCGGTTGCGTGCGCAGGCCCAAAATCTTGAACCTGCGCAGCAACCAAGGTTCAGCAACATAGACAAAAATCTCTAACTACCCCAAACCCACTAAGCCACCTGCGAAGACCCAGCCGCCACCGCCGTGGGATCCTCCGCTGCCGGCTCCGTCGCCGTCTTCAGGGGATCCTCCACCCTCGGCACAGCAGTTGGCGACGAGCCTCCGCCGGACGCAGTAGCCGCAGGAGCAGCGTGGGAGCCTTCACCGGTTTCCGGGGGCGGTGCTGGGTCGACCTCAGCCTCGGCCGCCACCGGGTTGGCCTCCGCTTCGGGCCGCACGCTGTTCAGGGGTCTGAAGTCCTCCACTACCTCGGCACGCGCCGCCTACAACACACCACACCGATTCAGCAAGATCACGCATACCCCACATTCAACAAACACTAGACAAAAGACAAACTTTACCTGATCCCTTGCCCGGTCGGACCGCTCCCTCACCACCTCCCGACCGTGGGGGCCCCACATCCGGTAGAAGAGGGCACCCGCGGAGTCCTTCACCACAGGGTCTTCGACCTTGAAAATCTTGCGCCCAAAATATTCATCACATCGGTCGAAGACCTCATAGTGACTGCACCCCTCGCGGGACAGCGCGTTCATCGCCCCTTCGCAGGTGACGAGGGAGGCAAAGGACATAAATCCCTCCACAATGGTCGGGAGCGCCAAAAGTTCCTCTTGCAGCCACTCGAGGAAGCGAAGGCCCGCCTCTCGGTCGGGCACTTCGAAGTCAGCAGTCCGCGCGCCCAGCTCGCGGTATGAGTCCACGAGCTGTTTGCGCGTCCGCTCAACTTCCGAGCACGTAGAGGCCTCGGCCCTCTCCATGCGGGCCTGCAGAGCATTGTACCGCACCTCCCACTCCTCAGCGCACTGGTTGGCGAGACAACCCTCCACCCGCGCCAAATTGGCCTCCGCCTGCGCCTTGGCGATGGCCTGGTTAGCCTCCCTCCTCTCCTCCATCAGCTGGCGCCAGAGGTCCGTCCTCTCGCCCTCCAGGGCGGCCACCTTCTCTGCCAGCTTGCGGCACTTGTTGTCCGCGACCGATTTCTCCCGGACGGCGTCAGCATGTTGCGCCCGAAGTCTCTCGACTTCGGCAGACACATCTGCCGTAAGGGCCTACGACGCCACGCGGTCGGCGAAGTCGGTCGCCTAATAGACACACATGAGACCACAATCCCCATAGAAGCGGTAAACACCGAAGTCCAGCTCGACTTACTTGACTCAGCCGCTGCGACGCCTCCCTCAGCCGGCGGGACACAGTGCCCGCTTCGTCCTTGACGGCAGCGACCGCCGAAATCTCACCACCAGCGTTGAGCGCGCTACCCTTCGCCCCAGGCACCACGACAGATACCGTGCTCGCCACCACACGCGGAACAACAGCAAGTTGCCCCTCGCTCGATCCTGCAGTGTATCACCAGTTAAAAAAAACTTACCAATAAGATAGTCGTCCACACTAATATTGGTGCCGAAGTCGGGAACACGCTTCCCCGGCGAAGGCAATTCCCGGACCTTAGCAGCTCCGGCAGCCTTGGCTCCGCCGGCTCCGGCCGCCTTCGCGCCCTCCGGCACCTTGCTGGACTCAGGGGTGGCCGGCTTCGCCGCCAGCGTCGGCTGGCTACCACCGGGGGTGGTAGCCTTCGCAGTCCCCCGCGCCCTCTTCGGCCTAGCCTTGGGAAGCCTGATGACCGCCCGGCGCTTCTGTGCGGCTTCCTGGCGATCCTTGTTCATCACTGCCGACACAACAACAACAATATTCCGTCCGTAAGGAAACACTCTCAGGTCACGAGCCATACGAGATGTAAAAAAGTCTTCGCCGGCCGCGCGGGGGATAGGAACGTTCTTAGCCCACCGACCCCCGGTAACCTCCAGCATCCGCGCCGAAGACTCCTGGAGCTCGGGCGAAGACATCCTTCCCCCGGGGGCCGCGCATGTCCCCATCAACTCCATAGCAAAACTATCGGAGACCCCCACTCCCCCCATCGCAGTACTAGCTTCCTCTTCTTAGTAGATGGGGTGGCCGCCGGCGCGGGGTCATCTTCAGTCTCAGCCGCCGGTTTTTTCCCGCGGTGGTCGACATCGTCTTGCCCGGGATAACCGCCATACGGCAAACTGTTCAACTCAAAGACCCTATTCAGGCGGTCGTTGGATCCGCGTATATCCCAACTCCGTTGGGCCTCCGCCTTTGGCACGTAGCGACCAACAATCCGCACCACCCCATCCTCCGCCTCCCGCACGAATGCGGCGGGATCTCGGCCATGCAAATCCAGTGCGAAGGCAGGACTCCGCACTAACATCCCGCCGCGAGAAGGCATCTGGCGAGGGCATACTTCACCCACCGCCCAGCCACGCGCCAAGGGCCATACCCCATACCCGACAAACTCCTCAACCAGATCGCGTCCGCTACTCATGCGGGCCACGCACCGAAGGGCCTCTTCATTTTCATCCTCCTCCGCTACCTCAAACTGCGGGTACGCTGAGTAATAATGCGAACACATCTCAGCCACGGGGAGCCCCGGTTGGTCTTCGACTGTGCCTTCGGCAACATAGAACCAAAATTCCCACCAGTTGCCCCACTTATTGCGGGCGCAGGGAACCAACTCAACGACTTCCATCGAAGTCTTGCCGGTCTTCGGCGTAAATGTGCAGGATCCAAATTGTGCAATCTTATTTCCGATTTTCCTCTTCTGCCAATGCAGACAATAATGCTTCGCGAAGACTTCGACCGAGGGCTGCCCGCCGTACGAAGTCGTTGCCCAAACATATTTTGCCAGGGCCACCACGGCATTCGGCGTCAGCTGGTGGACCTGGACGTCGAATCTACGCAGAACTTCTCCCACAAACCGGTGCGCAGGCAGACGAAGGCCAGCGGCAAAAAAAGCCTCGAAGACGACCAACTCGCCTTCCGGCTCGGGGACCACCTCTGTCCCCGGGACACACGCCACTCCGTCGCCGAAATACCCAAGCTGTTGCATGTCTTGCACACGGACCGAGGACATCCACGACACGCCGAACTCCACTGTGTCACCGGCGCGCAACTCCTCCGCCGCCACATTGCTCAGCGTCTCCTCGGACGACGCGCTGGCCACCGGCATATCGGCAACAGAAGAGGAAGAGGACTGCATCGCTACGTACCGTCGGCGGCGGCGGGCGGTCTGCTTCACACGGGCCAGATCTCCGACGAGCAAGAGCAAGGAGGGCAAACGAGCAGCGGGCGGTTTGAGAAAGAAGTTAGGGTTTTCGTGGAGAGCGGAAAGATAAAGTTCAAAACGCCCCCCCCCCCCCCCCGTCCCCTTTTATACACAGGGCACGGCGCTTCGGGAAACCCGCAATTCAACAGTACGGCGTCAATCAACGGTCATGTCAAAAACCCCCGTGGAACCACTTCGAGCGAGGGCAGCGTCTCCACCATCTAGCGACGTCTTCGGCACCAGATGACTTAGTCGAACTGGTCCCTCGGAGGGCAAATGTTGGGGCGAAGGCGAAGACGCCACCCTTCGCTCGATGCCTTCGCCGACCTCGCTGCACCAACGGAGACAAGACGACTGGCAGATTTACCCTTCGTCCCACGCGTCGCCGAACGAATACCTGTGACGAGGTCGTCTCATCTTGCGGCCTCGTCCAACATGGAGGCCCACGTGTGATCCGGCCCACCGTAACAGGCCCTGCATGGCCGCTGCTCATTACGGGCCTAATTTGTAAAGGTCTCCCTGTAATTACAGTCTGTAACCCCGCTTTATGGGAATATTCCGGGGATAACCTAGGCGCCTGAGGGCACATGCATCCTTAACACTATACGCTGGGCACTCAGATACCTATAAATACCCCCGCAGAGTGCCCTTGAGAGGCGAGATTAACAGAGCTATTGCCATCTCGAGCAAAAACCCTGTTTACGTTGCTTCATTCCCCCGTTGGATTAACTTGCCCAGGAGAGCAAGTTCCAACAAGTATACTTAGTTTGGCTGATGAAGGTGCCCTCTTGGAGTTGTCTCACTTGAAATCCTAAGAAATACTTCAACTCCCCCATCATAGACATCTCGAATTTTTGTGTCATGATCCTACTAAATTCCTCACAAGTAGATTCGTTAGTAGACCCAAATATAATATCATCAACATAAATTTGGCATACGAACAAATCATTGTCAAGAGTTTTAGTAAATAAAGTAGGATCGACTTTTCCGACTTTGAAGCCATTAGCGATAAGAAAATCTCTAAGGCATTCATACCATGCTCTTGGAGCTTGCTTGAGCCCATAAAGTGCCTTAGAGAGCTTATAGACATGGTTAGGATACTCACTGTCTTCAAAGCCGGGAGGTTGCTCAACATAGACCTCTTCTTTGATTGGTCCATTGAGGAAGGCACTCTTCACGTCCATTTGGTAAAGCTTGAAGCCATGGTAAGTAGCATAGGCCAATAATATACGAATTGACTCAAGCCTAGCTACGGGTGCATAGGTTTCACCAAAATCCAAACCTTCGACTTGTGAATATCCTTTGGCCACAAGTCGGGCTTTGTTCCTTGTCACCACACCATGCTCGTCTTGCTTGTTGCGGAAAACCCACTTGGTTCCTACAACATTTTGATTAGGACGTGGAACTAAATGCCATACCTTGTTCCTAGTGAAATTGTTGAGCTCCTCTTGCATCACCACCACCCAATCCGAATCTTGTAGTGCTTCCTCTACCTTGTGTGGCTCAATAGAGGAAACAAAAGAGTAATGTTCACAAAAATGAGCAACACGAGATCTAGTGGTTACCCCCTTATGAATGTCTCCAAGAATGGTGTCGACGGGCTGATCTCGTTGGATTGCTTAGTGGACTCTTGGGTGTGGCGGCCTTGGTTCTTCATCCTCCTTGTCTTGATCATTTGCATCTCTCCCTTGATCATTGCCGTCATCTTGAGGTGGCTCATCTTGTTGATCTTCTCCTTCATCAACTTGAGCTTCATCCTCATTTTGAGTTGGTGGAGATGCTTGTGTTGAGGAGGATGGTTGATCTTGAGCATTTGGAGGCTCTTCGGATTCCTTAGGACACACACCCCCAATGGACATGTTCCTTAGCGCGATGCACGGAGCCTCTTCATCACCTATCTCATCAAGATCAACTTGCTCTACTTGAGAGCCGTTAGTCTCATCAAACACAACGTCACAAGAAACTTCAACTTGTCCAGAGGACTTGTTAAAGACTCTATATGCCCTTGTGTTTGAATCATATCCTAGTAAAAAGCCTTCTGCAGTCTTAGGAGCAAATTTAGATTTTCTACCTCTTTTAACAAGAATAAAGCATTTGCTACCAAAGACTCTAAAATATGAAATATTGGGCTTTTTACCGGTTAGGAGTTCGTATGATGTCTTCTTGAGGATTCGGTGTAGATACAACCGGTTGATGGCGTAGCAGGCGGTGTTGACCGCCTCGGCCCAAAACCGATCCGACGTCTTGTACTCATCAAGCATGGTTCTTGCCATGTCTAATAGAGTTCTATTCTTCCTTTCCACTACACCATTTTGTTGAGGGGTGTAGGGAGAAGAGAACTCATGCTTGATGCCCTCCTCCTCAAGGTAGCCTTCAATTTGAGAGTTCTTGAACTCCGTCCCGTTGTCGCTTCTAATTTTCTTGATCCTTAAGCCGAACTCATTTTGAGCTCGTCTTAAGAATCCCTTAAGGTCTCTTGGGTGTGAGATTTTTCCTGCAAAAAGAACACCCAAGTGAAGCGAGAATAATCATCCACAATAACTAGACAGTACTTACTCCCGCCGATGCTTATGTAAGCTATCGGGCCGAATAGGTCCATGTGTAGGAGCTCCAGTGGCCTGTCAGTCGTCATGATGTTCTTGTGTGGATGATGAACACCAACTTGCTTCCCTGCTTGGCATGCGCTACAAATCCTGTCTTTCTCAAAATGAACATTTGTTAATCCTAAAATGTGCTCTCCCTTTAGAAGCTTATGAAGATTCTTCATTCCAACATGGGCAAGTCGGCGGTGCCAGAGCCAACCCATGTTAGTCTTAGCAATTAAGCAAGTGTCGAGTTCAGCTCTATCAAAATCTACCAAGTATAGCTGACCCTCTAACACTCCCTTAAATGCTATTGAATCATCACTTCTTCTAAAGACAGTGACACCTACATCAGTAAAAAGACAATTGTAGCCCATTTGACATAATTGAGATACGGAAAGCAAATTGTAATCTAAAGAGTCTACAAGAAAAACATTTGAAATGGAATGGTCAGGTGATATAGCAATTTTACCCAAACCTTTGACCAAACCTTGGTTTCCGTCCCCGAATGTGATAGCTCGTTGGGGATCTTGGTTTTTCTCGTAGGAGGAGAACATTTTCTTCTCCCCTGTCCTGTGGTTTGTGCACCCGCTGTCGATGATCCAACTTGAGCCCCCAGATGCATAAACCTACAAAACAATTTTAGTTCTTGACTTTAGGTACCCAAATAGTTTTGGGTCCTTTGGCATTAGACACAAGAACTTTGGGTACCCAAACACAAGTCTTTGATCCCTTGTGTTTGCCCCCAACATACTTGGCAACTACCTTGCCGGATTTGTTAGTTAACACATAAGATGCATCAAAAGTTTTCAATGAAATGCTATGGTCATTTGATGCATTTGGAGTTTTCTTCTTAGGCAACTTAGCACGGGTTGGTTGCCTAGAGCTAGATGTCTCACCCTTATACATAAAAGCATGATTAGGGCCAGAGTGAGACTTCCTAGAGTGAATTCTCCTAATTTTGCTCTCGGGATAACCGGCAGGGTACAAAATGTAACCCTCGTTATCCTGAGGTATGAGAGCCTTGCCCTTAACAAAATTAGATAATCTCTTAGGAGGGGCATTAAGTTTGACATTGTCCCCCTTTTGGAAGCCAATGCCATCCTTGATGCCAGGCCGTCTCCCACTATAAAGCATACTACGAGCAAATTTAAATTTTTCATTTTCAAGTTCATGCTCGGCAATTTTAGCATCTAATTTTGCTATATGATCATTTTGTTGCTTAATTAAGACCATATGATCACGAATAGCATCAATATCAACATCTCTACATCTAGTGCAAATAGAAACATGCTCAATGGTAGATGTAGAGGGTTTGCAAGATTTTAATTCTACAACCTTAGCATGTAATATATCATTTTCACTTCTAAGGTTAGAAATAGTAACATTGCAAACATCAAAATCTTTAACCTTAGCAAGCAATTTTTCATTTTCATTCCTAAGGTTAGTAAGAGAAATGTTCAATTCTTCAATTTTAGCAAGCAAATCAACATTATTATTTCTAGGATTGGGAATTGAAACATTACAAGCATTTGAATCAACCTTAGCAATAAGTTTAGCATTGTCATTTCTAAGGTTGTCAATAGTCTCATGGCAAGTGCTTAGCTCACTAGATAATTTTTCACATTTTTCTACTTCTAGAGCATAAGCATTTTTAACCTTAACATGCTTTTTGTTTTCTTTAATAAGGAAGTCCTCTTGGGTGTCCAAGAGATCATCCTTCTCATGAATAGCACTAATCAATTCATTTAATTTTTCCTTTTGTTGCATGTTTAGGTTGGCAAAAAGAATGCGTAGGTTATCCTCCTCATCACTAGAGGTTTCATATTTAGTGGAGGATCTTGATTTTACCTTCTTCCTTTTGCTGTCCTTTGCCATGAGGCACTTGTGGCCGACGTTGGGGAAGAGAAGACCCTTGGTGACAGCGATGTTGGCGGCGTCCTCGTCGGAGGAGGAGTCGCTAGAGTTTTCGTCGGAGTTCCACTCGCGACATACATGGGCATCGCCGCCCTTCTTCTTGTAGTACCTCTTCTTCTCCTTTCTTCTCCCCTTCTTGTCGTCGCCCCTGTCACTATCACTAGAAATACGACATTTTGCAATAAAGTGACCGGGCTTACCACACTTGTAGCAAACTTTCTTGGAGCGGGGTTTGTAATCCTTCCCCCTCCTTTGCTTGAGGATTTGGCGGAAGCTCCTGATGATGAGCGCCATTTCCTCGTTGTCGAGCTTGGAGGCGTCGATGGGTGTTCTACTCGATGTAGACTCCTCCTTCTTCTCCTCCGTCGCCTTAAATGCGACTGGTTGTGCTTCGGACGTGGAGGGGCCGTCAAGCTCGTTGATCTTCTTTGAGCCTTTGATCATCAATTCAAAGCTCACAAAATTCCCGATTACTTCCTCGGGAGTCATTAGTGTGTATCTAGGATTGCCACGAATTAATTGAACTTGAGTAGGGTTAAGGAAAACAAGTGATCTAAGAATAACCTTAACCACTTCGTGGTCATCCCATTTCTTGCTCCCGAGGTTGCGCACTTGGTTCACCAAGGTTTTGAGCCGGTTGTACATATCTTGTGGCTCTTCCCCTTGGCGAAGACAGAAGTGACCGAGCTCCCCCTCGATCGTTTCCCGTTTGGTGATCTTGGTCACCTCATCTCCTTCGTGCGCGGTTTTTAGCACGTCCCAAATCTCCTTAGCACTTTTCAACCCTTGCACCTTATTATACTCCTCTCGACTTAGAGAGGTGAGGAGTATAGTTGTGGCTTGGGAATTGAAGTGTTGGATTTGGGCCACTTCGTCCTCATCATAATCTTCATCCCCTACGGATGGTACCTGTACACCAAACTCAACAATATCCCATATACTTTTGTGGAGTGAGGTTAGGTGATATCGCATCATATCACTCCACCTAGCATAATCTTCACCATCAAAAGTTGGTGGTTTGCCTAATGGGACGAAAAGTAAAGGCGTATGTTTAGGAATGCGAGGATAGCGTAGGGGGATCTTACTAAACTTCTTGCGCTCATGGCGCTTAGAAGTAACGGACGGCGCATCGGAGTCGGATGTGGAAGGTGATGAAGTATCGGTCTCGTAGTAGACCACTTTCCCCATCTTCTTTTTCTTGTCGCCACTCCGATGCGACTTGTGGGAAGAGGATTTCTTTTCCTTCCCTTTCTTTTTGTTGCGGGACTCTTCCAATGAAGCCTTCCCGTGGCTTGTAGTGGGCTTGTCGCCGATGGGCTTGTCGCCGGTCTCCATCTCCCTCTTGGCGTGATCTCCCGACATCACTTCGAGCGGTAAGGCTCTAATGAAGCACCGGGCTCTGATACCAATTGAAAGTCGCCTAGAGGGGGGGTGAATAGGGCGAATCTGAAATTTACAAACTTAATCACAACTACAAGCCGAGTTAGTCGTTAGAAATATAATCGAGTCCGAGAGAGAGGGTGCAAAACAAATCGCAAGCGAATAAAGAGTGTGACACGCGGATTTGTTTTACCGAGGTTCGGTTCTTGCAAACCTACTCCCCGTTGAGGTGGTCACAAAGACCGGGTCTCTTTCAACCCTTTCCCTATCTCAAACGGTCCCTCGGACCGAGTGAGCTTCTCTTCTCAAATCAATTGGGAACCAAACTTCCTGCAAGGACCACCACACAATTGGTGTCTCTTGCCTTGCTTACAAATGAGATGATCGCAAGAAAGAATGAAAGAAGGAAGCAATCCAAGCGCAAGAGCTCAAAAGAACACAACAAATCACTCTCACTTAACACTAAAGCTTTTGTGGAATTGTGAGAGGACTTGATCACTTGGGTGTGTCTAGAATTGAATGCTAGAGCTCTTGTAAGTAGTTGGAAGGTGGAAAACTTGGATAACTTGAATGTGGGGTGGTTGGGGGTATTTATAACCCCAACCACCAAACTAGCCGTTTGGTGAAGGCTGCTGTCGACGGGCGCACCGGACAGTCCGGTGCGCCACCGGATAGTGTCCGGTGCGCCAGCCACGTCACCTGGCCGTTCGGGTTCGACCGTTGGAGCTCTGTCTTGTGGACCCGCCTGGCTGTCCGGTGGTGCACCGGACACGTCCTGTAGACTGTCCGGTGCGTGCTCTGACCTCTGCGCGCGCAGGCGTGCATTTAATGCGTTGCAGTCGACCGTTGCGCGCGAAGTAGTCGTTGCTCCGCTGGCTCACCGGACAGTCCGGTGTGCACCGAACATGTCCGGTGAATTATAGCGGAGCGGATTCCCGAAGCTGGCGAGTTCAGAGTTGCTCTCCCCTGGAGCACCGGACACTGTCCGGTGGTACACCGGTCAGTCCGGTGAATTATAGCGAAGCGCCTCTGAGATTTCCCGAAGGTGCGAAGTTTAGCTTGGAGTCCCCTGGTGCACCGGACACTGTCCGGTGGTGCACCGGAGACTGTCCGGTGACACACCGGACAGTCCGGTGCGCCATACCAGGGCACACTTCGGTTATCCCTTGCTCTTTTTGTTGAACCCTTTTCTTGGTCTTTTTATTGGCTTGTTGTGAACCTTTGGCACCTGTATAACTTATAGACTAGAGCAAACTAGTTAGTCCAATTATTTGTGTTGGGCAATTCAACCATCAAAATCATTTAGGAAATGGGTGTAAAGCCTAATTCCCTTTCACTATGTGTATAATCACTATATGTTTATTTAAGAGTATTTAAGTTTTCCACCTCTCCCTAGGTGAAAGTTTGGATAACATATCATTACATAAGCATTCATATACTTGTGTTTGACTTGTAGAGCACCTAGAAGAAGAATTTGAAGTGGAAGTGGAAGAGGAGCCCGTTCCTACATCTGAAACTTCTCCAACTGAAGTTGTTCTTGAAGGTCCTCTAGAAGGTGCCCTAGTAGGGTTTGCTGCTAACTGCAATATCCTAGTGGAACAGCCTGACTCTCCTCCTCATCAAGACAAGCCCCGGTGCATTTGCCACCTCCTTGCTGTTTTAAAACGTTTATCACTTATATGCTGCATTAGGTGATAGAAGTTGAATGATTAAACCTTTGTTGCATAACTTACTTGAACTATTGATTATCATCCTTGATACCTGATTTGAAAAGCTAGATGTGCTTAGTATGCTTATAGACTAGGAACAAAATGTTTTGATATATGAATCATGTTTTTACAAAGAAAAAGAGACTGGGTGATGAAGGTATCAAAGGCCTTGATGACTTCATCATTTCAGCAGGGTACCTCTGATAGGTACTAGGTTTTCAGAAATAGTTTAATTTGAGACCAGACGTTGAGTAGGAAAGGTCGCCCGTCTGTGTCGCTTAAGGACCACAACGATTGTTGGCTTGCTGATCTAGGACCCTTTAACTGGCCACATGCCTCATCATGGGTAAGGTTAGCCTCGGCCGGACCAATACCAGAACAACTCGCACGCACGGGTAGTGGAGAGATGGCGGGAGTAACGTGTGCCCACCTGGCAAGTGGTTGGATGGTGGGGTACTGTGTTCTTGGGTCACGTGAACTCGTTCTGGTCTTGAGAAACCCGGGTGCGAGTTGACATATGCAAGGGTCAAGTGCTACATATGTCGTGTGGTTGGAGATCCCCAACTAGGTATTAATCGATTCGGATCGCCGTACTTCTCGGATATGAAGACTAGATCTTCGACCCTCATCGAAAGGAAAGAAGGTTACATAATGTAAAAGAAAGCTAGACTAGGCCAAGTGATTGAACTAGACCAGGTAAATCTAGAGAAAGGTAATCACTTAACTTGGAAAGATTAAAAGTTGTCCTAAGGATCAAGTAATAGTAAGATGTTATGCAAAACTTGAGTCATTGAACATTGATGACCTATACCTTGACTCTCAACAAACTAGCATGTCCTTGAGAGTCTTTTCTTTAGCCGGGTCAGACTTGCTGAGTAATTTCATACTCAGGGTTTTATTCCCATTGTTGATGCAGGAGAGACTATTAACACCTTTGAGTTTTGTTAAACTCACTCTGGAGACTTTTACTTATATTTATTATGTGTGTGATGTGGGAAGATGGCTTCTTCCCAACTGTTGTAATAAGTTAGCACTTGACGTTATCCCGGGCATGTAATAATAAATACTACTTGATTTGTATGCTTAAAAGTTGGTTAATGTATATTATCTTATTATAAATTCTTCCGCTCAACTCCTGTGTTTAAAGTTTATGTTCATGTCTGGTTATTGTAATATTTGCAAATACGGGTGAATGGTCCATGGAAATGAACAAGTTCATCAAAACTCGGCACCCCGAGTAAGTTATCTGATTCACTTACATATCTACCTGAGGCCTTGAAGGCAAGGATTGGTGTATGTGGGCCCGATAACTTGGTTGGGTTGTGACATCAACCTTAGACCATTAGACCACAACGTTCCAAAACAAATATTAGGAAGAAAAAGACTTCCAAGACGTCTAGACGACTCAGCAGAGTCGACCCTACTTTTGATCAACTGCTTGCTAAATATATGAAGAAGAAGGCTATTCCACACAACCGGCCAATAAAACAAACGAAGTCAAAAGGACGATCTGTGCGAAAGCAAAGGCCAACTAAATCGGCCCAAAAGGTAGCACAACCAAGATCACCTGGTCATCCTCTTCCAGGGATGGCATGGATCTTCTAGCTCTATCCATCACCGATGTGTTGTCATACTCAAGTGTGGGGTGGTACGACAATGAATCTGTATTGCTGGCCCAATCCGTTTGCTTATTCGGGCTAGGGGGCACCACAAGTTTTTGCCTATTGACATGTTGATCAGGCAGACATGGCCGAAGAGGATGCAATCCGAAATGGCCTTTGTGCATCAAAGTTTTATCAAATATTTATATTATCTGATCACAAGAGCTGATGACTTGCATCGAGTTGAGTCCTTACTATGGGAACAAAATAATTCCTGAGGTCAATTGTTTCTGAAATTTTCGTTGGTGCTTTTGGTTCGCCAAGCTCCACCAAAAGGCAGGGGCATGTGTTGAACACCAAAAGTGACAGACGGTTTGGCTCTAGGGCCCAGAAAATCTGCGCCCCCATGATTAGATTAACTCAGTCGATTATCCTTATCTCGTGTGTGGTTATCTATCTAATCATGTGGGGTTTGTTAGCTATCGCCTAGGAACGGGTCCATACCTCCCCATATATATATGAAGGGGTATGGCCGATTGAGAACCCCCGAACACATTCCAATCGAACCAATTAATTTATTTATCATTCCTTTATTATTCCCGCCCTAGGAGTAGATGTAGCCTAGCCTTAGTTGTAGCTTTCCGCATATCCACCTTCACCCCTATTCGACTCTACATCATCTAGATCCGTCTTGTGTGGCATGCCGATCCTAAGACGACCCTAGGATCTTACCCCTCTCCGGGGGCAAGATCTAGTTGTCCACTCAAGATCTCTTCCTTAAATGGATCTCTTAATTTTTAGGCGACTCTAAATCATCTGGGGACGCCCCGGGTGACCTATCGACCCGGAGCGCCCAAACATCTCTCCCCCAGGGGGAGATATCTAGATTCTAGCGAGGAGGAAGACAACCTTGCGCCATCGAGGACCGTTCGGCCCTACGTGCGGACCGTCCGATGCGACGTAGGGAAGGCATCGCTCCTGCGCCCAGGTCACGGACCGTCCGGCCTAGAGCCGCGGACCGTCTGACCCTGCGCGTGGACCGTACGGTGCGATGTAGGGAAGACGCCGCTCCTGCGCCCAGGCCGCGGACCGTTTGACCCATAGTCGCGGACCGTCCGCACCGCCGCAGAGGGAAAAATTGCTATTTTGTCACTCCCAACGTGGGCTCTCTGCTATTATGTCACCCTATGTGTATGACTTGTGAGACCATTTGTGTCTATGATTTGTGGGCTTGATGGTAAAATAGAGAAGCCCACAACTAAGAGTGACAAAATAGCAAATGGCTCCCGCAGAGGGCACTGCCAGGTGGTACACCCTAGTGATTGGCGCTGCCTAGATCAACGCCAACAACGGGCCCCAGCGATCAGGGGCTCATTTCCTCAGCGCACTATCTGACGGGTGGATCCCAAGGACCAAGTGTCATTTCCCGATAAGTCTGTACAGTTTATAGAGTGAAGTTTGAGATAGAAGGTGAGGATGACTAAACTGTTGGAGATAGCTAAGGGTCCAAGACTAAGGCTCCAAACACACAAGAGGAGAGAGAGATCCTTATGGAGAATATCCATGATTCGTTAGGGTTTAATATCACACAAGTGAGGGCCAACTCACTTGCACTTGAGCTCTTGGCACCACATAAATAGGCCATGTTTGTTTCCTCTTATTTGGCGACGACGGTGGCAAGAATCATATAATCCCGTCGAGCACCCTCCAGTAAAGTCCTCTCCATCACACCATTGTACATAATCAAAAATTGAACTAGCAATCGAGAATCGGAGAATACAACATGGCGATACTAGAAATCAACGGCCGCTAGAGTCATGCCTAGGAAAAGCAGAAACAAAACAGATCCAAAGTCAACGATGATTTATACGTGATAACAAGCTACGACTATAGTAACTAATTGGCCCATGTATCATACGAGCTCCACATCCTCTATAAAGAGTTGGCCTATGTACTGTATCATGTACTAAAGACTTATTTGAGATTTAGGAGCAAAGGAATTAGAGGGACTAAAATCCAATCTTATTCAAAAATAAATAGTAAAGTGATTTTATCCCCCATTTTCCTTTCTCCTAAATATATCGTAAGATCTTGTTTGGATAATCTCTACTACCTATTAAGACGGTAAGGGGTAGGCTGCCCCATTCCGTGTTCTGTCATTCTCATTCCGTCCTCACTGCAAAGCTCATTCCCATTCCCAGCTGTCTGTCTTTCTCATTCCCTCTCCCTGCAAAGCCCATTCATATTTCCATTCCCGGCTATCACGTGTCTTTCTCATTCCCCCTCCCACAAAGTCTATTCTCATTCCCACGTGCATCCCACGCCTAGCTAAAATTAAATTAAAAAAACAGGCTAAGGGGATTCAAACCCACGACCTCTCAAATAAATGTGTTTGTAGCTACCACTACACTACATGTGTGTTTATGTCTACATCTATTATAGTAAAAACATATAATACATCTCTCTCGAAACCCACCTGCTACCCTTGCACAATGTGTAGTATTAGATAAGTATCACTGAGATTATTAAATTATATTTTTGGATTGAGGGAGTAGTATTTAAAGAAGAGCCTTGCATGCAATTTCTTTTGTTTGAATAATATTTTCAACTTAAATACTTTTTTTGCATGTGTAACATTTATTCTCCGTAATATTTTTCCATGGATCTAACTTATAAATCATTTTCATAAACCAATGCCAAAGATGAATCCATGTTTCTTACTTGGAAACCCCGAACAAACACCACTAGCACGAGGCGCTCGCGTTGGCGTCGCTCACCGACGACGAGAAGAAACTTGGCGACTGCCAGTTCGACCTCTGGAAGCAGTCCTACATGGCCCATGCGCCGCTGTGTACGGCAAGCTCCGGCGCAGCCGCCGCTTGGACGTGGTCCAGAGCGGCTGCACCGCGCTGTCCATCGTCAAACATGGGGACCTCATGGTCGTCGCCAATGTCGACGACTCTCGGGTTGTTCTGGGCATCGCAACCTACGACGACGCCATCACGCCGTCTAGCTCATCATCCACCTGAAGCCTAACCTGCCACGTAAGTCGCTACTGACCGGCCATGAATTCTTGTGCGCTGGAATGACGACCATTGTTGTTGTTATGTGAGTGTCCTCGAACAAGATGTATGTAGAGGAGTAGCACATCCGGTAGTGCAACGACCAGGTGTACTACCTCGCTGATGAGCCCGGGGTGCACTTCATTTGGCAGCCCAGTCAAGAGTGATCGGTACTCACCATATCGCGCGCGTTCGACGACTATTATATTAAGGATTGTGGCGTCATCTCGACACCGGAGGTGAGCAGAGGTGGACCGACAACAATCATCACTCGCCATCGTCGAGGTACCTTTTGTGCCGGCCTGCCTTTAATTCTCTTCGCAAACACACACTTGCATTTTTTGTTTAAGCAAGCGTGTATGGTGGTGCGTGCCTGATGACTAACGATGTACGACGAAACTTCTACCGGCAGGTGTGGCACGTGCTCTCCAATAATGAGACCATGCAAATCATGACATATATCGAAGTCTGCATGATACTGATGGTTGCAATATAGTAGTGAAACAACTAAATTAAAATAACAAAATTTATGTATGGCTAGGATCACAAATGGATTATGAAATATTTTCTTATAACAATATAAGACACATTTTGTATATAAGTTATCATGGTATTATATGTTCCCGTTGCAACGCACGAGTACTGACCTAGTTTTATATTAACACCTCAATGCATCTTAATATATTTGGATTGAGATAAATAAAAAATTATCAAACAATGTCTAAAAGAATAGTATTTATTTATTTATTTTGTAGGGAATGCCACGCAAGTGAGAATTTCTTTGGACTAGACTTTCGTAAAGTTCATTCATTTTTGGTCCCGTGAGATGGAAAACGAAGTTTTGGAAGGGTTCAACAATCCAAGGGTCGACCCACACCATTGACACGTTTTCGCCGTTGTCAATTTCACTATCTCGTGTGCGGCTATCTCGTCAATTTTCTACCAACTGCATTTCTCCGCGACGACTCGAGCTCGACACACGAAACAGACATGGCCGCCGTCGCCGCTCTTTCCTGCCCCGCGCCTCCGCGTGTGTTCCGCTGCGCCAAGACGCTGCCTGCTCCCTCCGCCGCCACATCCAGCCGCGGAAGGGTCGGCTACGGCTCCTCCTACGCCCGCCGGTGGCAGTGCCGCCGCTGGACCCACCGGCCGGACGCTACGACGACGCGGATCAGGCGGGCAACGCCGCGCCGCACGGCGGTGGTGAGGGTGAACTGCGCCTACTCTCCCCGCGGTAAGGGCCTAGTTGCTGCTGATAGATCCCCGTGAAGCTTTATTTCTCACGCCCTCTTACTGCTCGCTTTAGTAGCTTACGGTGGTTTTACCACTCCTTGGAAAGTGCCATAGCCTGCCTCAAGCTTTTATTGTAGTTTCCGGTTGCCAGTCGGCCTAAATTCTGTGGTGAAAAAGCAACTTGATAGAAGCTAAGATGTAACGGATGGAATGGATATTGTAGTTCATCGTCATCCTTTGATTTGAAGCGGTGATTAGCTAGTATGTTGGAAAATTGAGTCTTTATACATGTTGGAATTAGCCTCTGGCAACTCTGGCTATGAAATTGAACTTTGCTGGAACTTCTTTGAAATATTCTAATAGCTGTTTGCTGTCCCCATGCAACAATGGAAATTTCATGGGTACCGTAAATACAACTAAAATATCAATTATTTTTATACCATAAAGATAGATAGGCACTACACATCTATGCTAATTATGTTATCTTACTGCCATCAGCTTTCAGCTATGTCCATTTGTAGTTTGATTGAGTAGATTTCACTCTGTTTTATTCATCTTCTTTGTGTGATAGATAGCCCATCAACTTTGGGCATCTTTGTGTTCGACCTAAATAAAACTTTCAGATGCCCTGTATACTTGTGTTTTTCCCAACTTTTCTAACTCTGTTATTTGAGCAGAATTGTTTTATATTTGACATGGATTTTATCTGTGAAGCTTTTGTAGAAATATTTAGAAAATTTCTGATGATATTGTCTACTTCTACAGCTGAAACAATCACTGCATGCTCTTGGAATGAATATGTGATTTGCAGTGATGTACCTGTGCTTATTGAGTTTTGGGCCTCCTGGTGTGGACCTTGCAGAATGGTCACACGGATTGTCGATGAGATAGCACAAGAATATGTTGGGAGAATAAAATGCTATAAGCTTGACACCGATGATTACCCACAGGTTGCTACAGCTTACAGCATCGAGAGGATTCCAACTGTTTTACTCTTTAAGGATGGAGAGAAAATACATAGTATTACCGGGACACTGCCAAAGGCTGTTTATGTGAAAGCCATTGAGAAATCTATTTCAGAACAATGACATATTTGGTTAATATTCTTTGGTCCATAGATATTAAACTGTACACTCCATTTTATACCAGATAGTGCAGAGAGCTCAAGGTAAAATTTGAGTTTACAGCACAAGCATCTTATCTAGAAGTATGGAACTGATGGTGATCCTTTTGCTATCAATAGCAGTGTAAATATATGTATTTCTTAAAAGCCAGAGTGTTCCCTTTTTTAACCAAAAAAATTCCTCAAAGGCTGTAATGTATTACAGGGCAGAATATTTGAGGCCCTCAGCGATACCTTATTTAATGAAATTAAAGTTTTGTTTCCTTAATTTTATTGTTGTATCTATCATCTAATTTTTATCTGTTTTATCCTTTTTGCGTTCCATAGATAGTGCATATCTTGCATTTACCTAGGCCTTGTTAGGGTAATCCCTTACCCATGGGGATTGGAGAGGATTGGGATGGATTAACTGAACAAGCCCTTAGTTTTCACGATCCTTATTCCCACTAAACGTAGCACTTTGTATCACACCTAATATGCTACAGCAGCTAACCATTTGAATTTTTTCTTATCAAAAGGTTTGTCTCACCACCATGTGACTATGTGATTGCTACTGTTGCTACTTCTTTATAGTTGATACGTGGCTAAATTTTCAGCCACATCTTTACGGTATGCACTGCCAACATGACCTTTTTAGCTACCATCTTCAATCTGTTCAATGTGGGATATTTATAAAATCATGGTTCTACTTGTTAGGCAGGTAGTTTTGTGTCTTTCCAGGTTATCACACCTATATATGGCTAGCATTTTGGCCTAGGATGGAGGGATTTCATGATGTGGTAGCTCAATCTTGGGTGTTTGTTCCAGCAGGGCCTTGCCCACTTATCACTTTGGCCAAGAAATTAAAGACAACGGCTAGGAGTCTGCAGAGCTGGAATGACAAAAAAGTTGGGAAGATTAAGCTGCAGCTTGAGATGGCTAGGGAGCTCCTACATCAATTAGAGGTGGCGCAGGACAATCGTTCCTTATCTCCTGCCGAATTGTGGCTCCGAAACATGCTCAAGAAGCACTCCCTTGCCCTGTCCTCTATCTCTCATACCATGGCAAGGTTGAAATCGCGGATTGGGTGGCTCAAAGAAGGGGATGCCAATACCTCTCTTTTTCATGCACAAACAAGGTTCAGGAAGAAAAAGAATTTCATTGCAGCAATACACTCAGAGGATGGGCAAATCTGGACTGCCCATGAAGGAAAGGCAGCAGCCTTCTTTAATTTTTATCAAGGGTTACTTGGAACTGCAGAAGTCAGGGATGTTACAGTTGATCTGGAAGCTCTAGGGATGCCATCTTATGACCTTGATGCCCTTGATGCGCCTGTCTCGGAGGAGGAAGTCTGGGATGCAATTAAGGCCCTTCCTTCGGACAAATCCCCGGGTCCCGACGGGTTCACTGGTAGATTTTACAAAAGTTGTTGGTCGGTAATCATGGCTGATTTCATGGCGGCCGTTCACTGCATTTGGGCTAGAAATTTTAGAAACTTGGGCCCGCTGAATTCAACTTTCATTACTCTTCTGCCCAAGGTGGAGGGGGCCACTAGTGTGAGAGACTTCCGCCCAATAAGTCTGGTTCATAGTTTCGCGAAGTTGGTAACTAAATTGTTGGCTAACAGGTTAGCAGGCCGGCTGCAAAATATGGTTTCCCCCAATCAAACCGCTTTTATTAAGAAACGGTTTATTCTTGACAACTTTATGCTAGTCCAGCAGACGACCAGATTCTTGCATTGTCAGAAACAGGCTCGTATACTTCTCAAGCTTGACATTTCTAAGGCTTTTGACTCGGTATCGTGGGCCTTCCTTCTCGAGGTCTTGAAAAAACTTGGTTTTGGACAGATCTGGTGTGATATAATAAGCGGGTTGTTAGCTACCTCTTCTACCAAGATTTTACTAAATGGTCTGCCAGGGGAAAGTATTGGGCATCAACGCGGACTGAGGCAGGGTGATCCTCTATCGCCTATGTTGTTTATTCTTGTAATGGATGTCTTGAATCTGCTCGTGCAGCGAGCCTCTGAGGAAGGGTTTCTTCAACCTCTCTCTTCAAGGAATATGCAGCACCGTATCTCGTTGTACGTGGATGACGCAGTGTTATTTCTAAGTCCTACTGCCCTGGACATCAGTATGGTTATGGATATTCTTCATTTATTTGGTTCAGCTTCAGGTCTAAGGACTAATATCCAGAAGAGCAGTGTGTTCCCAATCTGCTGTGGGGAAGAAGAGGTGAATTGTTTACATGACTTGCTGCCATGTAATATTTCAGATTTTCCCTGTAAGTACCTCGGTTTGCCTTTGTCTCCCAAGAAACTCACAAGGGACCAGGTTCAGGCCATTGTTGATAGAGTGGCCAGCCTTCTGCCAGGATGGAAAGCTGAGCTTATGACCAGGGCTGGTAGAGCTATTCATGTGCAGTTTGTCATGATGGCAAAGATGATTTATGCAGCTTTGGCACTTGACCTTCCTGTATGGGCCATTAAAGCAATCGATAAGCTGAGGAAGGTCTTCCTCTAGAGGGGCAGGAAAGAGTTCCGTGGTGGTCATTGCCTCTTCGCTTGGCCTAAGGTTACCCGTCCCAAGGAGCTGGGTGGTCTTGGGATTAGTGAGTTAAAGAGCCTCTGTTGGGCTCTGAGAGCTCGTTGGCCATGGTTGCAGAAAACAGATCCCAGTAGGCCTTGGACGGACTTCCCCACTCATGTTTGTAAGGTGGTAAAAAATCTGATTGCTGCAGCCATTATTACTAAGCTCGGTGATGGAGCCAATACCCTTTTCTGGAAGGACAGATGGTTGGATGGGAGATGTATTAAGGACATAGCTACTGCAATGTTTGATTTGTGCCCTTGCGTCTTGCCAACAGGCGGTTGGTCAAAGATGCTCTCCCCAATTTCCAGTGGATCTCCGATGTGAATGGGGCAATTTCAGTCAGAGTCATTGCTGAATTCCTGGAACTTTGTGAAGTGCTTGATGCAGTTGTGCTCCAGCCTGGAATAAGGGATCGACATTTATGGAAATTCAGCGCTTCAGGTGATTATACAACTAGTTCTGCTTATAAAGCTCTCTTCCTTGGTTCAGTTCAGTTCGAACCAGCAGAGCGTGTGTGGAAATCTTGGGCTCCTGGGAAGTGCAAGTTCTTTATTTGGCTTGTGGAACATAATAGGTGCTGGACTGCTGACAGGCTCATAAAAGAGGACTAGACCGACCAGATCCGTGCCCCTTGTGCGACCAAGAGGCTGAAACCATAAATCATTTGCTGGTCAAATGTGTTTTTGCCAAGCAGTTCTGGTTTGATTTCCTTAGTTCAGCGGGGCTGCAGGAGCTGTGTCCAGCTCATGAGGATTCCTTTTAGTCGTGGTGGAAGTCTAGCAGCTCCCGTGCATCTGATCTTTTGAGAAAAAGGTTTCAATTCTTTAGTGATCCTAGGTGCTTGGACCATTTGGAAGCATAGGAATAGATGTGTTTTTGATGGTTGTAATCCTAGCTTGGTCACAGCCCTTAGGGTGGCTAGGGAAGAGGCGGTGCTCTGGTCCTTGACTGGAGCCAAGGCCCTGTCCTTCCTCCAAGTCGATGAGTTGCTGGCTTAAAACAGCGTTGTGGGTTGTGTTTCCTCCATGTTAGTCGGTGATCCTTAGTTAGTCTCTAGTGGTGTGTGTGCTGTAATGGGGTTCTCTCCCCCTTTCTTATTCTTCTATTAATACAAAGATGCGCAGCTCTCCTGCGTATACCAGAAAAAAAAAATACTTCTACTTGTGCTAACTGCTAAGGTCATACATGATACCTTTTTTAGAGTTTACACTATATGATTACCACATTTTTGGCTAATTTTCCCGATTTTTTAAATGAACGAGCAGGGGATCTGCCTATTGTATTACTTAAGAAGACACACACGGGCAAAGCCAATTTTCCTGATCGCCTCCATATTTCTGAACACTGTTTTTTTAATGTTGGTTTGGATGCCCATGTAAATATTTTAATTGGATGTAGATTAAGTGATTTTCTGTAAGATCATGTTTAGCCTTTCCTAATTTTTTGTCTTCTCAAGAATGATCAGGAAAGGTACTCTGTATCAGGATTGGGCACGGGTGGAGCTGGTGTGGTATGTCATAGTCATTGCTCCTACTAAAAATATTAGGTGCACAATTTAAGGTTGAACTGTTAACGTAACACAGCTATCATCAATACATGGCAGGGTTGTGCCTACTCTAGTTCGAATGCTATTGATCTTGTTAGTGCCATTATTGACCAAATATGATGTTGTCATGGCAGACTTGATGGTTGCTGCACATACTTTCATGCATGACATGCACCAGGTAAGTTTGTAATGGTTATGGTAGAATGAATGTGTACTGGATGATCAGCTTGGTGTCACCAATCTCCATGCATCTTGTTCAGCACTCAATTCCCTCAGCAGAAGCCCATGAGGTCACAACTCATGGTATCCATTTCAGCCCCAAGTCGGCATGGTGAAATACTGAAATGGAATTGGTCTTTGGTGCACGTGTTGCAGCTGTGTAATTTCTTGTTATGTCCACCATTTAAGAGCCTGATATACAGCCTTAGCATAAGAAAATTGCTTGGTTCTTGAGTACATGGACACCATCTGCCACAGTGACTAGTCGAGCACTTCATGGCTGCTGTTGCTTGGACTTCATCTGGCCTCTTATGCCATGATAAGAAAATCATTGGGTCACTTTCCGCAATTGACATGAAGGTAGTGTTGGTCATAAATATCAACTGGTATACCATCTAGTCTGGGACATATATGAACATGTACATTGGGAGCCTAAGAGGTCTCGAAAAACATTTGAAATCAAGTGGGTACCAGGAAAGTAACCATGCAAGTAAGTTTTGTAACTGCTGATGCAAAATAGCATGTGCTGAGACTAACATAGTGCATGACTGTACAGTTTATGGTGGTAATGGCTGATGTTGAATCCAGTAACAGCTGAAACAATGTGCCATGATGAACCACGAAAACATGTGATTGATGACCGTGGTATATCGTATTCCATGGGTCCGTGCACAGTGCACTGTCAATGTCATCATCAGTCAGGTGTACTGGTATCAGTGTTTAAGGCTTCAGAAAACTTCATGAGCCTTTGGGTACCTGGTGAGGCATTACCTGTTGGTATCATACTATCATCTCAGACTTGATGCTGTCAGCAGAACAATACCCAATCTATGCTTGACGGTCTTTAGTGTTAGTATGATCAACAACATGGTGAAGAACCTAACTGTGGGTGACAAACGAATTTGATGTGATATGGATAATCATTTGCACGTGTTGTTCAGCTGACAATGACTTCGTACCTTCGGTATAAGTTTAGAATGAGTAGGATTTTGCATTTTTTTTGATTTATCAGGTATAAAATACACTTGATTTATCAGTGTAAAAATAATACTTGAGAAACCTATAATTTGATTTATCAGGTATAAAATACACTTGTCAACTGCAGTATCTGTCGATGCTCTCCCCACCTTTTGTTCAGTCTATCTATATTTCTTAATGTTCCTGATCAGGATGAATCGTAAATATAATAATTATCTTTTCTACCTTATAGTCTTATTTTTTTGTTCGTGCATTGCTAACATGTCTTCCCCGGTCATTGGGCAAATGCAGAGACTATCGGGCTCCTGACAACATGCTTGCCTCCAACTTCGTTCCAGCTCAGGAACCCATAGTTCCCAGCGTAGTTGTAGTCATTTGAGTTCCTTTTCACCTTGCTGACCTGCACCGTGACTGTGAACGGCTGCTTGCTGCCCTTGCCGCCGAAGGACAGCGCCGTCGGCGAAACCGTCACCTTCATCCCTGCCGGCGCCGTCACGGACACACTGTACTTAGCCGGTGCGGCCGCGACGTTTGTGAGTACCCTCTTGAACGTGTGCGTGGCCGAGTTGGTCCTGTTGAGGATGATCGTGAAGGACGGGTAGTTCAGGTCCAGGTTTGCTCCGGCGCAGCTGGGGTTCGGCCGCCCGGTGATGGTGGATATCTGGCTGCCGCTGTAGCGTAGGGCGCACAGCAAGTCGACGTAGTCGTCGGCCGCCGCGTCGTACACGAGGCCAGGGTCCACGGCCTCGTTGGGGCTGACGTGGCCGCTGCCGAAGTCCAGCGGCGTTCCCGGTGACCCGCTCGGCATGCTGACGATGACGTTGCTGGCGCTGTCCTTCACGTACGCCGTCGTCATCATGGCGGACCTGATGGCCGCCGGGCTCCAGTCAGGGTGCACCGACCGCAGGAGGGCGGCCACGCCGGCGGCGTGCGGCGACGACATGGACGTCCCGGACACGAGCGCGTACTTGGTGTAGAGCTTCTGCCTTCCGAGCTCCATGATCTCCTTGTTGGGCACCCACGCCGCGAGGATGTCCACCCCCGGCGCGACGATGTCCGGCTTCAGGATCGTCGGGCTGATCAGGCCCGGCCCGCGGGCGGAGAAGTAGGACACGGTCGGCGCCGGCTTGACGCCGAGCGCCGTGCCGCCGAACCGGATGCTCGCCCTGGGCGCCCCTCCTCCGGCTCTGGCTGACCCTGCCGCCGTCGTCGCGTACTTGGCGATGGCCGCGCCGTCCGGCTGGGTGACCAGCACCAGCGGCATGGTGTACTCCGTCGGCTGGAGGAACTCCTTCATGTCGCTCGCGATGATGGCGCCGAGGCCGCCGTTGCTCTGCACCTCGTCCATCTGCTGCTCGATCTCGGTGCTCGGGCCGCCGGTGCACAGCACGTACTTCCCCCTCACGTCCTTGCTTCTCAGGCTGGAGTACTCGCACCTCTGCTTGCTCCTGTTGCCATGGCCGTAGTAGAGGCTCGCGCTGACGGTCGGCGTGCTCAGCGGGTACACCGACTTGCCCTGGACGGCCGCGCCGCTGCCGAGCGTGACGGTCGCGGTGAAGTCCCTGTCGATGCTCGCGGCGCCGACGGTCGTGATCCAGGGCGCGCCGTTCATGATGGTGTACCCGTCGGAGCCGTCGTTCCCGGCCGAGCACGCGACGAAGATGCCCTTCCGCATGGCGGCGAAGGCCCCAATGGCTATCACATTGGTGTCGTAGGACGTCTCGGGGAACCCCAGAGACAACGACATCACGTGGACGCCGTCGGCGATGGCCTGGTCCATGGCGGCCAGCACGTCGGTGGACGCGGACTCCAGCGTGTCTCCCGAGAACACGGCCTTGTACATGGCCACCCTGGCCTTCGGGGCGATGCCGGTGGCCGTGCCGTTGGCGTAGCCGAAGTAGCTCGCGCCGCCGACGGCGGCGCCGGCCGCCGTGGACGACGTGTGCGAGCCGTGGCCGTAGTAGTCCCGCGGCGAGTCGTAGTCGTCGGGCGAGACCGTGATGCCGCGCTGCTTGAGGCCCTTGCTGAAAGAGCGCGCCCCGATGAGCTTCCGGTTGCACGCGGAGGCCCTGAACGCCTGGCCGGCCTCGCACGCGCCCTTCCACCCCGCCGGGACGGGGCCCATGCCGGCGTCGCTGAAGCTCTCGCTCTCGGGCCAGACGCCCGTGTCGACGATCCCGATGATGACGCCGTCGCCGTACTTGGACGCCGGCCAGACGCCCGAGCCGCCACTCACCAGCCCGAGGAACGCCGGCGTGTGCGTGGTGTGCAGCCGGCCGTACGTCTCCGGGAACGCGGCCACGTGCCCGTCCACGCCCTTGAGCTCCTCCAGCTGCCGCGAGTTGAGCACCGCGCTAAACCCGTGCATGACGTGCGTGTACGTGTACAGGTGAACCGGCGGCGCCGCGCCGGACGGCAGCGACGACAGCACCGAGCGGTACCACCCCTCGTGCTCCACGAACGGCGCCGGCATCTTCTCCGCGTCCATGCGGACGATGTACGGTCGACGCTCACCGTCCGCCGCCGCAGCCGCAGCGGCGCACGCCAGCAGCAAGAGGCTGATGGCCCCGAACGGCGCGGCGGGAAACATGATCGCGGGCGTCAGAGGCAGCCCCAACTGGTACGCTGAGCTGAATCGACGCCGGATGAAGTGAGCTGCGCGCTGAGCTGAATCGACGCTTGGGCTCAGAGCTGCCGCTTCTTATGCATCATCATCAGCGGAGTGGAGAGTTGAGTGAGTGGATGCTACAAGTGGAGAGCACTCGCCGTCGCGTCTCGCCGGTGCAGTGGATAGTACAAACACACACACATTATATAATGGATCCCATGGCGGCCATGGGTGGCCAGGGCCGTACCTGTGGCCGTGGGGTGCAGAGGGTGCGGCCGCACGGGCCCAAAAAAATACAGGCCCCCAGCTATTGTATGGTAGCATTTTTTCTATTGAACACATCTATTATAGGCACAAATACGTAAAGAAGTGATGCGCTATCGAGTTATCGACTAGTCTCGCTTATATTTTTAAACTGTCTCAATTACTTATCGAATACTTCATCCGTTTCAAAATAGTATTTGTTTTAGTTCTTGATTTTTATGTTTATATTGATGATGATGAATCCACTAAAGAAGCAAAACAAATTCTATTTTGATATAGGGAGAGTATTATAAACTATACATATGATGGTTGCTTCGGCAGAGAGAAGCTTTTAAAAATTGAAATGTTTTTTAACTATTTTTGGTCAACAATAACTCAAAAGATGTTAAATGGCTTGACGATTTTATATATCGGAAAAAAGTTGTTGGATCAGATTGATCTCAATGATATAAAAGATGACTTTGTATCACAAAATGTTAGAAGATATTTTTAATAATATCAGATAACAAGTGTTTTTTGCTATATTTTACATTTGTTATCTTATAAACTTCAAAATAGTGCATAATAATTTTTATATGTCAAATATTTGATAATATATATATATATATATAATTATATATATTTGTGTGTGGGTAGGACCTCAATATCGGATTTCGTATTGGGTCCCTGAAAAGTCAGGAACGGCCCCATGGGTGGCCTGCATGTCTGTTGACGTTGCAATCATTGTACAGTGCCATTAGCCTTTCACGAAAGCAATGTACTGTGCATATGTAAACTATATATATGTAATCGGCGTCTGGTGCGCGTCCATGTCGCCAGACTTGCTTTCCGCCCACGGCAGCGCCGCTCTTATTCTCCTGCCTTTACAGTGCTTGCTAACACACACACACACACACACCTTGTTTACTCGCCAGTCAGTTCGTTACGCAATTGCAGACTAGTGCTTTCCACTTTCAAGCCAAGCTGCTGTCCTGTCCTGCTGAGCCAACTGCCGTTATCGACTTATCGCCACCTCAAAGAGATGCAGGAAAGAAAGAAGCGGGGGCGCCATTTGGGTATGGACGTGCTATCTGTTTCCTGTTGATACGATCGCGTGGAACCGCTGCGCAACAGGCAGGAACAGCAGAGCATGGAAAACAACAGCGCAGTCATGCAGTGCTGTGCTGCCTACTGTGGCCTGTGGGTGCTGCGTGCACTCACTCAGGCTGCAGGCTGGCATCATGGCATGCATTCAGGGATTGGAGGGATGGTGTTCGGTACGTGCTGCGGTCATAGCTGCCTTCCCTTCCTTTCATGATGTGCTCCTTTTCTCCGGCCTTGTGCTCCACCACCGCCGGCCGCCTTCTCGCCGCCGGACTGGACTGGATGATAGATAATTAGATATATAGGCGGGCAGCGAGCACTGAGAGCGACCGGTGACTGAGTGAGTGAGACCTCTGGGGCCTGGAACAGTGCAGCGTGACGACCGCGTCGTCCTTGCTTCAGTTCTGAGCTCTCTCTCTCTCGCCGGCTCGCGTGGTGACGGGCTCCGATTCCGGGTTGCATTCTCCATTCAATTTACTCTTCTCGCGTAACGAACTCTGCAACCACTGACGACGACGCGGCCCGGAATTTAGAGGCAGTTTTTTTTTTGAGGCCGTCGATCTTTCTTTCCTTTCTTTTCCTTGCTCTGGGTTTCTGAACAATTAGTTACTACTACATGTCTGTCTGAACTGAAACTTTGGTGAGTAGGGCAAAGATTCCAGGCGGAACAGCGCAGCGCGGTCGCACGCACATTCATCGATCCCGAGTTTCTAGCGTAACAGATTCTAATTCCTGACGACGATGGCATGGCAACACATCAACCAACAGCCCGGCACTGTACAGATCATCAGGGATCGATCGGTTGCTTGCTGCCTGTGAGCTCCAAATCAAATCAGTATGTGTATGTGTGTGTGCCTATATATATATATATATATATATATATATATATATATATATATATATATATATATATATATATATATATATATATATATATATATATATATATATATATATAAACCTGCCATCGCACTGTTCCACAGTTCGGTTACTCCAAACTTCGCTTCCTGTGAACTCACTGCGTATACGGCACAGTGCACTCGTAATTGCGAGATAGCTCCATACATGCAGCTGGACACAAGTACAGGAGATTGGTATCACTGTTTAGGCTGACTCCGTCGGGACTCGGAACTTGTACACGCCGGTACAAAACACTCTTTTGCATAATAGAGTTTATTGTTTATAGAGTGAAGTTTAAAATAGAAGGCGGGAGAGTGAAGATGACCTATATGGATGGTGTTCGGTTCTCGACTCGCGATGTGAACAAATGATTCACGGAGCTATTTGATACGGCACCATAGTAGCATTGGTTGTAAAGGGTGGCAACTGTCCTGGCAAAGCCTCTCTCTCTCTCTTTTTTTTTTCCAGTGGCGATTACTGATCATTGGTGTGTGATTATGAAGCGAGGAGGCCGGCACGGCAGCATGATGCAAAGGTGAAGGGTGGCGATGATGCTCTGCTTAGGTCGATTACTAACTCTTAGCGCGGTTGGTGTGTGTCAAGCGTGCGGCTTTTGCTTGCTGTGGACACAAGGCCACCACCAACGATTAAAAAAATGAAAAAAAGGGTCAGGGTTGGCCGCTCTTGTTTCTATAGACCTTATCTAAAGATTAAGCAAATACTCCCTCGGTTTCGTTTTAGTTGTCGCTGGATAGTGCAAAATTGAACTATCCAGCGACAACTAAAAAAACGGAGGTAGTATATTAATAACAAACTGTGCGCTTCATGCGTATGCGCTCTAAAGCAAAGTTTGATGCTTACTTCCAACTCTCAGGTTATATGGTCCAGGACAACTTTTACAAACCAAGACCAAAAAAAAAAAAATCAAAGATTGGGAAGCATGTGTCGTGGTTATGCCTCAATGGCTCCATGTAGTTGTCTTGGTTTTGATAGAGGTTTCCTTTATCCAAAAGACAAATCTTTAAGATGCTAAGAAGTTGGAAAAAAGAGAATGAAAGGATATGAAGAGAAAAAAAAAGGTTATAAGCCTAGCCCAACATTGTCCCTCTATCTGGGCCCAGTTTAAAGAACGGAACTACCAAACTGTCACAAGAAAAGTGTTCGTAACCTTATGTTCCTAGCATAGAAAAAGATGTTTATTCTTTCTTTATGTAGAGAGGGAAAAAGACCAAAAGGAGAAAAGTTGTGTATTAGGGTAGTCCCAACTCCAAAACCTAAGTAGCTGCTATATTATCAAGATTGTCATATATTTTCTATTACATCTGTCTAGGATTAATCAGAATAGGTTTCCTAAAAAACTATAGATTCTGCTAGTTCAATTTAGAGTCACCTCCTATCTTAGATTTTCTAAATTCTAGTCATCCTTATTACAAAGCTATCATGGTCTCGCAGAATCTATAGTTGAGAGTTGTTTAAACCAAATATATTTTAGTTTTTTCACAATCATCAACACGTAGTAGCTTTTTTCACAACTTATAGTTAGAATTATATTTTTAGAAAATTGAACCAAATAGATCCTCGATTAAATCTGACTAACTTTAGATATGATAAATTATGACAAGTTAGGCATTCATCCAAACGCTTCTTAAATTTCGTCATCTCTTCTATCCCCGGCACTTTCTCTCTTCCTCGATTTCTTGTCTCCGTATATAATTTGCAGCGATGCTGGCAATAGGTGTGGCCTTGTGATGGGGCAGGCACCTGAGTCTCTGGGAGCAGAGCGTGGAGGGCTGGAGCCCGGAGGTGCATGACGGGCCAACTGCGGGTGGCGGGTCGGATGGGCTGGGCGCGACTGGCCAGGGCCCAGGGCGCGCGCACGATGACACGGTCTGACGAAGTGACGAGGGACCAACGAAAGATATATGGCCCTGCAAAATGTGTTGGAAGAAATCATATGTGCCCCCCAACGCGAAATGTGGACTACTGACACTACAAAAATGTGCCAACAAATAAATAAATTGGTTTAGACCAATAAGTTTTATGCATAAAGGATACATTAAAGATACTATTTTGTCCCATAAAAATCAAAGTATAAGTGAAGAGGGACAAAAATTAGACTTTGCGTGTCAAAACTGATACACGTTAAGTGGATTTTCAATCATAAAAACATATTTTCTACTATCTCCATTTGTTTTTATAACGTTGGATAGTGCAAATTTAGACTAGAAAACATCAAACCAAAAAAAATGGAGGGACTTTCTCTCTATCTTGCTACTCGCGTCTGTCGGAGTTGGCCCTCCTTTCTCCGCATCCGGCAATAGGGGAAAATCACGATATGACTTCCCTTAGACCAACTCCAGCAACACTCCCTATCCCACTCCGCATCCGCATTATACACGCTCTGAGTCACTATTTCGCTCTCCAGCAGCCTCCGCATCCGTCTCCGCAAAACACACGCCGTGTACCTGCACTCCTCTTTTCCACGGTTTCTCTCTCCTCTCCGCACAAGACTGCATGCGCTCGCGGCTGCTCGCGGGGCCCAGCTGTCATAGACTGCATGCGGAGTGCAAATACGGAGTCTGCTGGAAACGGGGACGGATACGGAGAGGAGAGACTGTTGGCCGTGCTAAATACGGATACGGAGAGGGAGTCTGCTGGAGTTGGTCTTACCTGTCAATGAATTTTAGGAAGGAGACGAACAACAGTTATGCCTTCATCAACTTCACCATGACAGAGGTGGCTTGCCGGCACGGCAAACGCCGCCCGACCCGAGTTAGCCTAGCCCCAAGGAGAGACACTCTCCCACAGGGGCTACTATATATCGATATCGTAGGATAGGATACGAGCTCCGCGATCTCTGGCTGTCCGAGACAGTGTCCATGTGAGCTCCATGCCCCTGACGCCTTCGCTCGGCACATCTGAACCCTGCCCGCTTCAATGCGCTAGGATCGGTAGAACAGGTCTAGCTACTGCGCTACTTAATTAATGTACGACCCGCATCCATCCTTTACGTGTGCCACTGCGACTTGGCACAGCAGTGATACGGATGCGCTTCAGTTATATCTCAGCAAGAGTCAGATCTACACGAAGCTGGTCACGAAGGAGAACAAGAAGCGAGCAACAATGAAAACTCTCCAACACCAAAAAAGAAAAAGAAAAAAAAAGAAATCCTCTGTACATACATGACAACAACCGAGCAACAATGGCCCCATGCATCCAAATGTAACGCACGCACGCAAGCACACGCAGGCGGTAGTAGTAGTATAACGACGACGGAGAGAGAACTCAAGTGAAGAACAAAACGGCGAGGGCAGCAGGCGCGCGCGCGCGCGTGTTTCGCTTTCGCTCTAGCTAGTGGGTGTAGGTGCAGGCCTTGGCGAGGGAGACGGGCCTGCCGAGCCTGGTCTGGTCCATGGTGACGCGGCACCGCGCCTCGGTGTAGAACTTGGGGGCGACGAGCCTGCCCAGCACGAACGCGCGCGACCGCAGCCGCACCGCCAGCTGCAGCGGCACGGGCGGCGGCGGCACCACCACCGCCGGCGCGCGCTTCCTGGGCGGCGGCAGCGTCGTCGCGGTGCTGCTCAGGCCCGACCCGCCGCCGTACAGCGGCACCTTGTCGCCCACCACCGCCACCGCCAGCCCGCGCTGGCTCTTCCGCGGCTGGTAGAAATACTTGATCTGCATGCAATGCAACGCGACAACAACCGAGTCCGGCCCGTCAGATAATATTGAGATGCCAGGCCCAGGATGCGGGGGCCATGCAGTGCAGTGCAGCCGTGCGGGAAACTGCAAGGCATGAGAGCTGTGTTGTGTCTGCTCGAGTTTCCACGGCACACGGGCCGGTGGCGCTGGTGGCTCTCTCTGTGTTCCTCTGTTCCCGTCACAAGTCGCTATCGGCGGCTACTGCCTACTGCTATGCTACCGCGTGTTGTTCGGGTCAATGTCAGTGACTCTGTGTGCAGCTGTACTCCACTCTCCGTATATATCTATTTATCTATCTATGAAATCTACTGGTACTACCAACGAAAGAAAGACCCGTACCTTGCTCTGTTCTTACACTATATGTATGCTAACAATGCATATGGTTAAAAAAAAAACAGAGTAACAATGCATATCGTAAAGACAAAATTCAGAAGGTGTTTGACTTACATCGCCCGACGCGAGCTGGAGCTGGGTGTAGTGGAGCGTGACGGGGTCGGCGGAGACGTGGACGCCGAAGAAGGTGCCGGCGTTGCGGAAGGCGAGGGCGACGGTGGCGTTGAGCGAGGCCATCTCGGTGGGCACGAGCGACGCGTCGGTGCCGGCCTGGACGACGAAGCGGTGGAAGGTGACGGAGCGCAGGGTGACGACGGGGCGCTGGGCGCGGCTGGCGCCCCACAGGACGAGCGCGAAGAGGAAGAAGAGCGCGAGGAAGGCGCCCGCGAAGCCCAGCGCGTAGCGCGCCCTCTTAGGGATCGCGCTGAGCGCGCCGCGGCTGGTGCCGTCGCCGTCGTCGTCGTCGGACATGCCGAGGAGACCCTCCTCCTCGATGGCCGCCTCCTTCATCCACGGGCTGCCGCGCCGCCGCCCGCCGGCGCCGGCGCCGGGGACGGGGACAGCGACGGAGGAGGAGGCGGCCTTGGCGGAGGAGAAGCGGGAGGACGAGGAGGAGTCCCTTGACGCCCGGCCCAGCGACCGCGGCGGGGACGCCGCCGGGGACGAGTGGAAGGAGGACGCGGCCGTCTTGTTCTCGCCGTCGTCGTGGCTCGGCGACTGCACGTAGTAGGCCGCCGCCATGCTGGACGTCGCCTCCGAGTCCGTCTTGGCGTGCCGGTGCGGGGGCTGCTGCGCCATCGCGGCTGGCTCCTCCGGCCTGCGGGGGGCGTGGGTGCGAACTGCGTGTGCACTGTGCGGGGGGTAGTGGAAAGGTGGAGGTGCACTCGGTCAGGTCAGCGGGCGGTAGAAGTAGTAGACGAGGAGGGTGGGGGTGGGGTGGGAGGGAATTGTGTGTGCGCGCCCACCACTCCGCGACTCACACACACACTCACGGTCGGTGAACCTAAACCGTTGAACGGGTCCGTGTGTTGTGTGCGGCTGCCGGCTGGGCAAACCGAGAACCGTGTGTCGCAGGAAGAGAGACGTGCAGCACTGGTCTGAATGACTAGAGATCAGGGTCACTCCCGATGGCAACCCCGCACCTAACAGTTTTCCGTTGACGGACGAGCTTGTACGGTCTGAATACAGCAAGCAGCATCGAGATGGGCCTCTCTGTGACGTCCGCCCATGTGAAGATTGCTTGCCGGGCGGCTACAGCAGGAATGGTCTACAGCCCGGGTATTAGCTGGCTGATTAGGAAACGTCGTCAGGATCGGACGGAACAGAGTACCCCCAGTGCACTTCACTTCGGTCAGTTGGGACTCGGCCTTATCCGATCGGGCCATTTCGCGCCTTCCGTAAAAAGACTTGTTGCAAGTTGCACCTCTTGCGCTTTCAGGTGACGTACTTACCCGTCTACCCCCTGCCGATTCATTTACGCCGTCCCGTATCACCGGCTTTAGCTTTCCGGACGCGGTCGTGCAGTTCTGGATGGCTATTCGATTCTACGGACAGAACACAACAGATACCACAGCGCAAGGGCGCTCCACTCCAGCCCCGATGCAACAAAAGGCCGTTCCCGGGGCCGCGAGCCGTGGAGCAGCTGCAAGCGCAGACCGCGTGCGACCGCATCGTGATCCGTGAGCAGCTGCAGCATTGACTTGTTGATTCCATCCACCGGTAGTGTGCGAGGCTGGTTCGCCTAAGCCGCCGCACAGGGCCCTGTTCCTGAAACAGATTGCCCTGACACCGTCTCTCTCTCTGCCTGCCTTGCCTGACAACGGGACGAGAGGATCCATCGACGGGTGATCGCGATCCAGTCCGTTCTCCGTCCACCTGATAACAATCACGCACGCGCAGCGCCGATCTGCCCCGGAGAACGCTTTGATTCGATCGCGGCAATTCAGCTGGCGGGCGGCACGCGCGGCACCTTAGGTCAGCTTTGGGTCTGTTTGGTTCAGCTTTTTTCTGAACAGCTTTTCCGAGAATCTAGCTGTGGGGAGAATCTGGTTGTGTAGAGAATCTGAGTATCATTAGAATTACGTGCGGAGGAAGATAAAGTTGTCCATGGGACTCAAGATCTATAAAGTGACGGATTACTACTATTACGACGACTTAACCGATTATATGTTTATGTTGATTGTTTTTACCCAAACAAATTTTGTAGAAGCTGGCTGAAAAACTGAGTGTTTGGCAGTCCGCAACAGCTTTTGGTGGCCAGAAGCTGTAAAAAGCCGAAACAAACAGGGACTTTGTCGTGTCTGGCGGCAGGCATCATCGGCTCATCGCCCGCCCGGCCGATTTGATCCTCCTCGGCCTGTGCTGCGCCACAGCACGCGCGCCAGGGCACAGGGCAACGGCCCACGGAGCACCTTGGCTGACTGACTCACTGCTGCAGCGGCCACGCCGACGGGGTCTTGGTGCTGGGCACTCCGGCGCTGGCATGTGGCCGTGGTGGGTTGAAGGAACTGCTAGTGCGCCCCACAACACTTGGTATGCAATGTAGATATATAGCCATACAATAAGACAATAATATAAATATTTAAGTATATGGCACATCCATACATGTCCATATAAATATATCATAGATCATAACTACGAGAAGACAAAACTGTGAAAGATGAAACGACAAATTGAGTGCTTCTAAACATGCCCTAAGTTGATCTTCATGCAAAAAAGGTTCTTAATTTTTAAACATGTTTTTATTTTTACTATTTTCTATACCAAAATAATCTAGCGGCCAAACAACGACCATCTACAATATTTCTGAAGAGTTTAATTCTAAAATATTTCTATGAGATTCTGAATCCCTATCAAACGCCCTCCGCTTTTAGCATACCATACGATTTGAGTTTTGTCTCCAAAGTTCACTTGGTTGTGAGTCTGTTACGAATCCTGCTGCGATGCGCAGGACGGGGAGGCGTACACCACGAAGGGTGAGTTAGTAGGGTGGATTGAGTGGAGGAGCGCAGGGAATAGGGCACGCAGCGTGGCGGCTGAGAAACACGATCACCAGGGCGCGTGGGGGTCGCCACTGTTATCAAGCAGCCGCCCACGCAGGTGCGACTTCTTTTGATAAAAAACCCTATTACAATCTGAGGCACCCTTATAGCTCCGGGGCCTAACAACTTAGGAGATTATTAAGGAGATAAGCTCCAGGGAACAACTTAGGAGATTATTAAGGAAATAAGCTCCAGGGAGGATAAGCCTCCTAAAACTTCTCTAACACCCAGCCGCCATCTAACAAATGGCTGGGCCTAATTATTCTGGCGCCTGGCATATTGCCGGCCCACAAAAGAGTCTATAACACTTCCCCCCTCCTCGACAAAGAGCTCGTCCGCGAGCGCGAATGTTGGATGCTGCTGTTTGAATTCTTCCACCTGTTCCCATGAAGTATGTGCATCTGAACGCCTAATCCATTTGACCAACACTTCCCAGACTCCTCTGTTGAGTCTGGCCCTTAGAACCTTTTCTGGCGCTGGGATAACACGCCCATGTAGAAGAGGTGGCAGTGGAACCAACTGGGATGGGGCAGGTCCCTCAAATTTCTTTAGGAGAGAGACGTGAAACACATCATGAATTCTTGCATTTGGTGGTAACTGAAGCTTGTATGAAACAACCCCTATCCTCTGAATGACTTGATATGGACCAAAGAATTTGGGCCCCAATTTGGATGGTGCAGCTGAGGTGACGCCCACAACAGTCCTTTGTTGCAATCGTAGCCATACCCAATCACCAATGTTGAATTCCACCTCCCGACGTCGTTTATCCTGATAACTCTTCATAGTTACTTGGGCTTGCACTAGTCGGTCCTTGATTTCAGCAAGAAATTCATCCCTGTCCTGCAACTGGGTGTCAATCGCAGCCACCTTGTCACACCCGGTTTTGAAGGTAAACCGAATGCGAACCATGTACGTGCCAGGATCAGTAATTCACGTACACAGCGATTACATAAATGACTCATCATAGCACAATGCTTCGAATTACAATAAAGAGTAAGTAATAATATTACAAACTAGAGTCATTTACATAATATAAATCAAAGTACAGAGAATCGAAACGTAGCCAACGTAAACAACCCACCACAGGCAGCTGACTTGGGGAGGTCGCTAGCCTAATCCTCGAACTCGTCGACGTCCTGGAACTCCTGGAGATCCGCCTCGACGCCTTGTTTACCTGAGCATAGATTGCACCAAAGGCAACCTGGTGTTTTGTGAAAGCAAGGGTGAGTACACATCAACGTACTCAGCAAATGTCCCGTTTGGCTGAAGTGGACTAGCTTTATGTGGGGTTAGGCTCAAGCAGTTGCTTTTAGTTGGTCAAGTATTTATTTTTAGTAGAAGCCAGATTTTATCATCAAGCCCGAGTTATAGCCCCAAAAGTACCTCCTCAGAGAGGAAATACTAGAATACATAATTAAAGTCATCATCATTAACCATCATCATTAAAGTCATCATCTGAGGTGTATCCGGAGTATCTCTAATCAAAGAGGATCCCAAGGCTGCTCTTAACCGTGAGCACGGCTGATATATCAGTTTTATTACCCTCTGCAGAGGTCGCACACTTTACCCATGAGCCGTGATTCCCGTTTTGCCCGGGGATCATGACTCCCCATTGATCACTTCCTAGGTGGTCCGGCAGGGTATCACTACGTAGCTTTTACAAAGATTCCCTAGAGGTCATAGCCGCCCGTTAGGTTTCTCCAGTTTGATAAACACATTAACTCTCCTCGCAGGAGGGTGACTAACAAAAGCAAAACGAAAGAACCTCGGCACTCAACCTCGGCAGAGCAAGCACTGTGCCTGGACCCCATTGACGGCACGACGGCGAAGCAACTACACCTCTAGTTCCTCTAATTAATTAGCTAAGGGCATCCTATTTCACCCTCATGGTTGCACTGTTATCCCGGGTGGTCTCTCAACGAACAGGTCCTTACGGAGAGGTACTCGGGAAACAGCCTGAGTCCCCTAAATGCCACAAGTATATCATCATATCCAGAATAAAATCATAGTATCATCATTGTATCTCATCATGTTCATTGATTAAAGTAAAGCGCTAGCATGTAGCTAACCATAGTAACCCAAAAGGTAAATCAAGGACAAGGTAAATAGAAAGCTAGTAAATCCTTAGGTTGTTCATAGTATGCGGGACAGTGTGTTATAAAGTGAATGGGACATAATGGGTCAGAGGACACTTGCCTTCACCAAACAGATGCTCAGGGTCTTCAACTTCGTGGAACTCGAATAGCTAGATTACTTGGTCGCCGAAGCTTGACCGTCGATTCCTCGAAGCTCGGAAATGGATCGCAGTCTATTCGCGACGCACAGCGAATACAAACAGGCACAAACAAACATATACTTGCATAAGAACATTACACCATACAAGATAAAATATTATAAAAGCGAGCAATATAAAATAGAGAGCGCTTCTACAGTTATGCGAGGAAAAGAACCACGATAGTCGAAGCTACGGTCGAGGGGTTAGCGCGTTTACGTTAAACAAGTACTAATTAGAACATCCAATTCAACATAATTATATTAATCGATATTAATCAAATGTAAATTAATACTACTACTTAGTTTTGACTAACTTACTATTTTAATAGTTGACAGTTAAGCAAGTAACTTAATGAATATGAGCGATTTTAAGCGAGACGAATTAATGACGCACGACGTGCAAACACGATGTGCGCAACGCGCGGACACAAACGACTTAGCGCACGGACAACGCGCGATACACGTGAACGACACGCGGCAAGGCGCGCGACACACGCGAACGGCACACGACAACGCGTGCGAACAACACGCGCGACACTCGCGAATGACACGCGACGACGTGCGCGAAACAGCACCGCGGCACGTACATGCGAAACTAATAAATAAACAATGTAATTAAACTAAATAATTATTAATAAATAACATTTCAGTTAAGGCTAATCATATTGGTAACTACTTATAAATGCGCAAATCGAATTCCTAAATTAGGTTTTTAAATTGAAACGTCGTTCTAGTAGCCACTGGTTAAACAAACGTTTAACTAAATTAAATAAAATATGAAAAAATTGTGATAAATATATCTAAATTAAGATAATTTTAATACGAATCTAACGCAACTTGAATGGATCGAATCGGGTTTAAAACGCAAAAGTTATGAATGTTTTAAACCATACTGTAATTCGCGCGGACTAAATTTACGAGACTGCCATCGTCTTCTTCCTCTCATCCATGGAATAGAGAGGAGAGGAAGGGGAGGGGGCTGCGCAGGGGAGGACGAGGTTGGGCCGGCCGGAGGTGGGCGCGGCCGCACGGGGCGCGAGGGGCGCGGCCACCGCTCCCGGGGAGGGGTGCGCACGGGCGTGGGGCGCGGGAGCGTGAGCGTCGCCGTCGGCCACCGCCGCCATCGCCGGGGAGGGGAAAAGGGGCGTTGCCGGGGAGGGGAAACGGAGGGGGAAGGGCCGCCGCCGCCGGGGAAGGTGAGGGGAGAGTGGGAGATGCTCTGCACGGACGGGAAAACGAATAAACGAAGAAACCCTAGGTGCAACAATGGAGGTTTCTCACCGGGGAAGAAGACCCTCGCCGGAGCCGAAGCCAAATCCGTCGATTGCCGGAGATTCGGGGATCCAATCGACGAACCGAACGCGCTGCGACGAAGCCCTCGACGAGACGAACGCAGCGGTACCCTCGGATTCGGCAGACGATGCACGGATTGGGAGTAATTGCTCGCCGGAGTTGTCGCCGGAGTTGGAACCGCCCCGAACTTCGGCGAGCAATACTGGGAGATAGGGATTGGATTTGGGGGAAACGTTTTGTGTTCTGGAACGGGCTCGACGAGATGAAGCCGGACATGTATATATATCTAGGGTTTGGATGAGATGAAAATTCGGTAAAAATTCGGATTTTACTATTTTTAAAATTCGAAAAAGCCTAGAAATCCATATTTTGTGCTTAAAATATTATATATGCTTTCAAAAATTCCAGAAAAATTCCTATAAATGTTTTGGCACCTAATGAACTCAAAAAATATAATTAGAATTTCTAAAAATATTTTTAAGTTCCACAAATAAATAGTTTTTGGTTTCTGGAAAATAGAAAAATATTCCGAAAAATATGAAAATTTACCGAGCGCTTCTATAAGATATGTTAACATGTTTCAAACACATTTTGCACTTAGAAACACCATGCAACAGCATGAATGCAACAACCAAAGTGCCTCTAGGGCTCATTCCACTAGGTTTACGCTAATATAATACAAAATAATTCTTCATTTTTAGGGAAAAGAGAAAGGAAAGCGAAGAACTGAGAGAGTAACACCTGAATTTGGTGGATATTAGAAAAGAAATTTTATACCCCCAAATTCAGGGTGTTACAAATCTAACCCCTTTAACAGAATCTCGTCCTCGAGATTCAAGAAGAGGCTAGCAGGAAAATGAGATTGGTTCATTAGTCTTTCATAGCTTTTTCTAACTCAACTTTGACTCCGCCGGCTTGACTTGTGGATTGGTTGCTTTGACCATCAGATGCTTGAGACCGATTGATGCAATTCTTGAGGATCTCCTGGACCTGTGGGTTAGGACCCACACACGCTTTTGCTGCACCAATCTGATCTTGTTGGTTGATGTTGATTGCATTGTCTTCATTGGGGTTAGCGGCTAACCCCCTTAACAAGAGCATTGATACATACTTGATGAAGATGTTGCCGACTCTGATCTTGACTGATTTGGAGGAGTTGGAGGTTGCCAAAAGGACAGGTGTAAGAGGAAAGAATAACGAGAAAAGGTAAGTATAGACAGATTAGAGAGAGCAGGGGGAGAACCCAACTACTTAACTCTATGGCACTCACCTAGTAAACAGATTCCATTACGGTCCAAGGGCCACAACACATCAACACTCATTCCAAAGAAGCAAATCAGTCATAGCAGAAGGATAAACATCATGAGCACACATCAACAAACATCTCGTTGATATACGTTCCTTTTAATTAAATGGTGGTCTTTCCTTAAAAAAAGGGAAACTACTCTAAGGCCAACAAAAGGCAAGGGGAATAATAAGACATGGAGGCTAGGGGCATGAGCATAATAAAGGATGGAGCTAAAGCAATGATTGTAACCGACAAGGGAGAGAATGCAACCAAGGTCAGGATAGGTAAAACACCATTCTCAAATCGAGATGGAAAAGATGATATTTCAAAAGGTAGGCTTAGGATAAGCATCATGGAAAGATCCAGTGATGACAAAGGTAAATGAGGTAACAGATAAAGGCACACCAAAAGATCGAGTTAAGACAAGACTTGCAACGAGATAGAGAAATAGGGAACGAACAAGAGCGGGATGGGTAAGACATCACTCTTGAAATGAAATGGGAGAGGCGGCTTCAAAATGCAGGTATAGTATAAGCATCAAGGTAAAAATCGAGGGATGACAAGTGTTAAGGTGATAATGGACAAACACGCAATAAAGGATGTATTTTAGACAAGACTTGCAAGGCGTCAAAGAAGGGGGAGCAGTCAATGGCGAAATAGGTAAGACATTATCCTCGAACAAGGATGGAAAAGAGAAGGCTTTTAAAGGGAGGTTCAAAGTAAGCATGAAGGTAAGGGTATGAATATTACAAGGGATAAAGGTGATACCGAACAAGAATGTAAGAGAGGAAGTAAATGTGCATAAGAACCAAGGATATAAGTACCACAAAGGATGAAGTTCAAACATGATCTGCAAGTGGAAAAGAAGAGGATACGTCCAAGGGCCCGATAGGTAAACTATCACTCTGAAATTGAGGTGGAAGAGAGGGGGTTTTTAAGAAGTAGGAATAAAGATGAGTATCCAGGCAAGATCGATGGACGACAAGGTGAGGGCGATAGCAAATAAAAACATAGCAAGAGATGGAATTAACACAAAACTTGTAAGGCGACAAGAAGTGAAAAGAAATCAAGGGAGAGATGGGTAACTCGCAACTCTCAAACTAGGTTGAAAGGAAGGGGAGGCTTTTAAAGGATAATTTCAAGGTAAGCATTTAGGTGAAGATACATATATTACAAGGGTTAAAGGCGATAACAGACAAGGGTGTAAGGGAAGAGGTGAAAGTATAGGGGAACCAAGGGTACGAGTACAATAAAGAATGAAGTTAAGGGAACCAAGGGTACGAGTACAACAAAGAATGAAGCTAAGGCCAGGATGGCGCGTGGCAAATATGAGGTTACGACCAAAAGGCAGGATAAGTAGAATACCACTCCCGAAATGAGATGACAAGTTGGAGATTTTAGATAACAGACATAATGTCATTACCAAGGTATGGTCGAGAGATGGGAAAGGTCAAGGCAACGCTAAACAGAGACACAACATAGGATGGAGTTGAAGATTTACAAGCGATGAGGAAGAGGATACGACCAAGGGAACAGTAGGTAAAGTACAATGCTCAGATTGAGATGGAAAAGAGGAGATTTTAAAGGGCCAGTATAAGATAAACATCAAGGTAAGATATAGAGGTGATAAGGGTAAATGTGATAATGATGAAAAGCATAATCCATGGACAGAGTCAAGGCAAGACTCACCAAATGGCAAGGTGGAGAAAACAATCAAGGATAAGATAAGTGAGGTTCCGACAGAAGAGTTGAAGTAAAAATTCATTACCGAAGAAGGTTACAAGGAAACAACAAGATTACCACAGGTGCGCAAAATAAAATGATCACTCATGGATCATTAGGAAACAAGGGTGGTCAAGGGCATGTTAACTGAAATATTTCAAACAGATATTGGGACATAAAGGTAAGCACATATAAAAATAAGAGTAGGCAAGATTCCAATGGTACGAGCATACCAAGACCAAGGGCATAGAAATTTTCGAAAGATAGCGACTTACAACCGAATAAGAAATGATCCCAGAAGACAAGAAGGTCATGGACACCTAAACTGAACTGTTTAAATGAGCAATAGAGGTACAAGAGTAAGTACTTTAGATTAAGGGATAAGGGTGCTAAAAACGCAAGGATACAAGCATGTCAATAACAAAATGGAATAGAGATGGTCAAATAGTAGCAATTTAATAATGGATGAGGAAAGAGTCCCAAAAGACTAAAGGCCATGGTCAGGGGGCATCAACAAAGATGTCGCAAGCATAAGAGTGAGGTCAGATCTAATAGATTGAGAGAAGTATAGACCATACTAGAATAAAATACTTTTGGCAAGGGGGCATATAGGAGAACAACATAGAATTAGTCAAGCTGACTAATATTTTGAAGCAGAATCAAGGATGGGGTGAAGTAATAATCAATAAGTCCTTAAAACGGCCAATGCTACTCTAGGTCAGCGGTCCTACAGTCAGCACGGCTTTGATACCACTTATGTCACACCCGGTTTTGAAGGTAAACCGAATGCGAACCATGTACGTGCCAGGATCAGTAATTCACGTACACAGTGATTACATAAATGACTCATCATAGCACAATGCTTCGAATTACAATAAAGAGTAAGTAATAATATTACAAACTAGAGTCATTTACATAATATAAATCAAAGTATAGAGAATCGAAACGTAGCCAAAGTAAACAACCCACCACAGGCAGCTGACTGGGGGAGGTCGCTAGCCTAATCCTCGAACTCGTCGATGTCCTGGAACTCCTGGAGATCCGCCTCGACGCCTTGTTTACCTGAGCATAGATTGCACCAAAGGCAACCTGGTGTTTTGTGAAAGCAAGGGTGAGTACACATCAACGTACTCAGCAAATGTCCCGTTTGGCTGAAGTGGACTAGCTTTATGTGGGGTTAGGCTCAAGCAGTTGCTTTTAGTTGGTCAGATATTTATTTTTAGTAGAAGCCAGATTTTATCATCAAGCCCGAGTTATAGCCCCAAAAGTACCTCCTCAGAGAGGAAATACTAGAATACATAATTAAAGTCATCATCATTAACCATCATCATTAAAGTCATCATCTGAGGTGTATCCGGAGTATCTCTAATCAAAGAGGATCCCAAGGCTGCTCTTAACCGTGAGCACGACTTTTATATCAGTTTCATTAGCCTCTGCAGAGGTCGCACACTTTACCCATGAGCCGTGATTCCCGTTTTGCCCGGGGATCATGACTCCCCATTGATCACTTCCTAGGTGGTCCGGCAGGGTATCACTACGTAGCTTTTACAAAGATTCCCTAGAGGTCATAGCCGCCCGTTAGGTTTCTCCAGTTTGATAAACACAGTACCTCTCCCCGCAGGAGGGTGACTAACAAAAGCAAAACGAAAGAACCTCGGCACTCAACCTCGGCAGAGCAAGCACTGTGCCTGGACCCCATTGACGGCACGACGGCGAAGCAACTACACCACTAGTTCCTCTAATTAATTAGCTAAGGGCATCCCATTTCACCCTCATGGTTGCACTGTTATCCCGGGTGGTCTCTCAACGAACAGGTCCTTACGGAGAGGTACTCGGGAAACAGCCCGAGTCCCCTAAATACCACAAGTATATCATCATATCCAGAATAAAATCATAGTATCATCATTGTATCTCATCATGTTCATTGATTAAAGTAAAGCGCTAGCATGTAGCTAACCATAGTAACCCAAAAGGTAAATCAAGGACAAGGTAAATAGAAAGCTAGTAAATCCTTAGGTTGTTCATAGTATGCGGGACAGTGTGTTATAAAGTGAATGGGACATAATGGGTCAGAGGACACTTGCCTTCACCAAACAGATGCTCAGGGTCTTCAACTTCGTGGAACTCAAATAGCTAGATTACTTGGTCGCCGAAGCTTGACCGTCGATTCCTCGAAGCTCGAAAATGGATCGCAGTCTATTCGCGACGCACAGCGAATACAAACAGGCACAAACAAACATATACTTGCATAAGAACATTACACCATACAAGATAAAATATTATAAAAGCGAGCAATATAAAATAGAGAGCGCTTCTACAGTTATGCGAGGAAAAGAACCACGATAGTCGAAGCTACGGTCGAGGGGTTAGCGCGTTTACGTTAAACAAGTACTAATTAGAACATCCAATTCAACATAATTATATTAATTGATATTAATCAAATGTAAATTAATACTACTACTTAGTTTTGACTAACTTACTATTTTAATAGTTGACAGTTAAGCAAGTAACTTAATGAATATGAGCGATTTTAAGCGAGACGAATTAATGACGCACGACGTGCAAACACGATGTGCGCAACGCGCGGACACAAACGACTTAGCGCACGGACAACGCGCGATACACGTGAACGACACGCGGCAAGGCGCGCGACACACGCGAACGGCACACGACAACGCGTGCGAACAACACGCGCGACACTCGCGAACGACACGCGACGACGTGCGCGAAACAGCACCGCGGCACGTACATGCGAAACTAATAAATAAACAATGTAATTAAACTAAATAATTATTAATAAATAACATTTCAGTTAAGGCTAATCATATTGGTAACTACTTATAAATGCGCAAATCGAATTCCTAAATTAGGTTTTTAAATTGAAACGTCGTTCTAGTAGCCACTGGTTAAACAAACGTTTAACTAAATTAAATAAAATATGCAAAAATTGTGATAAATATATCTAAATTAAGATAATTTTAATACGAATCTAACGCAACTTGAATGGATCGAATCAGGTTTAAAACGCAAAAGTTATGAATGTTTTAAACCATACTGTAATTCGCGCGGACTAAATTTACGAGAATGCCATCGTCTTCTTCCTCTCTTCATCTTCTTCCTCCCATCCATGGAAGAGAGAGGAGAGGAAGGGGAGGGGGCTGCGCAGGGGAGGACGAGGTTGGGCCGGCCGGAGGTGGGCGCGGCCACACGGGGCGCGAGGGGCGCGGCCACCGCTCCCGGGGAGGGGTGCGCGCGGGCATGGGGCGCGGGAGCGTGAGCGCCGCCGTCGGCCACCGCCGCCACCGCCGGGGAGGGGAAAAGGGCGTCGCCGGGAGGGGAAACGGAGGGGGAAGGGCCGCCGCCGCCGGGGAAGGTGAGGGGAGAGTGGGAGATGCTCTGCACGGACGGGAAAACGAATAAACGAAGAAACTCTAGGTGCAACAATGGAGGTTTCTCACCGGGAAAGAAGACCCTCGCCGGAGCCGAAGCCAAATCCGTCGATTGCCGGAGATTCGAGGATCCAATCGACGAACCGAACGCGCTGCGACGAAGCCCTCGACGAGACGAACGCAGCGGTACCCTCGGATTCGGCAGACGATGCACGGATTGGGAGTAATTGCTCGCCGGAGTTGTCGCCGGAGTTGGAACCGCCCCGAACTTCGGCGAGCAATACCGGGAGGTAGGGATTGGATTTGGGGGAAACGTTTTGTGTTCTGGAACGGGCTCGACGAGATGAAGCCGGACATGTATATATATCTAGGGTTTGGATGAGATGAAAATTCGGTTAAAATTCGGATTTTACTATTTTTAAAATTCGAAAAAGCCTAGAAATCCATATTTTGTGCTTAAAATATTATATATGCTTTCAAAAATTCCAGAAAAATTCCTATAAATGTTTTGGCACCTAATGAACTCAAAAAATATAATTAGAATTTCTAAAAATATTTTTAAGTTCCACAAATAAATAGTTTTTGGTTTCCGGAAAATAGAAAAATATTCCGAAAAATATGAAAATTTACCCAGCGCTTCTATAAGATATGTTAACATGTTTCAAACACATTTTGCACTTAGAAACACCATGCAACAACATGAATGCAACAACCAAAGTGCCTCTAGGGCTCATTCCACTAGGTTTACGCTAATATAAAACAAAATAATTCTCCATTTTTAGGGAAAAGAGAAAGGAAAGCGAAGGACTGAGAGAGTAACACCTGAATTTGGTGGATATTAGAAAAGAAATTTTATACCCCCAAATTCAGGGTGTTACACACCTTTGAGTCCCCTGCTTGATAGGAGACCATTGGAGGAGGCTCTCGTCCGTAGACAACTTTGAATGGAGAACATTTCAGTGCCGATTGATATGATGAATTATAGCAAAATTCTGCCCATGGTAACCATTTCAGCCATGATTTAGGACGGTCCCCAGCTAGACAGCACAGATACATGGTGATTATTCTGTTAACAACTTCTGACTGACCATCGGTTTGTGGGTGGAAAGCTGAGCTCATTTGTAACTTCACTCCCGCCATGGTAAATAGTTCAGTCCAGAACTGGCTAGTGAAAACTGTGTCCCGATCACTGACTATCGAGCATGGCAGACCATGAAGTTTGACAATTTCGTCAAAGAAGGCTTTTGCCACTGATGCTGCTGAATATGGATGGCCTAAAGTAATAAAATGACCATACTTAGAGAACCGATCCACCACTGTTAGAACTACTGACTTGCCACCAACCTTTGGAAATCCTTCAATAAAGTCCATTGATATATCAGCCCACACCATAGAGGGAATAGGCAAGGGTTGAAGTAGGCCGGCTGGGTGAAGATGCTGAGTCTTATGTTGTTGGCAAACTGCACAGCTGCGCACAAACTCCCTAACACGTTGGAGAGTTTTAGAATTGTAAAATGATGTGCGCCACCTATGGGCTATCTTCTGCACGCCTTCATGACCAGACTCATGTGCTTGGGCCAGAAGTTGAGGCCACAAAGTGGATGCATCCGGGATGAATACCTTGCCTTTGAACTGTAGTAAGCCATCTGCCATTGTCTAGTCAGGACTTGCTTTTCCCTCTGCCAGCTGAGCGCGGACTGCAGCCACTTGAGGGTCCGAGTCAGCCTCCGTTTGCAAAGTAGAGAAGAGATCAAAGGAAGGGGAAGAAAGGGTATACACAGTTCTTGTATCTTCCTCTCGACGAGACAATGCATCTGCTGCGCCATTCAACTTGCCGGGCCTGTATTCCACTGTTATATCATACCCAAACAGTTTGCTGACCCAAGTATGCTGAGGGATTGTTGACAGCCGCTGATCGAGCAAGAATTTTAAGCTATAGTGGTCAGTGCGGACTGTAAAGGGTCGGCCCTAGACATATGGCCGCCAGTGTCAAACTGCCTTTACCAATCCAATCAACTCCCGCTCATATGCTGGAAATTTTTGGTGACGAAGGGACACCGGCCTGCTGAAGAAGGCTATGGCACCATCGCCTTGGTGCAGGACTGCTCCAAATCCAGAGCCGGAGGCATCACGGTCAATGAAAAACCTTTTGTCGAATCCGGTAACTGGAGAAGTGGTGTTGTCAGCAAGGCTTGTTTGAGTTGACAGAAAGCCTCGGCTGTTTCCTCTGTCCAGTGGAATGCATCTCTTTTCAGAAGGGCTGTAAGAGGAGCTGCCACTGACCCATATCCTGCTATAAACTTGTGGTAATACCCTGTGAGTCCTAGGAAACTGTGGAGTGCTCGGATGGTCCTCGGTATGGGCCATGATTCAACTGCGTCCACCTTGGAAGGGTCCATGGCGACCCCCTGCGCAGAGACAATGTGTCCAAGGTAAGTGACTGCAGATTTACCAAATGAGCACTTGGACTTCTTAAGAACAAGGTTGTTGTCTCGCAGTAATTGGAATACTTGCTTCACATGTTGTAAGTGTTCTGTCCAAGACGAGCTATATATCATTATGTCATCAAAGAATACCAGAGTGAACTTTCGGATGAAAGGCTTCAGTATATCATTCATCAGAGCTTGGAATGTGGATGGCACATTAGTCAGGCCAAACGGCATGACTAGAAATTCAAAGTGACCACAATGTGTACGGAAGGTTGTTTTGTGGATGTCATCCGAGTGCATCCTGACTTGATGATAACCACTCCGGAGATCCAGCTTTGTGAACAAACTTGCACCTCGGAGTTCATCAAGTAGCTCGTCCACCACCGGAATTGGAAATTTGTCCTTGATTGTTTTTGCATTTAATTCATGGTAATCAATGCAAAACCTCCATGTTTTATCTGCCTTCTTGACCAATAATACAGGTGACGAGAATGCTGATGTGCACTCTCGAATGATGCCTTGTGCCAACATCTGATCACACTGACACTCAATCTCATCTTTAAGCAGTTGAGGGTATCGGTAGGGTCGTACAACCACTGGTTCTGTACCAGCCAGCAACCGTATGTGATGGTCTTGGCGACGTGATGGTGGCAGACCCTGAGGGTCCTGAAACAAATCAGAGAAAGAGGACAGCAATTCTTCCATACAATCCATGTTCTTGTCCATGGATGCAAATCCCAACACTAAGTCCCCAACCCCTGTCAATTGTACCAACCTTCCCTTCCTCCAGAATGCCATTGTGTGTGTGTCAAAGTTGCAGACCACCGGTCCTAGAGATCGTGGCCACTACACTCCTAATACGAGATCGAAACCATCAAGAGGCAAGGAATAACATGTTGTGGTGAATTTCTCCTGCCGATGGTGAGGGTTGCTGTGATTTGACCCTTGCTTGAAATGCGTTCTCCATTGGCAACTTTTACCGATAGGCCTGGCTGAGATAGCACTTGCAATACGAGACGTGCCACTGCAGCTTCACTAAGGAATGTGTGAGTGGATCCTGAATCCACTAGTGCAGTTAAATTGATGTCGTTGATTGTGACTGGAAGCCTGAGAGTATCTGTGACGCCTATCCCAGTCATGGCCTGAAGAGAAATTCCCAAGTTGATTGGTAATGGAGATTCTGTGGTTGTATCCTCTTCTTCCGATTCAAGCAAGAATATACCACGACCTGAACACTTGTGTTCTGGTGAATATTTTTCCTTACAGTGGTAGCATTCTCCACTGGCGCGTTTGGCGGCTAACTCATCTGGAGATAGGCGCCTAAAACGTGGTCGGTTGGCCGTAGTTGCTGTCGGTCGTGCCATTGTTGGTGCTGCAGGTTTGGAGGGTACTTCCAGAGCTGCTGTGGACTGTCCAGTGGAGCTGCCCGTGTGCATCAAACGTCGTTCATACACCCTGGCCAGATGCATAGCACGCTGCAGCGTCTCTGGAGTTTGTAATTCCACATCAGTTCGGAGAGCTTCGCCTAAGCCTGCTGTGTACATGTTAGACTGTTGCCGATGAGACATGTCGTCACAACGGCACATCAGGGTTAAGAATTGGCACGAATACTCTTCCACGGTGCTTGTGCGCTTTAGTTCTTTTAAATCAGCCATGCCATTGAACCTGAGTGGTGGCCCGAAGCGCATCTAGATGAACTCAATGAAGCGTGTCCAAGTCAGCACGCCGCCTAGATCGCGCTCCAAGGCATAGAACCATTCCGCAGCCACACCTTCCAAGTGAAGCGATGCTTGCCAGACCCTCTCGTCTTGATGAACTCCCATGCCGCGAAAATATGTATCACATTTGTTCAACCATGGCAAGGGATCAGAATCACCATCATAATGGGGAAAAGAAAAATTGGGTCTGCGTGGTCCTCCTTCGTCGTGGCGATCACGGTGTCCACCAATAATGCCCCGGTGACCACTTCCATATCCACCGTCGCTGCCCCCAGATGCAGTTTGCCCTGCACCAACATGGCTCTCGAGTGCAGGACCTGTAGGCAGGGTCATCGAGGGCAGAGGCTATCCCCGCGGCGAGCCCGTCTGGGTGGGGGGTTCCTGCTCCAAGAGAGTGATACACTGCGCATGAGTGTCCAGCCGGTGATTCATGGTGGCGAGTTGCCCCAGAATGCGATCAAGCTTCTCAGAGTCCGTCATCTTCTCAGTCTCATCGTCGCCGCCGGACATTGATGTTGTCGGCGTTTCGACCCCGGGGGGGTCCCTGGACCGACGAGTAAAATTATCGCTGCGTGTCCCAGCCCAGATAGGTTGGCGTGAGATGGAACACAAGGGGGAAAACGTGGCTCGTGTTATCTTGCGCCAGGGGATGTGCTTGCAGTAGGGGTTACAAGCGTTCGCGAGAGAGAGAGAGAGTGAGCCTGTTCGTCAGCCCGTTCTCCCGCGTGACCCTCCCGCATGAGGGCCCTGGACCTTCCTTTTATAGATGCAAGGAGAGGGTCCAGGTGTACAATGGGGGTGTAGCTATGCGCTAATGTGTCCGGCAGAGAGGTGCCAGAGCCCTGTGTACATGCCAACGTGGCTGTCGGAGAGGTGCTAGAGTCCTGTGTACGCGGTATCGTGGCCGTCGGAGGAGCGCTTGAGCCCTGTAGAAGCACAGCTGTCGGGGCTGCTGGGACCTTACTGACGTCTCCTTGCTTCCGTAGGGGGCTGAGAACCGCCGTCATCATGGACGCACGGGGGGAGCCATCATTACTTGTTACCGGGGCGAGCCTGGATGGGACGCCGGTCTTGTTCCCCCGTAGCCTGAGCTAGCTAGGGATAGGGTAATGATGTATCCCCTGTGGCGCGGTCGGTCCGAGCCCAAGGTCGGGCGAGGCGGAGACTCCTCCTGAGGCCGAGGCCGGGGTCGAGCGAGGACGCGATTCCTCCCGAGGTCGAGGTTGAGGCCGAGCCCTGGGGTCGGGCGAGGCGGAGACCACCTTCTGAGGCCGAGGTTGAGGCCGAGCCCTAGGGTCGGGCGAGGTGGAGACCACCTTCCGAGGCCGAGGCGGGGGCCGAGCCCTGGGGTCGGGCGAGGCGGAGACCTCCTCCTGAGGCCGAGGCCCAAGGGCGGGCGAGGCGGAGCTTCCTGTTGCGCCTAAGGCTGAACTTAGCTGTTGTCAGCCTCACCCTGGCGGGTGGCACAGCAGTGGGAGCGGGGCGAGCATCGCTGTTTTCTTGTCAGGTCGGTCAGTGGAAGGGTGAAGTGACTGCGGTCACTTCGACCTTGCCGACTGAGGCACGTGTGTCAGGATAAGGTGTCGGGCGATCCTCGCATTGAATGCGCCTGCGATACAGTCGGTTGGTGAGGCGATTTGGCCAAGGTTGCTTCACTACGAAGCCTGCCCGACCTGGGCTTCGGGTGAGTCGAGGGTGTGCCCATTGCTTGAGGAGGCCCTCGGGCGAGGCGAGATCGCATCCCTTGAGTAGACGAAGCCTTGACCTGAATCATGACCATCAGTCTCTGCAGCTTGTGCTGATGGTGGTTACCAGCCGTGTTTAGGACTGTTGGGGGTACCCCTAATTACAGTACCCGACAGTAGCCCTCGAGCCTCAAAGGGAGTGTTGGTACTCGCTTGGAGGCTTTGTCGCACTTTTTGCAAGGGGACCGGCCTTTCTCGGTTACACTTTGTTTCGGTGGGTGCGCATGAGCGCACCCGCCGGGTGTAGCCCCCGAGGCCTCGGAGGAGTGGTTTGACTCCTCTGAGGTCTTAATGCCTTTCGTGACGCCTTGGCCGACCTGGTTGTTCCCTCATGCGACCTGATCGTAGCCCGGGTGCATGGTCAGGTTCCGAGTTTTTAGGCTGGTTTGTTGACGCTGTCAACGGTTTGGCCGTAGCCGGGTTTGCGAGAGCAGCCCCCGAGCCTCTGCACGGAGCGAGAGGACGATCAAGGACTGTCTCGACTTTTATTATACGCCCCTTCGTCGCCTTTCCGCAAGGAGGAAGGGGGGAAAGCGCCATGTTGCCCTCGGAGAGCGCCGAACATGGTGTCTCCAGTGAGTTGCTAACGGGTGATCCGAGTGGACGCCTGTGCCCCGTTCGATAAGAGTCGGCTAGTGGCCCAGAGGCACGCTCCAAAAGTACCTGCAGGTGATTTGCCGGACCCGGTCCCGTTCGATAGGGTCCGAGGGCTCGATGCCTCCCTCTGATGGGATTCCGTTACAAAATCGCTCCTGCTGGTCTCGGAAATGTCCTACGGTACCTCGGGAGCGTAGCCTGAGCCTCGGCCATGTATCGGACGTACCTAGAGTCATCCCTCGCTCTGCGTGCTCTGGGGCGGCTGTCGAACCCTTCCGAGGGGCCAGCCTTCGAACCCCTGATCAGTAGTGGGCGCGGAGCTCGAGTGCTCTGGGGCGGCTGTCGAACCCTTTCGAGGGGTCAGCCTTCGAACCCCTGATCAGTAATGAGCCTGAAGCCCGAGTGCTCTGGGGCGGCTGTCGAACCCTTCCGAGGGGCCAGCCTTCGAACCCCTGATCAGTAGGAGGGCTCGGGGACCGCTTCCTTCGCGGAGAAGGATCCCTTTTGGAATATCCCCTTTCCCGGTCCCTGTAGCAAGAGAGAGAAAGGGGAGGAGGAAAAGAATATGAATTTAAATGGTGTGGCGCACCTTTTTTGACGCGGTCATCATGGCGGAGGTGAAACAACGCCCGCTTCGCCTGCCAAAGGCGTCGCTTGCCCTGCCGAGGAGTTAATGCGACAGGACGGGCGGTTCGCGGGGTGGCCGTGTGCGCGTGTCGTTCGAGGAACGGAACACGGGTACGTCGTCTTCACGCCGTGGGAGAGGGCTCCCCTGCTGCTTCAGGAGGGGACGTGAGCCTGCAGGCGATTTGACTGCTGCTTCCGCTCGTCTGCTGCCGCCATTACTGCTGGTCCACTTTTGGCCATATCAACCGTCGCGCCTCCTCTCGCGGCTGACTGACCCGTGATCGATGTGCTCGATTGGCACTGTTGGGCCATGCGCGGGGTTGCCTCGAGTTGCGGCACTGGTTCCGCAGTCGAGAAGGCGTGGCATTGGCGCGAGTGGCAGTGCAGTTTCTTGCACGTAGTAACCGGCGCGCCGGTTACATGACGTGTGGGCCTGGGCCTCCATGCTGGATGCGACGAAGCCGAAGGGGTGCGCCCTCGCGGTGCGGTTGCATGCCACCTGCATGGCGGTCCGCCCTTTCGACCGCTGGTTTCGGCGAGGATGGAGGAGTGCTTGTAACCGCGGGGCGGTTACATGCTCCGCGTGCGGCGGTTTGGCTTCTTCCGTTTCGGGTCAGCTTGCATGACGTGTGGGACCCAGCCCCCGTGTCGTAGGGGGAGGACCCTGGAGCACGTCGGTGAAGACTTTGTCCGTGACGCCTGAGGACGCGAGTGGGGAGCGCCGCCTTTAAAAAGGGATCGATTCCCCGGGCGATAGTAGCCATGCCTTCACACTCACCTCATGCATCGCGCCCTTCCACCTTCCGAGCCCCCGGATGGGGAGCGCCCGCGTTGCCTTCGTCTTGCTGCTGTTGGAGGAGCACAACCTCGCAGGGGTTGGCACCCTTCAGCCATCGCTCGGCTTCAAGGATTTTCATCAGGCAGCTCGGCTGCATTCCCTCACCAATGGTCACCCAGGATGGTGACCACCAGTTCGATGGTAGGGAGAAGCAAGCCGGGCTACAGCCTCTTCCCCGCCCTCAGCTTCAAGGATCTTCATCATCCTTGCTGGGGAGGGGGGCGGGGCGAGCCGGGGTTCTACCTCCCGCATGGGCCGGCAGGCCGCCTCTTCCTTCGGCATTTAGGGGAGAGGGCGCTCACCGGTCTTGCGGAGGGGGCGAACTTCGACAACGCGGGGCCGGTCGACCGCAAGCGTCGTCAGCTCCAGCATGCCTGGCTCGTTGGCTCAGCTGGCTCTATCGCGGCCCCCGACGCTGCCTCCTGCCGCTTGATCCGGGCGTGGCCGTCCGCCCATCGTACGGGCGGCTGTTGCGCCGTGCGCACCAGGGGACCGTCCAAGACGTCGCACACCGCTAGGGCGGCGTTCATGTTCTTGGATAGTCTTGTCCTCACTCCGGTACGACGCCTCCGCGCGTGGGTTGTTGCCTGCCCGTCCGCGAGGACTTAAGTGGGGATCTGCCGGTGCAGGCTGGGGCGGCCGCCATTCGTTGGCGTAGCACCGGCGCGCAGGTGGCCGCTGTCGTCGGTGTTGAGGTAGTGGTCGCCAGAGGAGGTTTCTCCGCCGACGAGACCGTTGGCGCCACCCGTGGACAGACCTCTGGCTCTTTGGCTTTGATAGCTTGTCCTCGCCCCTCGAGTGGGGACGTGGGCGAGGGCCTTGTCACAGCAGCGTCTGCCCTGAGGTCATCGCTGCTGCTGTTTAGCCGCCCGGAGCGGAGGTCGTTGTCGCTGCTGGTGCAGTGGTCGGCGGCGAGCCACTTGGAGTTTGTTGTCCCGCAGGCCCTCTGGTGTGGAGGTAGTTCATACCCGCGGGAGTGGAACCGGAGTTCCGTTTGTAATGGCACCTTGAGTACCGATGTTTGTTCATTGTGGCTGTCGAGGCCTGAACATCTGGGTATTTGGGCGTGAAGCTGTGCTTCTTCCTCATTTCGAGCACTAGGGCTCGCCTGTCGGCTGGCTGAACCGCTTAATCGAGCGTGAGTTGCCTTGTGCGGAAGGTGACGAGTGAGGTATCCGTATCTTGGAGGCGTAGGAGTCCCTCGGCTCGGTCGGCCTTGCCACTCAAGGCCTCTCTTGCTCAGTTCTAGAACCTTCAGCCGCTCTGCGATGAGCTGGAGCCGGAGGCAGCGGTGTCGGTGTGGACAAAGGCTTCGTCGGCTCGAGAAGAGGCTTCGTCGGCCTGGGAGCACGTGGCTTCCCTGGTCGAGGAGGTGTAGCAGCGGCGGATGGAGCTTGGCCAGGTCATCTGCGAGCGGGACCAACCTCGGAGTCACGCTGCCGAGGCCATGAGTCGGGCTGATGCCCTCGGGGGACAGCTGGCTGAGGCTATGGAGCGGTCAGCCGAGGCGTCCGCTTGGGCCAGAACCCTTGCGGAGACCCTGGCTGCGATGGCCCAAGCGCGGTGCTGGCGTCCTCCTTCGAGGTGGAGATCCTTCTGCCTGTGTCGCCGTCCGAGGCCAGGCCAGATTCCACCGAAGGTGGAAACAACGCCGAGGGTGCTGCTGCTCCCTCTGTCGATGTCTGAACCTGCAGGAACAGTTTGTCTGTAGTATGCGTATGCTGGTTGCGGACGCCGAGGCCCAAACATCTTATTGTCGTGTTATAAAGCTGCATTTTCTTTCCTCTTGTTTCGAGTATCAGGACTTGTTCGTCGATAGCAGAATCGCTTATCCGAGCGAGAGTTACTTTTCGCAGAAGGTGATGAGTGAGGTATCCGTTTCCCGGAGGCGTAGGAGTCCCTCGGCTCGGTCGGCCTTGCCGCTTACGTGCACTCTTACTCATTCGTAGGATTCTGTTATCAATATAGTCGAGAAGGCACGAAAATCATTCTGGCAGAAAAGTTTTCGAGCGTTGGGACTTGTTCGGTAGCAGAATCGCTTATCCGAGCGTGAGTTACTTATCGCGGAAGGTGATGAGTGAGGTATCCGTATCCCGGAGGCGTAGGAGTCCCTCGGCTCGGTCGGCCTTGCCGCTTACGTGTACTCTCGTTGTTTTCAGGATCCCGCTACCGAAGCAGTCGAAAAGCGCGAAAGACGTTCTAGCAGAAAGACTTTTTCCGAGGAAAATTTTGACGCAGAGGGGGTTCCCCCCTTCTAGCCCCCGAGGGAGGGTCGGGCTTCGCCGAGGCAAGGCTGACCCTTCCTTGACGGTTAGACTTTATTTGTGTATGTAAAGAGAACGAGGTATATGAACGACTCGAAACATCTTAAGGGTAGAAGCGACGTAGCTGTTGGATGTTCCAAGCGTTGCTGTAGACCTCGCCTTGATCGTTGGCCAGCTTGTATGTCCCGGGCTTCAAAATCTTGGCGATGATGAACGACCCTTCCCAGGGAGGAGTAAGCTTGTGGCGCCCTCGGGCGTCTTGGCACAGCCGAAGTACCAAGTCTCCCACCTGGAAGCCTCGGGGCCGAACCCCTCGGGCGTGGTAGCGTCGCAGAGGCTGCTGATACCGTGCCGAGTGTAGTAAGGCCACGTCCCGAGCCTCTTCGAGCTGGTCCAGTGAGTCTTCTCGGCTGGTCTGGTTTCTTCGGTCGTCGTACGCCGTTGTCCTCAGGGAACCGTATTCTAAGTCTATGGGCAAGATAGCCTCGGCCCCATAGACTAGAAAGAACGGCGAGAAACCCGTGGCCCGGCTCGGCGTCGTCCTCAGACTCCAGACCACCGAGGGTAGCTCCTTCATCCACCGCTTGCCGAACTTGTTGAGGTCGTTGTAGATCCTCGGTTTAAGTCCCTGCAGAAGCATACCGTTGGCATGCTCCACCTGCCCATTCGTCATGGGGTGAGCCACGGCGGCCCAGTCCACACGGATGTGGTGGTTCTCGCAGAAGTCCAGGAACTTCTTTCCAGTGAACTGGGTGCCATTGTCAGTGATGATGGAGTTCGGGACCCCAAAGCGATGGATGATGTTGGTGAAGAACACCACCGCCTGCTCGGACCTGATGCTGGTTAGGGGTCGGACCTCGATCCACTTGGAGAATTTGTCGATGGCGACCAGCAGGTGCGTGAAGCCCCCGGGTGCCTTCTGCAAGGGACCGACGAGGTCCAGACCCCACACAGCAAACAGCCAGGTGATGGGTATTGTCTGCAGGGCCTGAGCGGGCAGGTGTGTCTGTCTCGCGTAGAATTGACACCCTTGGCAAGAGCGCACAATCCTAGTGGCGTCGGCCATCGCGGTCGGCCAGTAGAAGCCTTGTTGGAAGGCGTTCCCAACGAGGGCTCGAGGTGCTGCATGGTGACCGCAAGCCCCCGAGTGTATTTCTTGCAATAGCTCCTGTCCTTCGGCGATGGATATGCATCGTTGGAGAATGCCAGAGAGGCTGCGGTGGTAGAGCTCCTTTTCATCACCCAGTAAGACGAACGACTTGGCGCGCCGCGCCAGTCGCCGAGCTTCGGCCTTGTTGAGGGGTAGCTCTCCTCGGTGGAGATATTGCAGGTACGGGGTCTGCCAGTTTCGATTAGGCATGACCCCATTCCGCTCTCCCTCGACGCGCAGTGCCTCACCCTCGGCGGCCGAGGATGCCTCGGGCTGGGTCGAGGCCTCCTCGGGCTAGGCTGAGGCCTCCTCGGGCTCGGGCGTGTCGTCGGTCTTGACGGAGGGTTGATGTATGTCTCTGGAGAAGACATCCGGGGGAACCTTTGTCCGCCCCGAGGCTATTTTAGCCAGCTCATCCCCAGTCTCGTTGTATCGTCGAGCGATGTGGTTGAGCTCCAGCCCGTAGAACTTGTCTTCCAGGCGTCGGACTTCGTCGCAGTAGGCCTCCATCTTCCGGTCGCGGCAGTGGGAGTTCTTCATGACTTGGTCAATGACAAGCTGCGAGTCGCCACGAGCGTCGAGGCGCCGAACCCCTAGCTCGATGGCGATGCGCAACCCATTAACCAGAGCCTCATACTCGGCCACGTTGTTTGACACCGGGAAATGGAGGCGCAGCACGTAGCGGAGATGTTTTCTGAGGGGTGAGATGAAGAGCAGGCCAGCACCTGCTCCTGTTTTCATCAGCGACCCATCGAAGTACATGGTCCAGAGTTCCGGTTGGATCGGAGCTGTTGGCAATTGGGTGTCGACCCATTCAGCCACGAAGTCCGCCAAGGCTTGGGACTTGATTGCCTTTCGAGGAGCGAATGAGATTGTCTCGCCCATGATCTCCACCGCCCACTTTGCTATCCTACCTGAGGCCTCCCGGCACTGGATGATCTCCCCCAGGGGAAGGATGACACCACAGTCACCGGATGAGACTCGAAGTAGTGTCGCAACTTTCGCCGCGTCAGAATTACCGCGTACAGTAGCTTCTGAATTTGCGGGTAGCAGATCTTGGTCTCGGATAGTACTTCACTGATGAAGTAGACCGGCCTCTGGACGAGCAGTGCATGCCCTTCTTCTCGTCTCTCGACTACGATCGCGGCGCTGACCACCTGAGTGGTTGCGGCTACGTAGATCAAGAGGGCTTCTCCCGCAGCGGGTGGCACCAAGATGGGCACGTTTGTAAGGAGCGCCTTTAAGTTTCCGAGGGCTTCCTCGGCCTCGGGGTCCAAGTGAAGCGCTCGGTCTTCCTTAAGAGGCGGTACAAGGGTAGGCCTTTTTCGCCAAGGCGCGAGATGAAGCAGCTCAGAGCCGCAAGGCATCCCATGACCCTTTGTACTCCTTTCAAGTCTTTGATAGGTCCCATGTTGGTGATGACCGCGATTTTCTCTGGGTTGGCCTCGATGCCCCGCTCGGAGACGATGAACCCCAGGAGCATGCCTCGGGGGACTCCGAAGACACACTTCTCGGGATTGAGTTTCACGCCCTTCGCTCTCAGACACTTGAATGCCGTTTTAAGGTCAGAGATGAGGTTGGAGGCTTTCCTCGTCTTGACTACGATGTCATCGATGTAAGCCTCGACCGTTCGGCTGATGTGCTCTCCGAACACGTGGTTCATGCACCTTTGGTATGTCGCTCCTGCATTCCTCAAACCAAATGGCATAGTAGTATAGCAGTACATGCCAAAAGGTGTGATGAAAGAAGTCGTGAGCTGGTTGGACTCTTTCATCTTGATGTGGTGATACCCTGAGTAGGCATCGAGGAATGACAGGGTTTTGCACCTAGCAGTGGAATCCACAATTTGATCGATGCGAGGTAGAGGGTAGGGAACCTTCGGACATGCCTTGTTTAGACTAGTGCAGTCTATGCACATCCTCCATTTCCCACCTTTCTTTTTCACAAGCACAGGGTTGGCTAACCATTCAGGATGGAATACCTCTTTGATGAACCCTGCAACCGTCAGCCTGTGGATCTCCTCGCCTATGGCTCTGCGCTTTTCTTCGTCGAAGCGGCGCATGTGCTGCTTCACGGGTCGGGCCCCAGCTTGGATATCCAGTTAGTGCTCGGCGACATCCCTCGGTATGCCCGGCATGTCCGAGGGACTCCACGCAAAAACTTCGACGTTTGCGCGGAGAAAGTCGACGAGCACTGCTTCCTATTTGGGGTCGAGCTCGGAGCCGATCCGGACTTGCTTGCAGGTGTCGTTGCTGGGGCCGAGAGGGACGGACTTAACCGCCTCTGCTGGCTCGAAGTTGCCGGTGTGGCGCTTCGCATCGGGCACCTCCTTGGAGAGGCACTCCAGGTCGGCGATGAGGGCCTCGGACTCGGCGAGGGCCTCAGCGTACTCCACGCACTCCACGTCGCATTCGTACGCGTGTCGGTACGTGGATCCGACGGTGATGACCCCGTTGGGGCCCGACATCTTGAGCTTGAGGTAGGTGTAGTTGGGGACGGTCATGAACTTGGCATAGCACGGTCTCCCCAGCACCGCGTGGTAGGTTCCTCGGAACCCGACCACCTTGAACGTGAGGGTTTCCTTTCGGAAGTTGGAGGGAGTTCCGAAGCAGACGGGCAGATCGAGTTGTCCAAGGGGCAGGACGCGCTTCCCGGGGATGATCCCGTGAAAGGGCGCCGCACCGGCCCGGATCGTGGACAGATCGATCTCCAAGAGCCCGAGGGTCTCGGCATAGATGATGTTGAGGCGGCTGCCTCCGTCTATGAGGACCTTGGTGAGCCTGGTGTTGCCGATGACGGGGTCGACAACGAGCGAGTAGTTTTCTAGGCTCGGTACGCAGTCGGGGTGGCCGCCTTGGTCGAAGGTGATGGGCTTGTCGGACCAGTCTAGGTAGACTGGCGCTACCACCTTTACCGAGCAGACCTCCCGGCGCTCCTGCTTGCGGTGCCGAGCCGAGGCGTTCGCCACTCGCCCACCGTAGATCATGAAACAGCTGTGGACCTCGGGGAACTCCTCCGCCTTGTCGCCCTCCTTCTTGTCGTTGTCTTGGCCTTTGCCACCTTCCGCCGGGGGCCGGCCTTATGGAAGTAGCGCCGAAGCATGACGCATTCCTCAAGGGTGTGCTTGATGGGACCCTGGTGATAGGGGCACGACTCTTTGAGCATCTTGTCGAACAGGTTGGCCCCTCTGGGAGGCTTCCGAGGGTTCCTGTGATCGACAGCGGCGACAAGATCTGCGTCGGCGGCGTCGCGCTTCGCTTGCGACTTCTTTTTCGCCTTCTTCTTCGTGACGCGCTGGGCGGACGCCTCGGGGACGTCTTCCTACTGGCGTCCCTGAGGCTGCTTGTCCTTCCAGAAGATGGCTTCGACCGCCTCCTGAACAGAGGCGAACTTGGTGGCGATGTCCATCAACTCGCTCGCCTTGGTGGGAGTGTTGCGACCTAGTTTGCTCACCAGGTCGCGGCAAGTGGTGCCGGCGAGGAACGCCCTGATGACATCCGAGTCGGTGATGTTGGGTAGCTCGGTGCGCTGCTTCGAAAACCGCCGGATGTAGTCTCGCAGGGATTCCCCTGGCTGCTGGCGGCAGATTCGGAGATCCCAAGAGTTCCCAGGGCGCACGTACGTGCCCTGGAAGTTTCCAGTGAAAGCCTTGACCAGGTCGTCCTAGTTGGAGATCTGCGCAGGAGGCAGATGCTCCAGCCAGGCCCGGGCGGCGTCGGAGAGGAACAGGGGGAGGTTGCGGATGATGAGATTGTCATCGTCCGTTCCACCCAGCTGGCAGGCCAGCCGGTAGTCCGCAAGCCACAGTTCTGGCCTCGTTTCCCCCGAGTACTTGGTGATAGTAGTCGGGCTCGGAACCGGGTCGGGAACGGCGCCCGTCGTATGGCCCGGCCGAAGGCTTGCGGACCAGGTGGTTCGGGCGAGGGGCTCCGATCCTCCTCGCTGTCGTAACGTCTCCCACGCCTGGGGTGGTAGCCTCGGCGCACCTTCTCGTCGAGGCGGGCTCGACGATCGCGGTGGTGGTGCTCGTTGCCGAGGCGACCCAGGGCTGCAGGCGTTGCGTCCCGCGTGCGCCCGGTGTGGACCGAGGCTTCCCGCATGAATCGAGAAGTCGCTGCGCGACGCTCCGGGGACCGCGACGTCCTCCAGGAGATTCTTGAGTTCTCCTTGGATACGCCGCCCCTCGGTGGTGGTTGGCTCCGACATCGCTCGGAGTAGTATTGCCGCTGCAGCCAGATTCTGGCCGACCCCACTGGAGGCCGGGGGCAGCCTTGCCCTGGCATCGTCAGCGATACGGCGCTGGACGTCCCGGGCCTGATGACGCGTTTCTCCGGCTAGTGCTCGGCCTGCCCACTCCTGCTCGATGTTTTGCCGGAGCTGCACAAGTTGTCCTACTTCCTCGTCGAGCTTGGCCTGCATCTCGTGGATTTGCTCGAGCTGTGTGTCCTGACCCCCCGCAGGGACTGGGACCACAGCTAGCTCCCGCAGGATGTCAACGCGAGGCGCAGGCCCAGGGGGATCGTCATCCTCCGGCATACCAAGGTGGTTGCCTTCGTCGTGACCCCCTAGATCGACGTGGAAACAATCGCGACTTGGGCCACAACCCTCGTCGTCAAGGTTGTGGCCATCATCGGAGCAATCGGAGAGACAGTAGTCACATGCGGTCATGAAGTCTCGCATGGCACTGGGATTACCGAGCCCGGAGAAATCCCAACCAGAGTCGGGTTCGTCTTCTTCCTCGGAACCCGGGGGCCCGTAGGTCGAGACGGCCGTCAGTCGGTCCCAGGTTGACCACATATGGTACTTGAAAGTCGCCTAGAGGGGGGTGAATAGGGCGAATCTGAAATCTACAAACTTAATCACAACTACAAGCCGGGTTAGCGTTAGAAATAGAAACGAGTCCGAGAAAGAGGGCGGAAAACAAATCGTGAGCGAATAAAGAGCAAGACACGATGATTTGTTTTTACCGATGTTCGGTTCTTGCAAACCTACTCCCCGTTGAGGTGGTCACAAAGACCGGGTCTCTTTCAACCCTTTTCCCTATCTCAAACGGTCACTTAGACCGAGTGAGCTTCTCTTCTCAATCAATCGGAACACAAAATTTCCGCAAGGACCACCACACAATTGGTGTATCTTGCCTCGATTACAAATGAGATGATCACAAGAAAGAATGAGAGAAAAAAGCAATCCAAGCGCAAGAGCTCAAAAGAACACAACAAATCTCTCTCTCTAATTGCTAGAGCTTTGTGGAGTTGGGAGAGGATTTGATATATTTGGTTGTGTCTAGAATTGAATGCTAGAGCTCTTGTAAGTAGTTGGAAGGTGGAAAACTTGGATGCCAATGAATGTGGGGTGGTTGGGGTATTTATAGCCCCAACCACCACAAAGTGGCCGTTGGAAGGCTACAGTCGCATGGAGCACCGGACAGTCCGGTGCGCCACCGGACACTGTCCGGTGCGCCAGCCATGTCAGCAGACCGTTGGGGTTCGACCGTTGGAGCTCTATCTTGTGGGCCCACCTGGCTGTCCGGTGGTGCACCGAACAGGCCATGTAGGCTGTCCGATGTGCCACCCGCGCGTGCACTGCTCCTCTGCGTGCGCAGGCGCGCATTTAATGCGTTGCAGTCGACCGTTGCGCGCTAAGTAGCTGTTGCTCCGCTGTCACACCGGACAGTCCGTTGTGCACCGGACACTGTCCGGTGACTCACCGGACAGTCCGGTGAATTATAGCGGAGCGGATTCCCGAAGCTGGCGAGTTTTGATGTTAACTTTGAAGAGGGTATACCAATTTGAAATTATATCACAAATAAGATACCAATTTGAAAATACTTCTTTAAAACCAAATTGAAAGACTAAATTTTTTGAAATTGGTGGTGGTGCGGTCCTTTTGCTTTGGGCTCATGTTCTCTCCCCCTTTGGCATAAATCGCCAAAAACGGAATCATTAGAGCCCTCTTTAAACTACTTTCTCCCCTTTGGCAAACAAAATATGAGTGAAGAATATACCAAAGTCGGAGAGTTGCTCAGAGCGACGACGAAGGATGAGTCATGGAGTGGAGTAGAAGCCTTTGTCTTCGCCGAAGACTCCAATTCCCTTTCAATACACCTATGACTTGTTTTGAAATTCACTTGAAAACACATTAGTCATAGCACATGAAAGAGATATGATCATAGGTATATGAATGAGCTATGTGTGCAAAACATCAAAAGAAGTTACTAGAATCAAGAATATTTAGCTCATGCCTAAGTTTGTTAAAGGTTTGTTCATCTAGTGGCATGGTAAAGATATCGACTAATTGTTCCTTAGTGTTAATATATGCAATCTCGATATCTCCCTTTTGTTGGTGATCCCTTAAGAAATGATACCGAATGGCTATGTGTTTAGTGCGGCTATGCTCAACGGGATTATCCGCCATGCGGATTGCACTCTCGTTATCACATAGAAGAGGAACTTTGGTTAATTTGTAACCATAGTCCCTAAGGGTTTGCCTCATCCAAAGTAATTGTGCGCAACAATGGCCTGCGGCAATATACTCGGCTTCGGTGGTAGAAAGAGCTACGGAATTTTGTTTCTTTGAAGCCCAAGACACCAAGGATCTTCCCAAGAACTGGCAAGTCCCCGATGTGCTCTTTCTATTGATTTTACACCCCGCCCAGTCGGCATCCGAATAACCAATTAAATCAAATGTGGATCCCCGAGGGTACCAAAGCCCAAACTTAGGAGTATAAGCCAAATATCTCAAGATTCGTTTTACGGCCGTAAGGTGAGCTTCCTTAGGGTCGGCTTGGAATCTTGCACACATGCATACGGAAAGCATTATATCCGGTCGAGATGCACATAGATAGAGTAAAGAGCCTATCATCGACTGGTATACCTTTTGATCGACGGATTTACCTCCCGTGTCGAGGTCGAGATGTCCATTGGTTCCCATGGGTGTTTTGATGGGCTTGGCATCCTTCATCCCAAACTTGTTTAGAATGTCTTGAATATACTTCGTTTGGCTAATGAAGGTGCCCTCTTGGAGTTGCTTCACTTGAAATCCCAATAAGTACTTCAACTCCCCCATCATAGACATCTCGAATTTTTGTGTCATGATCCTACTAAATTCTTCACATGTAGATTCGTTAGTAGACCCAAATATAATATCATCAACATAAATTTGGCATACAAACAAATCATTGTTAAGAGTTTTAGTAAATAAAGTAGGATCGTCCTTTCCAACCTTGAAGCCATTAGTGATAAGAAAATCTCTTAGGCATTCATACCATGCTCTTGGGGCTTGCTTGAGCCCATAAAGCGCCTTAGAGAGTTTATACACATGATTAGGGTACTCACTATCTTCAAAGCCGAGAGGTTGCTCAACATAGACCTCTTCCTTGATTGGTCCATTGAGGAAGGCACTCTTCACGTCCATTTGGTAAAGCTTGAAGCCATGGTAAGTAGCATAGGCTAATAATATACGAATTGACTCAAGCCTAGCTACGGGTGCATAGGTTTCACCGAAATCCAAACCTTCGACTTGTGAATATCCCTTGGCCACAAGTCGGGCTTTGTTCCTTGCCACCACACCATGCTCGTCTTGCTTGTTGCGGAAAACCCACTTGGTTCCTACAACATTTTGATTAGGACGTGGAACCAAATGCCATACCTCGTTCCTAGTGAAGTTGTTGAGCTCCTCTTGCATCGCCACCACCCAATCCGAATCTTGTAGTGCTTCCTCTACCCTGTGTGGCTCAATAGAGGAAACAAAAGAGTAATGCTCACAAAAATATGCAACACGAGATCTAGTGGTTACCCCCTTATGAATGTCGCCGAGGATGGTGTCGACGGGGTGATCTCGTTGGATTGCTTGGTGGACTCTTGGGTGTGGCGGTCTTGGTTCTTCATCCTCCTTGTCTTGATCATTTGCATCTCCCCCTTGATCATTGTCGTCATCTTGAGGTGGCTCATTTCTTCGATCTTCTCCTTCATCAACTTGAGCCTCATCCTCATTTTGAGTTGGTGGAGATGCTTGCATGGAGGAGGATGGTTGATCTTGTGCATTTTGAGGCTCTTCGGATTCCTTAGGACACACATCCGCAATGGACATGTTCTTTAGCGCGATGCACGGAGCCTCTTCATCACCTATCTCATCAAGATCAACTTGCTCTACTTGAGAGCCGTTAGTCTCATCAAACACAACGTCACAAGAAACTTCAACTAGTCCCGAGGACTTGTTAAAGACTCTATATGCCCTTGTGTTTAAATCATATCTTAGTAAAAAGCCTTCTACAGTCTTAGGAGCAAATTTAGATTTTCTTCCTCGTTTAACAAGTATAAAGCATTTGCTACCAAAGACTCTAAAATATGAGATATTGGGCTTTTTACTGGTAAGGAGTTCGTATGATGTCTTCTTGAGGATTCGGTGTAGATACAACCGGTTGATGGCGTAGCAGGCGGTGTTGACCGCCTCGACCCAAAACCGATCCGAAGTCTTGTACTCATCAAGCATGGTTCTTGCCATGTCCAATAGAATTCTATTCTTCCTCTCCACTACACCATTTTGTTGTGGGGTGTAGGGAAAAGAGAACTCATGCTTGATGCCCTCCTCCTCAAGGAAGCCTTCGATTTGTGAGTTCTTGAACTCCGTCCCGTTGTCGCTTCTAATTTTCTTGATCCTTAAGCCGAACTCATTTTGAGCCCGTCTCAAGAATCCTTTTAAGGTTTCTTGGGTATGAGATTTTTCCTGCAAAAAGAATACCCAAGTGAAGCGAGAATAATCATCCACAATAACTAGACAGTACTTACTCCCACCGATGCTTATGTAAGCTATCGGGCCGAATAGGTCCATGTGTAGGAGCTCGAGTGGCCTGTCAGTCGTCATGATGTTCTTGTGTGGATGATGAACACCAACTTGCTTTCCTGCCTGACATGCGCTACAAATCCTGTCTTTCTCAAAATGCACATTTGTTAGTCCTAAAATGTGTTCTCCCTTTAGAAGTTTGTGAAGATTCTTCATTCCAACATGTGCTAGTCGGCGATGCCAGAGCCAGCCCATGTTAGTTTAGCAATTAAGCAAGTGTCGAGTTCAGCTCTATCAAAATCTACTAAGTATAGCTGACCCTCTAACACTCCCTTAAATGCTATTGAATCATCACTTCTTCTAAAGACAGTAACACCTACATCTGTGAAAAGACAGTTATAGCCCATTTTGCACAATTGAGATACAGAAAGCAAATTGTAATCTAAAGAATCTACAAGAAAAACATTTGAAATTGAATGGTCAGGGGATATAGCAATTTTACCCAATCCTTTGACCAAACCTTGATTTCCATCCCTGAATGTGATAGCTCTTTGGGGATCTTGGTTTTTCTCATAGGAGGAGAACATTTTCTTCTCCCCTATCATGTGGTTTATGCACCCGCTATCGATGATCTAACTTGAGCCCCCGGATGCATAAACCTACAAAACAAGTTTAGTTCTTGATTTTAGGTACCCAAATGGTTTTGGGTCCTTTGACATTAGACACAAGAACTTTGGGTACCCAAACACAAGGCTTTGACCCCTTGTGCTTGCCCCCAACATATTTGGCAACTACCTTGCCGGATTTGTTAGTTAAAACATAAGAAGCATCAAAGGTTTTAAATGAAATGTTAGAATCATTTGATGCCTTAGGAGTTTTCTTCTTAGACAATTTTGCATGGGTTGATTGCCTAGAACTAGATGTCTCACCCTTATACATAAAAGCATGATTAGGGCCAGAGTGAGACTTCCTAGAATGAATTCTCCTAATTTTGCTCTCGGGATAACCGACAGGGTACAAAATGTAACCCTCGTTATCCTGAGGCATGAGAGTCTTGCCCTTAACAAAGTTAGACTAGGGGGGCATTAAGTTTGACATTGTCTCCCTTTTGGAAGCCAATGCCATCCTTGATGCCAGGGCGTCTCCCACTATAGAGCATGCTTCTAGCAAATTTAAAATTTTCATTTTCTAAGTCATGCTCATTAATTTTGGCATTAAGTTGAGCTATGTGATCATTTTGTTTTTTAATTAAAGCTAGGTGATCATGAATAGCATCAACATTAATATCTCTACATCTAGTACAAATGGAAGTATGCTCAACGGTAGATGTAGAGGGTTTGCAAGATTTTAATTCAACAATCTTAGCATGTAATATATCATTTTCACTTCTAAGGTTAGAAATAGTAACATTGCAAACATCAAGATCTTTAGCCTTAGCAAGCAATTTTTCATTTTCAATCCTAAGGCTAGCAAGAGAAATATTCGATTCTTCAATCTTAGCAAGGAAATCAACATTATCATTTCTAAGATTGGGAATTGAAACACCACAAGCATTTGAATCAACCTTAGCAATTAAACTAGCATTCTCATTTCTAAGGTTGTCAATAGTCTCATGGCAAGTGCTTAGCTCACTAGATAGTTTTTCACATTTTTCTACTTCTAGAGCGTAAGCATTTTTAACCTTAACATGCTTCTTATTTTCTTTAATAAGGAAGTCCTCTTGGGTGTCCAAGAGATCATACTTCTCATGAATAGCACTAATCAATTCATTTAATTTTTCTTTTTGTTGCATGTTTAGGTTGGCAAAAAGAATGCGCAAGTTATCCTCCTCATTACTAGCATTATCCTCATCGCTAGAGGTTTCAAATTTGGTGGAGGATCTTGATTTTACCTTCTTCCTTTTGCCGTCCTTTGCCATGAGGCACTTGTGGCCGACGTTGGGGAAGAGAAGACCCTTGGTGACGGTGATGTTTGCGGCGTCCTCGTCGGAGGAGGAGTCGGTGGAGCTCTCGTCGGAGTCCCACTCCCAGCAAACATGGGCATCGCCGCCCTTCTTCTTGTAGTATCTCTTCTTCTCCTTTCTTCTCCCCTTCTTGTCGTCGCCCCTGACACTGACACTGGATAGTGGACATTTTGCAATAAAATGACCGGGCTTACCACATTTGTAGCAAACTTTCTTGGAGCGGGGCTTGTAATATTTCCCCCTCCTTTGCTTGAGGATTTGGCGGAAACTCTTGATGATGAGCGCCATTTCCTCGTTGTCGAGCTTGGAGGCGTCGATGGGTGTTCTACATGATGTAGACTCCTCCTTCTTCTCCTCCGTCACCTTAAATGCGACCAGTTGTGCTTCGGACGTGGAGGGGCCATCAAGCTCGTTGATCTTCTTTGAGCCTTTGATCATCAATTCAAAGCTCACAAAATTCCCAATTACTTTCTCGGGAGTCATTAGTGTATATCTAGGATTGCCACGAATTAATTGAACTTGAGTAGGGTTAAGGAAAACAAGTGATCTTAGAATAACCTTAACCATTTCGTGGTCATCCCATTTTTTGCTCCCGAGGTTGCGCACTTGGTTCACCAAGGTTTTGTGCCGGTTGTACATGTCTTGTGGCTCCTCCCCTTGGCGAAGACGGAAGCGACCGAGCTCCCCCTCGATCGTTTCCCGCTTGGTGATTTTGGTCACCTCGTCTCCTTCGTGTGCGGTCTTTAGCGTGTCCCAAATCTCCTTAGCACTTTTCAACCCTTGCACCTTATTATACTCCTCTCGACTTAGAGAGGCGAGGAGTATAGTTGTGGCTTGAGAGTTGAAGTGTTGGATTTGGGCCACTTCGTCCTCATCATAATCTTCATCCCCTACGGATGGTACCTGTACACCAAACTCAACAACATCCCATATACTTTTGTGGAGTGAGGTTAGGTGATATCGCATCAAATCACTCCACCTAGCATAATCTTCACCATCAAATGTTGGTGGTTTGCCTAATGGGACGGAAAATAAAGGCGTATGTTTAGTAATGCGAGGATAGCGTAGGGGGATCTTACTAAACTTCTTGCGCTCATGGCGCTTAGAAGTTACGGACGGCGTGTCAGAGCCAGAGGTGGATGGCGATGAGGTGTCGGTCTCGTAGCAGACCACTTTCCTCATCTTCTTCTTCTTGTCACCGCTCGACGTGACTTGTGTGAAGGGGATTCCTTTTCCTTCCCCTTGTTGCGGGACTCTCCCGATGGAGCTTTCCCGTGGCTTGTAGCGGTCTTCTCGCCGGTCACCATCTCCTTCTTGGCGTGATCTCCCGACATCTCTTCGAGCGGTTAGGCTCTAATGAAGCATCGGGCTCTGATACCAATTGAAAGTCACCTAGAGAGGGGGGTGAATAGGGCGAATCTGAAATTTACAAACTTAATCACAACTACAAGCCGGGTTAGCATTAGAAATAGAAACGAGTCCGAGAGAGAGGGCGGAAAACAAATCGTGAGCGAATAAAGAGCAAGACACGATGATTTGTTTTACCGAGGTTCGGTTCTTGCAAACCTACTCCCCATTGAGGTGGTCACAAAGACCGGGTCTCTTTCAACCTTTTTCCCTCTCTCAAACGGTCACTTAGACCGAGTGAGCTTCTCTTCTCAATCAATCGGAACACAAAGTTCCCGCAAGGACCACCACACAATTGGTGTCTCTTGCCTCGATTACAAATGAGATGATCGCAAGAAAGAATGAGAGAAAAAAGCAATCCAAGCGCAAGAGCTCAAAAGAACACAACAAATCTCTCTCTAATTGCTAGAGCTTTGTGGAGTTGGGAGAGGATTTGATCTATTAGGTTGTGTCTAGAATTAAATGCTAGAGCTCTTGTAAGTAGTTGGAAGGTGGAAAACTTGGATGCCAATGAATGTGGGGTGGTTGGGGTATTTATAGCCCCAACCACCACAAAGTGGTCGTTGGAAGGCTGCAGCAGACCGTTGGAGCTCTGTCTTGTGGGCCCGCCTGGCTGTCCGGTGGTGCACCGGACAGGCCCTGTAGGCTGTCCAGTGTGCCACCCGCGCGTGCACTGCTCCTCTGCGCGCGCAGGCGCACATTTAATGCGTTTCAGTCGACCGTTGCGCGTGAAGTAGTCGTTGCTCCGCTGTCACACCGGACAGTCCGGTGTGCACCGGACACTGTCCGGTGACTCACCGGACAGTCCGGTGAATTATAGCGGAGCGGATTCCCGAAGCTGGCGAGTTCAGAGTTGCTCTTTCTTGGGGCACCGGACACTGTCCGGTGGTGCACCGGACAGTCCGGTGAATTATAGTGGAGCGCCTCTGAGAATTCTCGAAGGTGAGGAGTTCAGCTTGGAGTTCCCTGGTGCACCGGACACTGTCCGGTGGTGCACCGGACAGTCCGGTGCGCCAGACCAGGGCACACTTCGGTTATCCCTTGCTCTCTTTGTTGAACCCTTTTCTTGGTCTTTTTATTGGCTTATTGTGAACCTTTGGCACCTGTGGAACTTATAGACTAGAGCAAACTAGTTAGTCCAATTATTTGTGTTGGGCAATTCAACCACCAAAATAAATTAGGAAATAGGTGTAAGCCTAATTCTCTTTCAGTACCCCGGAAGGTTAGGATATGACTTTATGAAAGCGCTCACCGAAGCGGGGTCGCTTGGTGGATCGAAGCTGAATCTAAAAGGCACAGGGTGGAAAACGGACGGTACCTCTCGATCGATGGACGGTGACGAGGTCGCGTCGGGGACGGACTGCACCGTTATCTCAGGTATAAGGCTAACGCCCAGCAAGCCCTCCGCGAGTGTGCTGGCGTCATCTGCCCGCTTGGGGCTGGCATGTTGCGGGGAAACGACACTCGTCGTTGTCTCAGGCGCGAGGACAACGCCTAACATGTCCCCCGCTGGGGTGCCGGCGTTGTCGACTCGCTCGACAGCCGACGAGGTGTCGCCTCCTGCCTGGCCACAGTTGCCTCGCCTCCTCCTCCTGCGGTGAGGAAGGCGGCGGGACAAACCCGAATGCTGCTCTTCTACCACGGGGGGAAGACGTCGTCGAGTTCGCCGCCGCCGAGCGAGCTGACGGCCGTCGTTGTCGCTGTCGCGCTGCGGGGGAAAGAGTACCATGTCGTAGCTGCCGTCGAGGGACATGAATTCGAGACTCCCGAAACAGAGCAGCGTCCCGGGCTGAAGAGGTTGCTGGAGACTACCCATCTGGAACTCAACGGAAAGTTGTTCGTCAACACGCAGCAGGCCCCTACCTGGCGCGCCAACTGTCGGCGTTTCGACCCCGGGGGGTCCCTGGATCGACGAGTAAAATTGTCGTTGCGTGTCCCAGCCCAGATGGGTTGGCGCGAGATGGAACACAAGGGGGAAAACGCGGCTCGTGTTATCCTGCGCCAGGGGGATGCGCTTGAAGTAGGGGTTACAAGCGTTCGCGAGAGAGAGAGAGAGAGTGAGCCTGTTCGTCAGCCCGTTCTCCCGCGCGACCCTCCCGCATGAGGGCCCTGGACCTGCCTTTTATAGATGCAAGGAGAGGGTCCAGGTGTACAATGAGGGTGTAGCTATGCGCTAACGTGTCCAGCAGAGAGGTGCCAGAGCCCTGTGTACATGCCAACGTGGCTGTCGGAGAGGTGCTAGAGCCCTGTGTACGCGGTATCGTGACCGTCGGAGGAGCGCTTGAGCCCTGTAGAAGCACAGTTGTCGGGTTGCTGGGACCTTGCTGACGTCTTCTTGCTTCTGTAGGGGGCTGAGAACCGCCGTCGTCATGGACGCACGCGGGGAGCCATCATTACTTGTTACCGGGGCGAGCCTGGATGGGACGCCGGTCTTGTTCCCCCGTAGCCTGAGCTAGCTAGGGGTAGGGTAATGATGTATCCCCTGTGGCGTGGTCGGTCCGAGCCCAAGGTCGGGCGAGGCGGAGACTCCTCCTGAGGCCGAGGCCGGGGTCGAGCGAGGACGCGATTCCTCCCGAGGTCAAGGTTGAGGCCGAGCCCTGAGGTCGGGCGAGGCGGAGACCACCTTCCGAGACCGAGGTTGAGGCCGAGCCCTAGGGTCGGGCGAGGCGGAGACCACCTTCCGAGGCCGAGGCGGGGGCCGAGCCCTGAGGTCGGGCGAGGCGGAGACCTCCTCCTGAGGCCGAGGCCCAAGGGCGGGCGAGGCAGAGCTTCCTGTTGCGCCTGAGGCTGAACTTAGCTGTTGTCAGCCTCACCCTGGCGGGTGGCACAGCAGTCAGAGCGGGGCGAGCGACGCTGTTTTCCTGTCAGGTCGGTCAGTGGAAGGGCGAAGTGACTGCGGTCACTTCGACCTTGCCGACTGAGGCACGTGTGTCAGGATAAGGTGTCAGGCGATCCTCGCATTGAATGCGCCTGCGATACGATCGGTTGGTTAGGCGATTTGGCCAAGGTTGCTTCACTACGAAGCCTGCCCGAGCTGAGCTTCGGGCGAGTCGAGGGTGCGCCCGTTGCTTGAGGAGGCCCTCGGACGAGGCGAGATCGCATCCCTTGAGTAGACGAAGCCTTAACCTGAATCATGCCCATCAGTCTCTGCAGCTTGTGCTGATGGTGGTTACCAGCCGTGTTTAGGACTGTTGGGGGTACCTCTAATTACGGTACCCGACAGATGTCGATGCATCGGCTGAATCTGATACCAAATTGTTACGAATCCTGCTGCGATGCGCAGGACAGGGAGGCGTACACCACGAAGGGTGAGTTAGTAGGGTGGATTGAGTAGAGGAGCGCAGGGAATAGGGCATGCAGCGTGGCGGCTGAGGAACACGATCACCAGGGCGCGTGTGGGTCGCCATTGTGATCAAGCAACCGCCCACGCAGGTGCGACTTCTTTTGATAAAAAACCCTATTACAATCTGAGGCACCCTTATAGCTCCGGGGCCTAACAACTTAGGAGATTATTAAGAGATAAGCTCCAGAGAACAACTTAGGAGATTATTAAGGAGATAAGCTCCAGGGAGGATAAGCCTCCTAAAACTTCTCTAACACTCAGCCACCATCTAACAAATAGCTGGGTCTAATTATTCTGGCGCCTGGCATATTGCCGGCCCACAAAAGAGTCTATAACAGAGTTCCAAGGACTCACTTGACAGATACTGAGAATGGACCCCCCAAGGAGGCAAGGACGTTCAAGCAGGTGACATCATGCAAGCATCAGCAAAGCAGAAGTGAAACGTACAAGTAGAACTGGAGCAGTAGCCAAAATTCTCGCAGAGGAAACTTGAGCAAGCCTCTCCGGCTCTCCCACAAGTCCAGAGCCCAGCTGCCCACGATGAAGCCAGAACAGAGTATAGTACGGAACAATGGAAGTAGGAGTATCAGTGAAATCCCTGTCACGACTTCGAATGCGTAGCCATGTTCCCGAAGCACATCAATGCATAGATCAATGAAAAACAACCACCAACACCTAGGGAAGCGAACCGAAAAACAGCAGTCAGTGTCAGTGTACCTCTTGCACAGAGCACAGTTGTGCTCCCATCACTCTCTGCCTCTGGCTCCACATGACTCTCATGCAGCCATGCACGGGCTCCCGATCCCGTAGCAGGATCCGTCAGTCGTCACTCGTCAGTCATCACGAACCACCATGAACGGTGCACGGATCGATCCCTACCATTATCACAAGGTCCTCTCAAAAAATGGCAGCTGGCAGAGCCATCAAGCCAGACCTGCGGTGCAGTGCAGACCATGAAACGGACGCAACACGGGTGACGGACCGGTGCTATCAAGCCAGGAACGCTCCGTTGCCGTGGGCCGGGGACGACTGCGGCTCGGGCGAGTTGCACTCCAGCAGCACGCTGCGGCTGCAGTGCGACCTGGACGTGCTGCTCGACGACGGCAGCCAAGACCGCGCCGCGTCGCCGCTGAACTGGATCACGCCGTCGCCCGCCTGCTTCCCCTTCACCCGCCCGCCACCGTGGCAGTAGTAGTACCCCTCCTCGCCCTCCACGGCGCGCGCGAACCGCCCGGACAGCGGGTCCAGCCGCTCATACAGGATGCGGAGCACCTGCTTCATGGACGGCCGCGCTGCGCCGTCCCGGTGCGTGCACCAGTGAATCACGTCCGCCACCACCTGCAACTCGTCCAGGTCGAACGCGTCCGCCACAGACGGGTCGACCAGCTCGTGGAGCCGGTAGTCCGTGCCGATCAGCTCGCGGGACCACTCCACCAGACTCTTGTTGTCCTGGATCACCGGCTTCCCCGTCACCAGCTCCAGCAACAGCACGCCGTAGCTGTACACGTCGCTCTTCGGGGTCAACTCCTGGGTCACCATGTACTCGGGGTCTACGTAGCCTGCTCAAAGATTTTGAGTACACACATTACTACTGAGATACTAGTACAGAGTACAATACTCATGCGATTAACTTGTGGGATTAAAAAACACAAATGGCATGAAAAACCCAGAGATCATTCCGTTATCTTAAATGACAGCTCCAAGATATTGTGTTCCTCTCTCCGTGTTGAGAGATCACAGGTTGTGGTGCAGCAAGCTAGCTTTCTAATATTTGGAGTGCATATTCGCAAAATAATAATAATAAAATGGAGTTTAGGATTGCCATGTGGGTTTTGAGCTGTACATTAGGTTTGATATGGTGACACGATGTGCGCACTATAGTTTCTATTCTTTCAGCTTAACAGTCAGATGCAGAGGATGCAGAGGTCGGAACTATATTTCATTCAAAATATAGCTTCATTCATCTAAAAAATGAGAGCAAAAGGCACGAGAATTTATAAACAATAGAGCCTTACCAGGAGTTGCTTGGGCCTTGACATTTACTGGTGTGCAACTGGGAGTTGTATTGCCACTACTAGAGTGGTGTGCAAGACCGCAACCAGCAAGCTGTTACAATGCAAACGGTTGGGAAGTGCAGAATAGGATTGTAAATTGTGAAAAACTTCTGTATGAATTACCTTTGCAAGGTAATTCTTGTCCAAGAAGACATTGCTAGGCTTAACATCTCCATGGTATAGTGGAGGATCACAATAAAAATGAAGGTACTCCTGCAACCAAACATCATAGAAAGTAAAACATAAAATTGTAAGAAACAACTATTAAATCTCGCTTATCACGATTACTGACTTCTGCAGAAAGAAAGAAACAATCGCATATTTCCTGAAACTTACCAGAGCATTGGCAACATCGATGGCAATTTGGACCCTATTTTTCCATGGTAGCAGATGTTTACTTGGCGCTGCAAAGAGCAACATGCTTTTTAGCATACAATTCAACAAACGATGCATCTTCACTCTTCAGGAGAATAAGAACAGAACATGACTTATTACAATGTAGGTGATCTTGAAGGCTTCCATTTTCCATGTATTCATACACCTGAAATCTGGATCACAGGACACTGTAAGGACCATAAATGGGTGAATATCTTAATTTAAGTACAACAGACATTAACCTCTCAAATCTTGTTGAACAAAACCCTTTTAGTCCAACAAGATGTCGATGATGCAACCGCCCAAGAAATTCCATTTCTTTACAAAATTCATTGTGACTTTGTTTTGGTGAACTCTCAACGCGTCTGATAGCAACCACAGATCCATCATTTAGTTGTCCTCTGAATACTGTACCATTTTCACCTCCTCCTAACACTGTGCTGAAGTTCCTTGTTGCATTCTTCATTTCTTTGTAACTAAATCTGCCAAAAATGGTGGAATTGCCTGCAAAACATTTCTGTCAGGCATATAAATTGAACCATAAGGATAAGGTTCTGAATAAATTACAGGAAGTCCATCATAGTATTTAGTACGATGCACTTGGGCAAGAAAAATTCAGACCACATCATTATCATCCATATTATAGATAGCCTCATGATTAGGGGTGTGAAACGGATATTATCCATCCGTATTTGAATTTGGTCCATCTAAGAGGGCTAAGATCTGTATCCAAGTCCAGGTATTCAGTATCCGATCTTTATTTGTATCCGTATAGTTATTTAAGATGTCAATATACATTCAAATCTTATCCGACACAACTTGATAATATACAAATCCAAAGAAAAACATCAACATAGCCTTCTAGTCCCAAGTAAGTTGGGGTAGGCTAGAGTTGAAACCCAACAAGATGTCACCAAAAGGGGAAAGAGAGAGAAAGGGGAGGGAAAAACTTTTGAGAGCACTAAAAGGAAAAAGGCCTAATCACAGTTCGGGCACATGGATAGCTTCTTTCCAAGCACTTCTATCCAAACACAACTCTATTGAGATATTCCATTCCTTCAAGTCCCTTTTGATTGTCTTCTCCCATATCAAGTTTGGTCGACCTCTACTTATCTTCACATTATTATCCCATGTCAAATCCGAAGAGAAAATATGAAAATAAATATAGAACAAGTAAGATCCGTCCATATCGATCCAATTACATCCTTAGTGATGATGACTGAAAGGAACTGAGCCTACCTCATCATTATTATCCAAGTTCAGTCCTCCTTGTCTCGAATTTGGGTGTCTATTTACTTTAAAATTAGAAATCACCTAGCCCCTCATAGGTGCTTTTTTATTTAAGATAATGAGTGCAAAAGGGATACCATGTATACCAACTAGAGATATTGACTGTACTGCGATATTGACTGTACTGTGCACATGGTAGATTTTTTAACAAAAAAATGTACAGCGTTGAAGTGTATAAGCGAATTATCTACCTTCTCCTAACAGCTTAAGTTTTTGGGTTGAATTGGTCAGTGCGTCCACTATACACAACATGGAAGAAGCGAAACATATTAACTGGCCATATGCCCTTATGTTTTGCCTCATGTTTGCTTTAGGCTATTAACTCTCATTCTGGCTCCTTTCCCTTATCACATGCACACCGATAGCCATAAATGAGTTCTATATCTAAAATCAAGAATACTCCACAACGAAATGGTAGTATGCTATTATCCAGCACTTGTATCATATGCCATATAACCTCGTTAAATTATCCAATACAGTTGGACATCCTAATGAGCATACGTTCGTGAAAGAATTACAATATCACAATAAAACAACCCGGAAATCCATACCTTCTTGGCCTTTCTTGACACAGGAAAAACTCCATGCATCCAGAGGGTTATTTCCTTCCATCTTTTTGAGTTCTTTATTCTTTCTACGGATTAGGAAAATCAGTACTATCATTAGTAGAATTGCTACACCAGTGACTAAAACTCCAATAGCTGGGAACAGAACAAGCTTGTAACTGCGATGATGCTTGGGTGGCACTACAGGAACTTGCACCGTAAGTGGACTAGGAGAAATATCTGGCGCAACAAGTCCAGTTGGAGCTGGTCCAGATATGTTCACTGCATTATAAATTCAAAGATGGAAGTCCATATCATGTACAAGGTCAAGGTACAGACTACAGAACTACAACAAACAAATACTTATGGGAGAACACACTTTAGTACACCTAAGTACCTAACTCGTTAAGGAAGCAAATCAACAGTTATTATAAAATACAGCTACAGTTTTGCATAACAAAAGCAGATGTAAAGGAATAGTTTCATCTTACCAACTAATATATAGAAATAGATATTTTTTGCTATGAAAACGTACACAAAGATTATAAAAAAGCAGTATGCTCATGCTTAACTATTACAATAAGAGCTAAATTAACATTGATACTAATATATGCTTATTATGAATCTTTAGATTAAGACGCATACCTAATGTTGAATATGTATACAGGAAACTATCATGGATAAACTTGCTTCATAGAATTCAGAGCAATCATTTGGTATGATAAGTTTGTTTGAGCCAGAAGAAATATCCACAACAATCATTTTGCATTTGTTCAATTTACTAGCATCAAGTGATGGGGGAAATGAGGTGCCACACTTTATGTGTTAAAGGTTACATTATATGATCCACTTAATTAAAAGAGAAGTCATATATCAGAGAGAGAGAGAGGTTACAGAATCTAAAAGAATTTTTTACCACAATTTTTTAATGACACTAGCCATTCTACAGAAAAGGGAGGCAAATTGATTTATCAAATATGCAAACCTTGAAGAGCACTAAGCCCCTGAACACTAAAAAAGCAACCAGCTGTATCAACGGTAGATATATTCCCTTGACTCACAAGTGCAACAAAAGCAGCATCACGGCAGGTATTCAAGGTGACATTATCTTGTTCCCCGACAAGATGGCGGAGGTACGACAGACCAGAGTTTAAGCACCTCTTGCAGGTGATATCATCTGAAAGTGTAGTTGCACAGCTTCTTGTGATATCAATGAAATTCGGAGACTGCAACATCTCAAGGATGGTGGTCATCCCATCACACTGATAGGACACTTGAATTTTGATCCCAAGACCACAAAACGAAGCGGCAGTAGGCAGTATCCCCTTTGACACCAATGTATCAGAGATATTGGCAATGCAGGAATCAGAAAATTGAGCCGGAACCCCAAGAGTGCCTGTTGTGTTTGCATACATGGCAGACGAGACCGCAAGAACAGCATTGATGTAGCGGCAACACTTTGAGTGTCCATTTTGGTCCGAGCACACGGAAGCTATCAGTCCGTAGTTGGGCCAACTCAAATCCAAAGGACAATCTGCACGATGGAAGAACGATTACGAATATTGAATGGTGCTGCAAATGTATAGATACAAGAAAGTAGGGGGGGGGGGGGGGGGGGGGGGGGAATCATAGATGACTTTTGAAGACCATCTTAATACTCCACATATTAACTGAAACTGGGGAATATATTACACAGAAAGAACAAAATCTGCAATGAAGCCGTGCAGTTGGCTCTTCCTGTTCATGACCCGAATTGCATCTTACAAAACAGAAACTGGAGTGAATGCCTCAGATCGCAGGACCAGTACAAGGTAGATACACCATACATACAGGCCCAACAGAACATGCAATAAATTCCAAATCCAATGCCCCGATTTCACATCGGACTATCGGACGTGCTATACCAAATATTGAATGTTACCTACGGATAAGCGTGTATGAATACATTTCAAGATATTCAGCAGTATTGTAGAGCACAGGTGACAAGTCTGAACAACCCACGTGAAAACAACAGGTGAGGTGAAGTCAAACAGATTAGTGATTCAGTAACGCCGAATGACAGGACGGGGGTTCTGCTGACAGCAAAATCCAACGGCTACAAAAGCAAGGGCGAGAGAGGCATCAAGGCCCGAAAGGCATACCGGTAACTGTTTAACCCGGCGCAGTACCAAAAAAAAAACCCATTAGGTAAGCGAATTGATGGCGGGTGGCGCGAGGACTCAAGTGCTAGCGATGCGAGGTCCCCCTGTGGCAGACGACACATGCGGCGGCCGCGAACAACTTCTGGCATTATCCCCCACTCCCTAGCGAGGTGACAACGCCTCAAACCCTCAGTCTCTCAGGAGGAAGAAAAATACCATAGCATACTCATAAAAAATGCAGCTCTGGGGGAACGAGAACTAATCTGGACGAAATGCAGAACCGTCACCTAAATCTCCAGCAAAAGTGGGGGGAAATAGGTTTCATGGACTCAACGAATCACCACCAAGGCACAGAAGCAAAGAGCAGAACAGAATGGAAGCACTGGTTTAGGGAAGTGTCGAGTCGAGTGCGCTTCCGATTCCAGCCGCGAGCACAGTCGCCGCCGCCACCCACCTTATCAGGCTCCGAAACCCAGCGATCACCGGTGAGAAACGCGTGACACTGGCGCTAGCACTGGGAACTGCCTGCCAGATAATATAAAGGCGCGGGAAAGGAAGAAGGGAAGGAGAACCCGGCGGTTCGAGTGGCATCGGCGGGTGCTTACCTGCTGCGATCACCGCTGGCCACGGGCGCGCCGCCAGCAGCAGCGCGGCGGCGAGAAGAAGCACCGGCGCGAGGCGCCGCCGCATCGAGCCCGACGAAGGAGGAGGCGGGGTCGGGACCGCGGGAGCGGAATCGGAGAGCATGCAGTCAGTGGCAGTGTGGGTGAGGGGGGAGAAAACGAAGTCCGTCCGGCTCTTCGGGGAGGAAGGCAGGAATGGGATGCCAGGCTGCCCACCCGACGCCAACCCGATTCCCTCGCTCTCCTTTGCTCGCCGGCGCTTTTTCGCTTTGCGCGTGCCGGGCGCAGCCGCGCAGGCGGCAGGCCCTCCCTTTTCATCTAGACTACAGGAGTGGTCGTGGTCGTGGACTCATGGTTGGGTTGGGCTCACGGGCGCGCAGTGGGATAGAGGGATACGCGCCCTGCCGCCTGTGGGTAAATGGGTCTCGCACGTGGCGTGGACCGGCCCATACATACAGATACCTACAGTGCCAGCAGCAGACGCGCGCGGCGCCGCGCTCGAGGATTCGGCCATCGCCCAGCCGTCGCGACGCCGCTGGGGCATCTCGTGTCTCGTCAAGGGCTCGAGAGCCGCTGACCCGACGGCCCTCTCGGGCGACGGCCTACTGCTACTGTGTTCGTCGTCTAGGAGAGGGGGATGGGGACGGGTTGCTCAGAGCCACTGACGGGCGGGCCACGGACTTTGCCGTTCAGTTTGGCGGTGGCGACTATCGCCTATCGGTATCGGCTCGCGTTTGTTCGTACGGAAAGCTGCCGCGCGTACGGTCGCGCCCACAGTGCCACTGGGGAGATCATTTTTCTCGTGTGGGTTCTAGGGTAACAAAGATAACTCCCTACATAGTCGGGTTTTTTTTATTTTTAATATTTTTAAAGTTATTTCTAGAAATGACGATAGTCATTTTGTTTTAAAAAATGATCCATTTGGCCACACCAGTAGAGATGTCCAACAGGGCCGTGCCCGTTGGACGGTCCGTGCACGGCACGTTTTTGGCCCGTTATGAACACGACACGGTGGTTGACGGGCTCGGGCCAGCACGCCCCGTTATTCGGGTCAGGCTTGGGCCGCTGCCGTGGCACGTCGTGCCGGCCCGAGCACGGCCCGATTATTTTTTTATTTTCCAGTGCATTTCTTTGTATATTAGAAGCAACTTTAATAATTTAAATACAAAATAAGTTTGGTTTAGTTGGCTAGAGTGGTGTAGCTAGGCATTTTAAACCCTTCAACTAGGGTTTGAATCCTAGCAAAGCTTGTTTTTATTCTTTTTTTTACTTATTTTTCTTCCCACCCCGGTCAAAGCACGACGGGCCTTAACGGGCTGCGGGCCGGCCCGACCTGGCACAGCTATGTGTGGGCCGTGCTTGGGCCTGGGATGTGGCATGGTGGTCCAGCCCGGCACGGCCCGTCAACCTAACGGGCCGAAACGTGATGGGCCGAAGGCGGGCCCGTGCCGGGCTGGCACGGCCCACCCGTTTGGACATGTCTACACATCAGTCCCTTTGTCGTGGCCAAACAACACAGATGTACCACACCGTTAATTATAACATGTTGGTAAATTGTATAGTTGTTTGTAATTTATTATAATGCTTGTAAAAGCACTAACACATTTAGGTGTGGCTACATGGATGGTACCATGTACTACACAATGGTCGTGGTTAGACATGCTACCTTTGTCATTGCAATAATGCATCACCTTGCATGTAACATTGTCCATTCTATATTGTCGGCGTTTCGACCCCGGGGGGTCCCTAGACCGACGAGTAAATTGTCGCCGCGTGCCCCAGCCCAGATGGGTCGGCGCGAGACGGAGCACGGAGGGGGGAAGCTAGAGGGAGACAGGCGTAAAAGGGGAAACCCGCGGCCTTCGTGTTGTCCCGCGCCCAGGTCGGGTGCGCTTGCAGTAGGGGGTTACAAGCGTCCTCGTGGGAGGGAGCGAGAGGCCTATACGCGCCGTCTCGTCCTCCCCGCGCGACCAACCCTCTGTACGAGTGCCCTGGGCCTTCCTTTTATAGGCGTAAGGAGAGGGCCCAGGTGTACAATAGGAGATTTAGCAGTGTGCTAACGTGTCTAGCAGAGAGGAGCTAGCGCCCTAAGTACATACCGTCGTGGCAGCTGGAGAGGTTTTGGCACCCTGTTCATGTGATGTCGTGGCCGTCGGAGGAGCGTTGGAGCCTTGCGGAAGGACAGCTGTCGGGGCTGTCGAGTCCTTGCTGATGTCTCCTTGCTTCTGTAAGGGGTTGAGGGCCGCCGTCGTCATGGAGCACGTGGGGCGCCATCATTATTTGTTTACCAGGGCGAGCCAGATGGGACGCCGGTCTTGTTCCCCGTAGCCAGAGCTAGCTAGGGGTAGGGTAATGATGGCCCCTCCTGTGACGTGGTCGGTCCGAGCCCTCGGTCGGGCGAGGCGGAGGCTCCTCCGAGGTCGAGGTCGAGTCTGTCTTCCGAGGTCGAGGTCGAGTCCGAGCCCCTGGGTCGGGCGAGGCGGAGACCGTCGGCTGAGGCCAGGGCTGAGTCCGAGCCCTGGGGTCGGGCGAGGCGAAGTTCGTCGTCTTCCGGGGCCGAGGCCGAGTCCGAGCCCTGGGGTCGGGCGAGGCGGAGTTCGTCGTCTTCCGGGGCCGAGGCCGAGGCCGAGCCCTGGGGTCGGGCGAGGCGGAGTTCGTCATCTTCCGGGGCCGAGGCCGAGTCCGAGCCCTGGGGTCGGGCGGAGTTCGTCGTCTTCCAGGGCCGAGGCCGAGGCCGAGCCCTGGGGTCGGGCGAGGCGGAGCTTCCTATGGCGCCCGATGCCGGACTTGGCTGCTGTCAGCCTCACTCTGTCGAGCGGCACAGCAGTCGGAGCGACGCAGGCGGCGTTGTCCTCTTGTCAGGTCGGTCAGTGGAGCGGCGAAGTGACTGCGGTCACTTCGGCTCTGTCGACTGAGGGGCGCGCGTCAGGATAAGGTGTCAGGCCTTCCTTGCATTAAATGCTTCTGCGATACGGTCGGTTGGTGTGGCGATCTGGCCAAGGTTGCTTCTTGGCGAAGACTGGGCCTCGAACGAGCCGAAGGTGTGTCCGTTGCTTGAGGGGGCCCTCGGGCGAGACGTGAATCCTCCGGGGTCGGCTGCCCTTGCCCGAGGCTGGGCTCGGGCGAGGCGAGATCGAGTCCCTTGAGTGGACCGAGCCTTGACTTAATCACACCCATCAGGCCTTTGCAGCTTTGTGCTGATGGGGGTTACCAGTTGAGATTAGGAGTCTTGGGGGTACCCCTAATTATGGTCCTCGACAGTAGCCCCCGAGCCTCAAAGGGAGTGTTAATACTCGCTTGGAGGCTTTTGTCGCGGTTTTTTGCAAGGGGACCGGCCTTTCTCGGTTGCGTTTCGTTCCGATGGGTGCGCGCGAGCGCACCCGCCGGGTGTAGCCCCCGAGGCCTCGGAGGAGTGGTTTGACTCTTTCGAGGTCTTAATGCGTTTCGTGATGCTTCGGTCGGTCTGGTTGTTCCCTCATGCGAACTGGTCGTAGCCCGGGTGCACAGTCGAGTCCCAAGTTCTCGGGCTGGTATGTTGACGTTGTCAATGGTTTGGCCGGAGTCGGGTTTGCGAGAGCAGCCCCCGAGCCTCCGCATAAAGCGAGAGGACGGTCAAGGACAGACTCGACTTTTTTACATACGCCCCTGCGTCGCCTTTCTGCAAGGAGGGGGGAAGCGCCATGTTGCCCTCGGAGGGCGCCGAACATGGTGTCTCCAGTGAGTTGCTAACGGGTAATCCGAGTGGACGCCCGTGCCCCATTTGTTAGGGGTCGGCTAGTGGCCCGGAGGCGCGCTCCAAAAGTACCTGCGGGTGATTTGCCGGACCCGGTCCCCTTTTGACGGGGTCCGAGGGCTCGATGCCTCCCTCTGATGGGATTCCGTTACAAAATCGTTCCCGTTGGTCTCGGAAATGTCCTAGGGTACCTCAGGAGCGTAGCCCGAGCCTTGGTTATGTATCGAACGTACCCAGGGTCATCCCTCGCTCTGCGTCTGAGGCGGCTGTCGAACCCTTCGGGGGCCAGCCTACGAACCCCTGATCAGTAGTGGGCGCGGAGCCCGAGTGGCCTGAGGCGGCCGTTGAACCCTTCCGAGGGGCCGGCCTTCGAACCTCTGACCAGTAGTGGGCGCGGAGCCTTAGCGCTCTGAGGCGGCTGTTGAACCCTTCCGAGGGGCTAGCCTTCGAACCTCTGATCAGTAGGGGGGCTCGGGGCCCGCTTCCTTCGCGGAGAAGGATCCCTTTCGGGATATCCCCTTTCCCGGTCCCTGTTGTAAGAGAGAGAAAGAGGAAAACGGAAAGGATATGAAATCGAACGACGTGGCGCACCTTTTTTGACGCGGTCATTATGGCGGAAGCGAAGCGTCGCCTGCTTCTCCTGCCAAAGGTGCCGCCTGTCCTGCCGCAGAGTTAATGCGACGGGACGAGTGGTTCGCGGGGCAGCCGTTGCGCGTGCGCGAGCAGTTCGAGGAACGGGCGTCTTGCTTTGAGTTTTGAATCTCGCGGCGGGTTCAGGCGAAGTGTTGAACGGGTCTTGCCTTGGCCTTCATATATTCGAGAGAGGGACCGGTGGCGGTTTTCTACTCTGCTGCTCGCCTCCCACTTAGGTTTTCGCAACCCGAGGGAATAGCCAGAGAAAGGAAACCGTGCACCTCGTCCTCTCCGCCGCCACCTCTTCTGCTTGGTGATGGCTGACCGGGCGACCATTATTTCGCCGCGCGACCCATGGCCTTTCTCCACCATCACGGCGGATGACCTGGAGGCCCTTGTTGCTGAGGGTTTGCTTCGCCCTCTCTCCGGTGACTCGCAGCCGGAGTGGATGGCCCCTTCGAGCGGAGCTGCCCCGTCCCTGCCGCCGGGGTATGTCGTGAGCTTCGTCTCCTTTCACGAGCGGGGGTTTGGAGTGCCGGCAAGCCGTTTTATGCGGGCGATTCTGCATGTCTACGGGGTGGAGCTACACAACCTCAGTCCCAACTCCATCTCGCAAGCATAGCCGGGAGACGCGAAAGCCTTTTTGATGGAAGACTTTTTTCGAGGAAAATTTTGACGCAGAGGGGGTTCCCCCCTTCTAGCCCCCGAGGGAGGGTCGGGCTTTGCCGAGGCAAGGCTGACCCTTCCTTGATGGTTAGACTTTGTGTGTGAACGAGGTGTACGAACGACTTGAAAGCATCGTAAGGGTAGAAGCGACGTAGCTGTCGGATGTTCCAAGCGTTGCTGTAGACCTCACCTTGACTGATGGCCAGCTTGTACGTCCCGGGCTTCAGAACCTTGGCGATGACGAACGACCCTTCCCAAGGAGGCGTGAGCTTGTGCCGCCCTCGGGCGTCTTGTCGCAGCCGAAGCACCAAGTCGCCCACCTGGAGGTCTCGGGACCGAACCCCTCGGGCGTGGTAGCGTCGCAGGGACTGCTGATACCGCGCCGAGTGTAGTAAGGCCATGCCCCGAGCCTCTTCCAGCTGGTCCAGTGAGTCTTCTCGGTTAGCTCGGTTGCTTTGGTTGTCATAGGCCCTCGCCCTCGGGGAACCGTATTCTAAGTCTGTGGGCAAGATGGCCTCGACCCCATAGACTAGAAAGAACGGTGTGAAGCCCGTGGCTCGGCTTGGCGCTGTCCTCAGACTCCAGACCACCGAGGGGAGCTCCTTCATCCATCGTTTGCCGAACTTGTTGAGGTCGTTGTAGATCCGCGGCTTGAGTCCTTGCAGAATCATGCCGTTGGCACGCTCTACTTGCCCATTCGTCATGGGGTAAGCCACGGCGGCCCAGCCCACTCGGATGTGATGATCCTCGCAGAAGTCCAGGAACTTTCTGCCGGTGAACTGGGTGTCGTTGTCGGTGATGATGGAGTTCGGGAGCCCAAAGCGATGGATGATGTTGGTGAAGAACGTCACCGCCTATTCGGACCTGATGCTGTTTAGGGGTCGGACCTCAATCCACTTGGAGAATTTGTTGATGGCGACCAGCAGGTGCGTGTAGCCCCCGGGTGCCTTCTGCAAGGGACCGACGAGGTCCAGGCCCCACACAGCAAACGACCAGGTGATGAGTATTGTCTGCAGAGCCTGAGCGGGCAAGTGGGTCTGCCTTGCGTAGAATTGACACCCTTGGCAGGTGCGGACAATTCTAGTGGCGTCGGCCACCCGGTCGGCTAGTAGAAACCTTGTCGGAAGGCGTTTCCAACAAGGGCTCGAGGCGCAGCGTGATGACCGCAAGCCCCCGAGTGTATTTCTTGTAAGAGCTCCTAGCCTTCGACGATGGATATGCATCGCTGGAGGATGCCTGAGGGGCTGCGGTGGTAGAGCTCCTTCCCGTCCCCCAGCAAGACGAACGACTTGGCGCGCCGCGCCAATCGCCGAGCTTTGGCTCGGTCGAGGGGTAGCTCTCCTCGGTGGAGATATTGCAGTTACGGGGTCTGCCAGTTTCGATTAGGCGTGACCCCGCTCCGCTCTTCCTCGATGCGCAGTGCCTCACCCTCGAGGGCCGAGGGTGCCTCGGGCTGGGCCGAGGGTGCCTCGGGCTGTGTCGAGGCCTTCTCGGGCTCGGGCGTGTCATCGGTCTTGACTGAGGGTTGATGTAGGTCTCGGGAGAAGACATCCGGGGGAACCGTTGTTCGCCCCGAGGCTATCTTAGCCAACTCATCCGCAGTCTCGTTGTATCGTCGGGCGATGTGGTTGAGCTCGATCCCGTAGAACTTGTCCTCCAGGCGCCGAACCTCATCGCAGTAGGCTTCCATCTTCGGGTCGCGGCAGTGGGAGTTCTTCATGACTTGGTCAATGACGAGCTGCGAGTCACCGCGAGCGTCGAGGCATCGGACCCCTAGCTCGATGGCGATGCGCAACCCGTTGACCAGAGCCTCGTACTCGGCCACATTGTTGGACGCCGGGAAATGGAGGCGCAGCACGTAGCGGAGGTGTTTCCCGAGGGGCGAGATGAAGAGCAGGCCCGCGCCTGCCCCTGCTTTCATTAGTGACCCGTCGAAAAACATGGTCCGGAGTTCCGGTTGGATCGGAGTCGCTGGAAGCTGGGTGTCGACCCATTCAGCCACAAAGTCCGCCAAGACTTGGGACTTGATGGCCTTCCGAGGGGCGAACGAGATTGTCTCGCCCATGATTTCCACCGCCCACTTTGCAATTCTACCCGAGGCCTCTCGGCACTGGATGATCTCCCCCAGGGGGAAGGATGACACCACAGTCACCGGATGAGACTCGAAGTAGTGTCGCAACTTCCGCCGCGTCAGGATCACCGCGTACAACAGCTTCTGAATTTGTGGGTAGCGGATCTTGGTCCCGGACAGTACCTCACTGATGAAGTAGACCGGCCTCTGGACAGGCAATGCATGCCCCTCTTCTCGTCTCTCAACCACGATCGCGGCGCTGACCACCTGAGTGGTAGCGGCGACGTAGATCAAGAGGGCTTCTCCGGCAGCGGGGGGCACCAAGATGGGCGCGTTCGTGAGGAGCACCTTCAGGTTCCCGAGGGCTTCCTCGACCTCAGGGGTCCAAGTGAAGCACTCGGCCTTTCTTAAGAGGCGGTACAGGGGTAGACCTCTTTCGCCGAGGCGCGAGATGAAGCGGCTCAGAGCCGCAAGGCATCCCATGACCCTCTATACGCCTTTCAAGTCCTTGATGGGCCCCATGTTGGTGATGGCCGCGATTTTCTCCGGGTTGGCCTCGATGCCCCGCTCGGAGACGATGAACCCCAAGAGCATGCCTAGGGGGACTCCAAAGACACACTTCTCGGGATTGAGTTTTACGCCTTTCGCCTTGAGACACCGGAATGTCGTTTCAAGGTAGGAAAGGAGGTCGGAGGCTTTCCTCGTCTTGACTATGATGTCATCAACGTAAGCCTCGACCGTTCGACCGATGTGTTGGCCGAACACGTGGTTCATGCACCTTTGGTATGTCGCACCCGCATTCCTCAAACCAAACGACATAGTAACGTAGCAGTACATGCCGAAAGGTGTGATGAAAGAAGTCGCGAGCTGGTCGGACTCTTTCATCCTGATTTGGTGATACCCTGAGTAGGCATCGAGGAAAGACAGGGTTTCGCACCCAGCAGTGGAATCCACGATTTGATCGATGCGAGGCAGAGGATAGGGAACTTTCGGACATGCTTTGTTCAGACCAGTGTAGTCTACACACATCCGCAATTTCTCTCCTTTCTTTCTCACAAGCACAGGGTTGGAAAACCATTCAGGATGGAATACCTCTTTGATGAACCCTGCCGCCATTAGCTTGTGGATCTCCTCGCCTATGGCTCTGCGCTTTTCTTCGTCGAATCGGCGCAGAGGCTGCTTCACGGGTCGGGCTCCAGCTCGGATATCCAGCGAGTGCTCGGCGACATCCCTCGGTATGCCGGGCATGTCCGAGGGACTCCACGCGAAAACGTCGGCGTTTGCGTGGAGAAAGTCAACGAGCACTGCTTCCTATTTGGGGTCGAGCTCGGAGCCGATCCGGATCTGCTTGGAGGCATCGTTGCTGGGGTCGAGAGGGACGGATTTGACCATTTCTGCTGGCTCGAAATTGCCGGCATGGCGCTTCACGTCTGGCACCTCCTTGGAGAGGCTCTCCAGGTCGGCGATGGGGGCCTCGGACTCGGCGAGGGCCTCGGCGTACTCCACGCACTCCACGTCGCATTCGTACGCGTGCCGGTACGTGGGGCCGACGGTGATGACCCCGTTGGGGCCCGGCATCTTGAGCTTGAGGTAGGTGTAGTTGGGGACGGCCATGAACTTGGCGTAGCATGGCCTCCCCAGCGCTGCGTGGTAGGTTCCTCGGAACCCGACCACTTCGAACGTGAGGGTTTCCCTTCGGAAGTTGGAGGGAGTCCCGAAGCAGACGGGCAGATCGAGTTGTCCGAGGGGCTAGACGCATTTCCCGGGGATGATCCCGTGAAAAGGCGCCGCGCCCGCTTGGACCGAGGACAGATCGATCCGCAGGAGCCCGAGGGTCTCGGCGTAGATGATGTTGAGGCTGCTGCCTCCGTCCATGAGGACCTTGGTGAGCCTAACGTTGCCGATGACGGGGTCGACAACGAGCGGATATTTCCCCGGGCTCGGCACGCGGTCGGGGTGGTCGCCCTGGTCGAAGGTGATGGGCTTGTCGGACCAGTCTAGGTAGACTGGCGCCGCCACCTTTACCGAGCAGACCTCCCGACGCTCTTGCTTGCGGTGCCGAGCCGAGGCGTTCGCCACTTGCCCACCGTAGATCATGAAGCAGTCGTGGACCTCGGGGAACTCCCCTTCCTTGTGATCCTCCTTCTTATCGTCGTTGTGGGCCCTGCCACCTTCCGCAGGTGACCCGACCTTGTGAAAGTGGCACCGAAGCATGGCGCACTCCTCAAGGGTGTGCTTGACGGGCCCCTGATGATAGGGGCACGGCTCCTTGAGCATCTTGTTGAAGAGATTGGCGCCTCCGGGAGGTTTCCGAGGGTTCTTGTACTCAGCGGCGGCGACAAGGTCCGCGTCGACGGCGTCGCGTTTCGCTTGCGACTTCTTCTTGCCTTTCTTCTTGGTGTCGGGGCCATCTTCCGGCTGGCGGCCCTAGGGCTGCTTGTCCTTCTGGAAGATGGCCTCAACCGCTTCCTGGCCAGAGGCGAACTTGGTGGTGATGTCCATCAGCTCGCTCGCCCTGGTGGGGGTCTTGCGACCCAGCTTGCTCACCAGGTCGCGGCAGGTGGTGCCGGCGAGGAACGCGCTGATGACATCCGAGTCGGTGACGTTGGGCAGCTCGGTGCGCTGCTTCGAGAATCACCGGATGTAGTCCAGGAGAGACTCTCCCGGCTGCTGGCGGCAGCTTCGGAGATCCCAGGAGTTCCCAGGGCGCACGTACATGCCCTGGAAGTTGCCGGCGAAGGCTTGGACCAGGTCGTCCCAGTTGGAGATCTGCCCCGGAGGCAGGTGCTCCAACCAGGCTCGAGCGGTGTCAGAGAGGAACAGGGGGAGGTTGCGGATGATGAGGTTGTCATCGTCCGTTCCACCCAGTTGGTAGGCCAGCCGGTAGTCCGCGAGCCACAGTTTCGGCCTTGTCTCCCCCGAGTACTTGGTGATAGTAGTCGGGGTTCGGAACCGGGTCGGGAACGGCGCCCATCGTATGGCCCGGCTGAAAGCCTGCGGACCGGGTGGTTCGGGCGAGGGACTCTGATCCTCCCCGCTGTCATAGTGTCCCCCACGCCTGGGGTGGTAGCCTCGGTGCACCCTCTCGTCGAGGTGGGTTCGACGGTTGCGGTGGTGGTGCTCGTTGCCGAGGCGACCCGGGGCCGCAGGCGCTGTGTTGCGCGTGCGCTCGGTGTGGACCGAGGCTTCCCGCATGAATCGGGAAGTCGCGGCGCGATGCTCCGAGGGGTAGCCCTGCCTTCGAGAGGTAGAGCTTTCGGCCCGTCGGACCGCGGCATCCTCCAGGAGATTCTTGAGATCTCTCTGGATACGCCGCCCTTCGGTGGTTGATGGCTCCGGCATCGCGCGGAGAAGTATTGCCGCTGCAGCCAGGTTCTGGCCGACCCCACTGGAAGCCGGTGGCGGCCTTGCCCTGACATCGTCGGCAATGCGGTGCTGGATGCCCTGGGGTGGATGACGCGCTTCTCCGGCCGGAGCTTGGCCTGCCCATTCCTGCCCGATGTCCCGGCGGAACGGCTCAAGCGTTCCTGCTCCCTCGTCGAGCCTGGCCTGCATCTCGCGGATTTGCTCGAGCTGTGTGTCCTGACCCCCCGCAGGGACTTGGACCACAGCTAGCTCCCGAAGGATGTCAACGCGAGGCGTAGGCCTAGGGGGATCACCGTTTTCCGGTATACCAAGATGGTTGCCTTCGCCGGGACCCCCTAGATCGACGTGGAAACATTCACGACTTGGGCTGCAGTCCTTGTCGCCGAAGCTGCGGCTACCGTCGGAACAATCGGAAAGGCAGTAGTCGCATGCGGTCATGAAGTCCCGCATGGCATTGGGGTTGCCAAGCCCGGAGAAATCCCAACAAAAGTTGGGCTCGTCATCTTCCTCGGAACCCGAGGGCCCGTAGGTCGAGACGGCCGTCAGCCGGTCCCAGGGTGACCACATACGATACCCCAGAGGGTTTGAACATGCCTTCATAAAAGCGTCCACCAAAGCGGGATCGCTTGGTGGGTCGCAGCTGGATCTAAAAGGCACGAGATGGGGACCGGTCGGTACCTCCTGGTCGACGGGCGGTGACGAAGTCGCGTCAGGGGCAGACTGCACCGTCGTCTCGGGTACAAGGGTGACGCCCAGCAAGTCCATCGCGAGCGTGCTGGCGTCGTCCGTCCGCTTGGAGTTGGCATGTTGCGGGGAAACGGCGCTCGTCTTCGTCTCAGACGCGAGGTCGACGCTCGACGTGTCCCCCGTTGGGGCGCCGGCGCCGTCGACTCGCTCGACAGCCGACGAGGTGCCGCCTCCTGCTTGGCCTTGGTTGCCCCGCCTCCTCCTCCGTCGGCGGGGGAGGCGACGGGACAAACCCGAATGTTGTTCTTCCGCCACGTGGGGAAGACGTCGTCGATTCCGCTGCCGGCGGGCGGGTTGTCGGCCGCCATTGTCGCTGTCGCGCGGCGGGGGAAGGAGTTTCATGTCGTAGCTGTCGTCGAGGGACATGAACTCAAGACTCCTGAAACGGAGCATCGTCCCGGGCTGGAAAGGTTGCTGGAGATTACCCATCTGGAGCTTGACGGGAAGTTGTTCGTCAACACGCAGCAGGCCCCTACCGGGCGCGCCAACTGTCGGCGTTTCGACCCCAGGGGGTCCCTGGACTGACGAGTAAATTGTCGCCGCGTGCCCCAGCCCAGATGGGTCGGCGCGAGACAGAGCACGGAGGGGGGAAGCTAGAGGGAGACAGGCGTAAAAGGGGAAACCCGCGGCCTTCGTGTTGTCCCGCGCCCAGGTCGGGTGCGCTTGTAGTAGGGGGTTACAAGCGTCCGCGTGGGAGGGAGCGAGAGGCCTGTACGCGCCGTCCCATCCTCCCCGCGCGACCAACCCTCTGTACGAGTGCTCTGGGCCTTCCTTTTATAGGCGTAAGGAGAGGGCCCATGTGTACAATAGGAGATGTAGCAGTGTGCTAACGTGTCTAGCAGAGAGGAGCTAGCGCCTTAAGTACATGTCGTCGTGGCAGCTGGAGAGGTTTTGGCACCCTGTTCATGTGATGTCGTGGCCGTCGGAGGAGCGCTGGAGCCTTGCAGAAGGACAGCTAACGGGGCTCTCGAGTCCTTGCTAACGTCTCCTTGCTTCTGTAAGGGGTTGAGGGCCACCGTCGTCATGGAGCACGTGGGCCACCATCATTATTTGTTTACCGGGGCGAGCCAGATGGGACGCCGGTCTTGTTCCCCGTAGCCAGAGCTAGCTAGGGGTAGGGTAATGATGGCCCCTCCTGTGACGTGGTCGGTCCGAGCCCTCGGTCGGGCGAGGCGGAGGCTCCTCCGAGGTCGAGGTTGAGTCTGTCTTCCGAGGTCGAGGTCGAGTCCGAGCCCCTGGGTCGGGCGAGGCGGAGACCGTCGGCTGAGGCCAGGGCTGAGTCCGAGCCCTGGGGTCGGGCGAGGCGGAGTTCGTCGTCTTCCGGGGCCGAGGCCGACTCCGAGCCCTGGGGTCGGGCGAGGCGGAGTTCGTCGTCTTCCGGGGCCGAGGCCGAGTCCGAGCCCTGGGGTCGGGCGAGGCGGAGCTTCCTATGGCGCCCGGGGCCAGACTTGGCTGCTGTCAGCCTCACTCTGTCGAGCGGCACAGCAGTCGGAGCGACGCAGGCGGCGCTGTCCTCTTGTCATGCCAGTCAGTGGAGCGACGAAGTGACTGCGGTCACTTCGGCTCTATCGACTGAGGGGCGCGCGTCAGGATAAGTTGTCAGGCCATCCTTGCATTAAATGCTTCTGCAATACGGTCGGTTGGTGTGGCGATCTGGCCAAGGTTGCTTCTTGGCGAAGACTGGGCCTCGGACGAGCCGAAGGTGTGTCCGTTGCTTGAGGGGGCCCTCGGGCGAGACGTGAATCCTCCGGGGTCAGCTGCCCTTGCCCGAGGCTGGGCTCGGGCGAGGCGAGTTCGAGTCCCTTGAGTGGACCGAGCCTTGACTTAATCGCACCCATCAGGCCTTTGCAGCTTTGTGCTGATGGGGGTTACCAGCTGAGATTAGGAGTCTTGGGGGTACCCCTAATTATGGTCCCCGACATATATGGAATAGTATTGTTATACCACGTGATCATTGTGAGTAGGGACACCATGGCCATACCACCCCGAGGTTGTCATGCCTCAGGGCTGTCTCTACCTAGAGTCATCTTGCTCGGGGTGCTTCTTAAAGGATACAAAAAAGGTTTGGTTACTATAGTATTCACTCCAATCCACATATATAGACCAATTTATACATCAATCCATCTCAATACATGTGTATTAGGGTGAATATGAGTACCCGAACAAAGCCTTAGGGCTTGTTCGTTTCACCCTTAACCATGTGAATTGGTTGGTATTGAGTTGGTTTAAATCCATATCAAGTCAAAATTCAGCTCAATTCATTCCAATACACTCCAACCCACATGGAATTGGAATAATCGAACAAGGCCTTAAGTGTGACTAGGGGTGACAATGGGCTCAAAACTTTACGACCACAAAATGTAAGGAAATTAGGATTAGGCTCTATTTCTATTCATTTTTGAACTAAAAATAATTTAGGGCCCTAACAAATTGTGAAGAAACATTTGGATCATGATCAATTACCACTCCTAGGTGTGACGGAGGGCCCCCCAACCAATCATGTCTGTAGAGTTGGAGGTGTAGAGTTGGAGACGGCGCCGACGTAATGTTGAGCGCGCCATGCAGGCATTCACTACTGAAACAGGCCGCCTAGAAAACACTAGGCAAAATCTTTGCCGAGTGTGACTCTCGCCAAAGAGGTCTCGGTGAACTATACATCGGCAATGACCTCTTTGCCGAGTAATTTTTGTCAGACACTCGATAAAGAAAAGTTGTTGTAACGGCGTCAAGTGACGGTGACGGAGTCTTTGCCGAGTGTTCCAGCTGGCGCTCGGCAAAGAAGTAGCCTTTGACGAGTGCTTGTTGAAAGGGAAATGGACTCAACCATTTTCTATAATTGATTTTGGTGCTTGACGACCATCACAAATCTTATGCACTAACTAGTTTGCCTAGTTGATTAATTGTCACACCCGGTTTTGAAGGTAAACTGAATGAGAACCATGTACGTGCCAGGATCAGTAATTCACGTACACAACGATTACATAAATGACTCATCATAGCACAATGCTTCGAATTACAATAAAGAGTAAGTAATAATATTACAGACTAGAGCCATTTACATAATATATAAATCAAAGTACACAGAATCGAAACGTAGCCAACGTAAACAACCCACCACAGGCAGCTGACTGGGGGAGGTCGCTAGCCTAATCCTCGAACTCATTGAAGTCCTGGGACTCCTGGAGATCCGCCTCGACGCCTTCTTCTCTTTCTTTACCTGAGCATAGATTGCACCAAAGGCAACCTGGGGTTTTGTGAAAGCAAGGGTGAGTACACATCAACGTACTCAGCAAATGTCCTGTTTGGCTGAAGTGGACTAGCTTTATGTGGGGTTAAGTCAAGCAATTGCTTTTAGTTGGTCAGGTTATTATTACTAGTAGAATGCCAGGTTTTAGCATTAACCCAAGTTGTTAACCCAAAGTACCCTTTCCAAACGTAAAGAATACCGCTTACCATTACCATAGTCATAAACATCATCCTCATCACCACCCGTAATCCAAACATCTCTGATCAAGTATCTCTAATCAATGGAGCTCCCTTGGCCGCTCATAACCGCGCGCACGACTGATATATCAACTTCATACACTCTGCAGAGGTTGCGCACTTTATCCACAAGTCGTAATTCCCTCTCTAGCCTGGGCTTGCAAGACCCTTATTCACTCCCAAGGTGAATGGCCAGGGATTCACTACGAAGCCTTTACAAAGATTCCCTGAGGCTGTAGCCGCCCGTTAGGTTTCCTAAATGCACCGCACTCCTCCCTAAGGGGCGAACCAACCTTGGTAGAGCGAGACGCATACACCGAGCCCCATTAACGGCACGACGGCGAAGCGAACTACACCCCAGTTCCTCTAATTATTCAGCTAAGGGTATCCCATTCCACCCTCATGGTTGCACTGTTTTCCCGGGCGGTCATCCAACGAACAGGTCCTTACGGAGAGGCACTCGAGAAACCGCTCGAGCCCCCTTGAATACCACAAGTATAACATCATAAGAAAGGAGGGAAATAATGTATCATTGATAATCCTCATCATGTTCATTGATTAGAGTTGAGCAATAGCATAAAGCTAAACAATAATAATCCAACCCAAATAGGTATACAAGGACATGGATAACAAAAGCTACTCAATCCTTAGGTATAACTGTGAAATGCGGGAGGTGAATTAAAGAATGTATAGGACAAAGATAGGTCAAGGGACACTTGCCTTCACCAAACAGATGCTCAGGGTCTTTAACTTCGTGGAACTCGAAGAGCTAGATCACTTGGTCGCCGAAGCTTGACCGTCGATTCCTTGAAGCTCGGAAATGGATCGCAGTCTATTTGCGATGCACAACGAATACAAACAGGCACAAACAAACAACCACGTATATGCATAAGAACATTACACCATTCAAGTAAAATATAATAAAATACGCAAAATAAAATAGAGTGTGTTACTATGGTCACACGAAGACAAAGAAACACGATAGTTGGAGCTATGGTCGAGAAGTCAACGGGTTTACGCTAAGCAAATATTAATTGGAATATTTAATCTGATATCTCTATATTAATTGATATTAATTAAATATAAATTAACACTACTACTTAGTTCTTGTCTAACTTACCATTTTAATAGTTGATGATCAAATAAGTAAGTAACTAATTCACATGAGTAATTATAAACAAATGGTTTAGTCTCGCACGTGGCAAGGCACGTGACACACGCGAACGACGTGCGACAACGCGTGCGAACAACACGCGCGGACGACATGCGACGACGCGCGCGACATCACGTGAAACAACACGCGGCCAGACCCGAAAACCATGCAACGATAAACTAGAATCGCTAACCGATCCTGCATCCCTATTAAGAAAGTATTAATTATAACATTTGCATCGACGTAATCACATTAACGGGTATTTATACGAGAACAGGTTAGAGCCATACCTAAATTGGAATGTTATTTTATTAATCATTGGACCAACAAATAATCAATTAAATAGCTAAATCCTATGATGCGACAAAATACTATTATTAACGTGTACTTGACATTATTACAAAGTTACCACAATCAGAACAGGATCAAATGTATTTGCGATGCACACACACTGAATACATACTAGTTCACGGTCCAAAACGATGGAATCTCATGCGGCCACCACCCATCTCACCCACGAACTGGTCCTGCGCGACGTGCAAGGGCGCGAGTGGCTGTGCCGGGGCTGCTCGAGCCGCGCTGGCCGCGCGAGGGCGTCGGGCACACGCGAGCGAGTCGCGGACACGCCAGCCACACGCAGGCCGCGCCGAACGCGAGCACGAGGCCGCGCCGGGGGCACAAGCATGGGCCACACCGGAGCACCGCCTGACCGCGAGCAGCGGGTCGCTCCGACGTGCGCGAGGGACGCGCCAGGCGGGTCGCGCCACCGCGCGAGCTGCACACCGCGGGCCACGCCGGCTGCGCCGGGGCACCGCGCGCTCCGCACCGGGCCGCGCTGAGGCACGGCGAGCCGGGCCAAGCGGCACCAGGGAAGGGGGACACTAGGGGGCCGGGCGCCACGCGCCATGGCCGCGCGCCGGGCGGCCACACCGGGAACCGTGCCACGCGAGGCGCCACGGCCGCGCTAATGGAGCACGAGGGAGCCGCGCCGCTGCCAGGGCCGGGGAGGGCGCGAGGGAAGGGGCGGGGCCGCGCCGAGCCGGGGCACCACGGCCGCGCAGCGAGCACGCTGGGGAGCCACGCCGAGGCGGGCCGCGCCGCGAGCCACGCCCGGACCGGGGACGAGGCCAGCGCCGAGGACGAGGCCGCCGCGCCCATGCCTGCGCCGTCGCCGGGGGGGACACGTGCCACCGCGCGCGTGCGTCGGGCAGCCGCGCCCTTGCCGAGCCGCTGGGGCCGAGTCTGCCACGCTACTCCCGAGCACGCGCAGGGCCCGCGCCCGCGCCCGCGCCCGCTAGGCCCGCGGTCCTAGGGCAGCCGTGCCGGCGTGCCCGCTCCGCTGTGGCTGTTGGCGTCCCCCTGGCGGCTGCTGGGGAACTCCCTGGTGGGAGACGACAGCTGGGGAAACGGCTGCACAGGCAGCTGGCCGAGCGCACTAGGGCAAGCGCGCATGCTCGCGTTGGGCTGCCTAGTGGGCCGCTGGCGCGGCTGGGCCGACCAGGGGAAAGGGAAGGGGGAGAAGGAGGGTTGGGCCAGCAGGGATCTTGGGCTTCCTTCTTTCTTCTCTTTTTTTATATTACACTCATCCGATTTATATAGAAAAGAACCACATAACAAATGGATACACTCCCAAGCAAAACATCAGACGAAAACAAACATATTTCGATAGGATGCACCAATCATTATTCCCCATAGGGTTTTATTAACAACTATATTTTGACGTAAAATTCTCTATTGTCTGGAAGGAAATGAATAAAGAAGCGAAAAGAAAGAGGAACAAGGAGGTAACACCCGAATTTGATGGATATTTAGAAAAGAAATTTTATACACCAAATTCAGGGTGTTACAAATCTAACCCCCTTAACAGAATCTCGTTTTCGAGATTCAAGAAGAGGCTAGCAAGAAAATGAGATTGGTTCATTAGTCTTTCATAGCTTCTTCTAACCCAGCTTTGACTCTGGCAACTTTAACTTGCGGACTGGTTGCTTCGACCTTCAGATGCTTGAGACCGATTGATGCAATTCTTGAGGATCTCTTGGACCTGTGGGTTAGGACCCACACACGCTTTCGCTGCGCACTTTGATTTTTGTTGGTTGATGTTGATCGCATTGTCTTCATTGGGGTTAGCGGCTAACCCCGTTACCAGGAGCATTGATACACACTTGATGAAGATGCTGCCGATTCTGATCTTGACTTATTTGGAGGAGTTGGAGGTTGCCAAATGGACAGGTGCAAGAGGAAAGAATAGCGAGAAAAGGTAAGTATAGACGGATTAGAGAGAGCAGGGGGAGAACCCAACTACTTAACTCTATGGCACTCACCTAGTAAATAGATGCCATTGCGAACCAAGGGGCACAACACATCAACACTCATTCCAAAGAAGCAAATCAGTCATAGCAGAAGGACAAACATCATGAGCACACAACAACAAACATCTCGTTGTTATACGTTCCTTTTAATTAAATGGTGGTCTTTGAAAGGGAAATGTGCCCTTGGGCCATTTCTAAGTATTTTGGTGATTGAGTGCCAACACAAGTGCTTAAATGTGAATTCATGCTTATGGATGGACAAAGTGCAAAACAAGAGCAAAGGTATGTTTCTAAGTCTTAGTACATTGGTTTTGTGTACTAATATACTTGTCTAAGTATTAGAAACAGAAAGAAGAAGAAAAGAGAAGAGTTGGCTGGGTACAGCCAAAAGGCTGTTTCGGTCTGGGGCACCGGACTGTCCGGTGGTGCACCGGACAGTGTCCGGTGCGCCAGGCTGCCTCGAGCGAAGTGGCCGCTCTCGGGAATTCGCCGACGGCGTACGGCTAAAATTCACCGGACTGTCCGGTGTGCACCGGACTGTCCGGTGAGCCAACGGTCGGTCGGGCCAACGGTCGGCCGCGGAATCCGCGCGCGACACGTGGCCAAGCCAACGGTCGGAAGGGGGCACCGGACATGTCCGGTGCGCCAACGGCTCCCAGATCTGCAACGGTCGACTGCGCCATTTTTGGAAGGAAATCGGGCACCGGACAGTGTCCGGTGTGCACCGGACTGTCCGGTGCGCCCGATGACAGAAGGCAAGAATGGCCTTCCAGATTTGCTCTCAACGGCTCCTAGCTGCCTTGGGGCTATAAAAGGGACCCCTAGGCGCATGGAGAAGAAGAAAAAAGCAACCAAAGAGCATTCTTGATCATCCACACTCAGTCTTTACGCATTCGTTTGTCATTCTCAGTGATTCGAGCTCAGTTCTAGTGAGAACTTTGAGATAGTCTTTTGAGCTCGATTCTTGGCCGTGTGTGTGCACATTTTGCTGTGGATTTGTGTGTGTTGCTTCCCTCCCTTACTCCGTATTTCTTTGTGAATCTCAAGTGTAAGGGCGAGAGGCTCCAAGTTGTGGAGATTCCTCGCAAACGGGATATTGAAAGGCAAAGCAAAACACCGTGGTATTCAAGTTGGTCTTTGGACCACTTGAGAGGGGTTGATTGCAACCCTCGTCCGTTGGGACGCCACAACGTGGAGTAGGCAAGCGTTGGTCTTGGCCGAACCACGGGATAAACCACTGTGTCATCTCTGTGTTTGATCTCTTGTGGTATTGTGTTTTGTTGAGACTCCTCTCTAGCCACTTGGCGATTATTGTGCTAACACTTAACAAGTTTTTGTGGCTATAAGTTTAAGTTGAACAGGATCACCTATTCACCCCCCCCCTCTAGGTGCTCTCAGTCTTTCCTTAAAAAAGGGAAACTACTCTAAGGCCAACAAAAGGCAAGGGGGATAATAAGACATGGAGGGTAGGGGCATGAGCATAATAAAGGATGGAGCTAAAGCAATGAATGTAACCAATAAGGGAGAGAATGTAACCAAGGTCATGATAGGTGAAACACCATTCTCAAATCGAGATGGGAAAGATGATATTTCAAAAGGTAGGTATAAGATAACATCATGGAAAGATCTAGAGATTACAAAGGAAAGGGAGGTGAAAGGCAAAAACACACCAAAAGATAAAGTTAGGACAAGACTTGCAACACGACAGAGGAAAAAGGGAACGAACAAGAGCGGGATAGGTAAGACATCACTCTTGAAATGAAATGGGAGAGGAGGCTTTAAAATGCAGGTGCAAGATAAGCATCATGGTAAGACAAGGGTTAAGGTGCTAACAGACAAACACAACCAAGGATGTATTTTAGACAAAACTTGTGAGGCATCAAAGAAGGGGAAGCAATCAATGGTGAAGTAGATGAGGCATTATCCTCAAATAGGGATAAAAAAGAGGAGGCTTCAAAGGATAGGTTCAAGATAAGCAGGAGGGCAAGGACATGGATATCACGAGAGTTTTAAAGGTAATAACGGACAAGGATGTAGGAGAGGAGGTAAATGCAGAAGAACCAAGAATATAAGTACCACCAAGGATGGAGTTAAGACAAGACCTGCAAGTGGAAAGGAAGAGGATATGTCCAAGGGCTAGATAGGTAAATTGCCACTCTCAAATTGAGGTGGAAGAGAGGAGATTTTTGAAGAGCAGGCGTAAAGATAAGTGTCAAGGTAAGATCGATGGATGACAAGGTAATGATGATAGCAAATAAAGACACATCAAAGGATGGAATTAAGACAAGACTTGTAAGGCAACAAGAAGTGAAAAGAAATCAAGGGAGAGATGGGTAACTCGCAACTCTCAATCTGGGTTGAAAGAAAGGGGAGGCTTTTTAAAGGATAAGTTCAAGGTAAGAATCTAGGTAGAAGACATAAATATCACAAGGGTCAGAGGCAATAACAGACAAGGGTATGAGGAAAAAACGAAGGCATTGAAGAGCTAGTGGTGTACGTACAACAAAGAATGGAGTTATGTCAAGGCTTGCACGCGGTGAAGAAGAGGATATTGCCAAGGGTGAGATAAGTAAAATACCGCTTTCAAATTAGGATAAGAGATTGGAGATTTTAGATAACAGACATAATGTAATCACCAAGGTATGGTCGAGAGATGGGAAAGGTAAAGGCAACACTAAACAGAAGCACAACAAAGGATGGAGTTGAGAACTCACAAGCGACAAAGAGGAGGATACGACCAAGGGGAAAATAGGTAAAATATAACTCCCAGATTGAGATGGAAAAGAGGAGAATTTAAAGGGCAGGTATAAGATAAACATCAATGTAAGATATAGAGGTGTCAAAGGTAAAGGTGATAATAATGAAAAGCATAAGGATAGAGTTCAGGCAAGACTCGCTAGGTGGTGAAGTGGAGAAAACAATCAAGGGTAAGATAGGTAGGGTTGCAACTGAATGGTTGAAGTAAAGAAAATTAAGTGGAGTTACAAGGAGACAACGAGATTACCAAGGATATGCAAATAAAAAAAATGACCGCTCATGGATCATTGAGAAACAAGGGTGGTCAAGGGCATGTTAACTGAAACGTCTTAAACAGACATTGGGGTATGAAAATAAGCATACATAAGAATATAAGAGTATGCAAGATTCCAAGGATACGAGCATACTAAGACCAAGGGCATAGAAATTGCCGAAAGATAACGACTTAACAACAAAATAAGAAAGGATCTCAGAAGACAAGAAGATCATGGACACATAAACTGAACTGTTTAAATAGGCAACAGAGGTACAAGGGTAAGTACTTTGGATCAAGGGATAAGGGTATTAAAATGTAAGGATACGAGCATGTCAATAACAAAATGGAATAGAGGTCAAATGGTAGCAATTTAATAATGGAAGAGGAAAGAGTCTCAAAAAACTAAAGGCTATGGCCAGGGGGCATCTACAAAGATGTCGCAAGCACAAGAGTGAGATCAGATCTAATAGATTGAGAGAAGTATAAACCATACTAGAAAAAAATACTTTTGGCAAGGAGGCATATAGGAGCACAACATAGAATTAGTCAAGGTGACTAATATTTTGAAGCAGAATCAAGGATGAGGTGAAGTAATAGTCAATAAGTCCTTAAAACAACCAATGCTACTCTAGGTCAGCGGTCCTACAGTCAGCACGGCTTTGATACCACTTATGTCACACCCAGTTTTGAAGGTAAACCGAATGAGAACCATGTACGTGCCAGGATCAGTAATTCACGTACACAGCGATTACATAAATGACTCATCATAGCACAATGCTTCGAATTACAATAAAGAGTAAGTAATAATATTACAGACTAGAGCCATTTACATAATATATAAATCAAAGTACACAGAATCGAAACGTAGCCAACGTAAACAACCCACCACAGGCAGCTGACTGGGGGAGGTCGCTAGCCTAATCCTCGAACTCGTCGAAGTCCTGGGACTCCTGGAGATCCGCCTCGACGCCTTCTTCTCTTTCTTTACCTGAGCATAGATTGCACCAAAGGCAACCTAGGGTTTTGTGAAAGCAAGGGTGAGTACACATCAACGTACTCAGCAAATGTCCCGTTTGGCTGAAGTGGACTAGCTTTATGTGGGGTTAAGTCAAGCAATTGCTTTTAGTTGGTCAGGTTATTATTACTAGTAGAATGCCAGGTTTTAGCATTAACCCAAGTTGTTAACCCAAAGTACCCTTTCCAAACGGAAAGAATACCGCTTACCATTACCATAGTCATAAACATCATCCTCATCACCACCCGTAATCCAAACATCTCTGATCAAGTATCTCTAATCAATGGAGCTCCCTTGGCCGCTCATAACCGCGAGCACGACTGATATATCAGTTTCATACACTCTGCAGAGGTTGCGCACTTTATCCACAAGTCATGATTACCTCTCTAGCTCAGGCTTGCAAGACCCTTATTCACTCCCAAGGTGAATGGCTAGGGATTCACTACGAAGCCTTTACAAAGATTCCCTGAGGCTGTAGCCGCCCGTTAGGTTTCCTAAATGCACCACACTCCTCCACAAGGGGCGAACCAACCTTGGCAGAGAGAGTCGCATACACCGAGCCCCATTAACGACACGACGGCGAAGCGAACTACACCCCAGTTCCTCTAATTATTCAGCTAAGGGCATCCCATTTCACCCTCATGGTTGCACTGTTTTCTCGGGCGGTCATCCAACGAACAGGTCCTTACGGAGAGGCACTTGAGAAACCGCTCGAGCCCCCTTGAATACCACAAGTATAACATCATAAGAAAGGAGGGAAACAACGTATCATTGATAATCCTCATCATGTTCATTGATTAGAGTTGAGCAATAGCATAAAGCTAAACAATAATGATCCAACCCAAATAGGTATACAAGGACATGGATAACAAAAGCTAGTCAATCCTTAGGTATAACTGTGAAATGCGGGAGGTGAATTAAAGAATGTATAGGACAAAGATAGGTCAACGGACACTTGCCTTCACCAAACAGATGCTCAGGGTCTTTACCTTCGTGGAACTCGAAGAGCTAGATCACTTGGTCGCCGAAGCTTGACTGTCGATTCCTCGAAGCTCGGAAATGGATCGCAGTCTATTTGCGACGCACAACGAATACAAACAGGCACAAATAAACAACCATGTATATGCATAAGAACATTACACCATTCAAGTAAAACATAATAAAATACGCAAAATAAAATAGAGTGTGTTACTACGGTCACACGAGGACAAAGAAACGCGATAGTTGGAGATATGGTCGAGAAGTCAACGGGTTTACGCTAAGCAAATATTAATTGGAATATTTAATCTGATATCTCTATATTAATTGATATTAATTAAATGTAAATTAACACTACTACTTAGTTCTTGTCTAACTTACCATTTTAATAGTTGATGATCAAATAAGTAACTAATTAATTCACATGAGTAATTATAAACAAATGGTTTAGTCTCGCACGCGGCAAGGCGCGTGACACACGTGAACGACGTGCGACAACGCGTGCGAACAACACGCGCGGACGACACGCGACGACGCGCGCGACATCACGTGAAACAACACGCGGCCACACGCGAAAACCGTGCAACGATAAACTAGAATCGCTAACCGATCCCGCATCCCTATTAAGAAAGTGTTAATTATAACATTTGCATCGACGTAATCACATTAACGGGTATTTATACGAGAACAGGTTAGAGCCATACCTAAATTGGAATGTTATTTTATTAATCATTGGACCAACAAATAATCAATTAAATAGCTAAATCCTATGATGCGACAAAATACTATTATTAACGTGTACTTGACATGATTACAAAGTTACCACAATCGGAACAGGATCAAATGTATTTGCGATGCACACACATTGAATACATACTAGTTCACGGTCCAAAACGATGGAATCTCATGCAGCCACCACCCATATCACCCACGAACTGGTCCTGCGCGACGTGCAAGGGCGCGAGTGGTTGTGCCGGGGCTGCTCGAGCCGCGCTGGCCGCGCGAGGGCGTCGGGCACACGCGAGCGAATCGCGGACACGCCAGCCACACGCAGGCCGCACCGAACGCGAGCATGAGGCCGCGCTGGGGCACAAGCATGGGCCACACCGGAGCACCGCCTGACCGCGAGTAGCGGGTCGCTCCGACGTGCGCAAGGGACGTGCCAGGCGGGCTGCGCCGGCTGTGCGCCGCGCCGCCGCGCGAGCTGCACACCGCGGGCCACACCGGCTGCGCCGGGGCACCGCGCACTCCGCGTCGGGCCGCGCTGAGGCACGGCAAGCCAGGCCAAGCGGCACCAGGGAAGCGGGACGCGAGGGGGGCGGGCGCCACGCGCCATGGCCGCACGCCGGGCGGCCATGCCGGGAACTGCGCCACGTGAGGTGCCACGACCGCCAATGGAGCACGAGGGAGCCGCGCCGCCGCTAGGGCCGGGGAGGGCGCGAGGGAAGGGGCGGGGCCGCGCCGAGCTGGGGCACCATGGCCGTGCAGCGAGCGCGCTGGGGAGCCGCGCCGAGAGCCGCGCCCGCGCCGAGGACGGGGCCGCCGCGCCCATGCCTGCGCCGTCGCCGGGGGGGACGCATGCAGCCGCGCGCGTGCGCCGGGCAGCCGCGCTCTTGCCGAGCCGCTAGGGCCGAGTCCGCCACGCTGCTCCCGAGCACGCGCAGGGCCCGCGCCCGCTAGGCCGGCGCTCCTAGGGCTGCCGTGCAGGCGTGCCCACTCCGCTGTGGCTGCTGGCGTCCCCTTGGTGGCTGCCAGGGAACTCCCTGGTGGGAGACGGCAGCTGGGGAAACGGCTGCGCAGGCAGCTGGCCGAGCGCACTAGGGCAAGCGCGCATGCATGCGTTGGGCTGCCTAGTGGGCCGCTGGCGCGGCTGGGCCGGCCAGGGGAAAGGGAAGGGGGAGAAGGAGGGTTGGGCCAGCGGGGATCTTGGGCTTCTTTCTTTCTTCTCCTTTTTTTATATTACACTCATCCGATTTATATAGAAAAAAACCACATAACAAATGGATACACTCCCAAGCAAAACATCAGACCAAAACAAACATATTCCGATAGGATGCACCAATCATTATTCCCCATAGGGTTTTATTAACAACTATATTTTGACGTAAAATTCTCTATTGTCTGGAAGGAAATGAATAAAGAAGCGAAAAGAAAGAGGAACAAGGAGGTAACACCCGAATTTGATAGATATTTAGAAAAGAAATTTTATACCCCAAATTCAGGGTGTTACATTAATTCTCATGTGCATAAGTCCATCTATATAAAAGTCGACTGTCCGAAATATAGTAGATTATTCTGGATAGGAGAAGCTTTTTGGAAAATTCAACTGTGCGCGGACCGTCCGCAACACCAAGGTGTGCCTCGGACAGGAAATATGCAAAACTCGCATTTACACTATGGATTGTCGGAAGAAGAAGAGAACACCGTCTAAGACCAAGCTCGGACCGTCCGGCCTCACGTGCGAACCGTCCGCCTGTTGAAAACTAGAAAAACCGAAGGTGACGGGTTCGGTAAAATCCATTTTTAGCGTCCGCGTGGACCATCTGGAGTGCACGGTCGGACCGTCCGTGACAACTTTATCTGACATCTGACGACGTGTTTAATGCACTAATAGCCATTGATATGCAGGGGCGGACCGTCCGGACCAGGAGCGCGGACCGTCCACGGTTGGCAGAAAGGAGGCAACAGCTAGGAAGTGATTGGTGGCTATAAATACACCCACAGTAAGTTGTTGTGAAGTTCGACACCTCCTCCAGTATGTATGCCTCTGCAATGGAAGCCTCGACTTTGCATTTATTTCTACATTTCTTTCGAATAGTCTTTAGACATCTCTCGGTTGGATAGCACCAGTGTCCTTGGACGGGCCACCCATTCGTGCCTCATATATAGATGAAAAATAAAATGTTGCATCACATTGAAGAAGCCAGGTGGAAAGATCTTCTCCAGCTTACACGGTAACACATGTGTCATTCTTTCTAAGTCCGCAATCACGGTCCAAGATAACTCTTTTGGACGAAGCTGGTGGAAGAATTAGCTAAACTCTGTAGGCGTTAGCCAGACATGCTCAGGGACATAGCCTCAAACCATCGCCGGAAGAATTCGTTCAATCTATATGTTGAATTCATGACTCTTCATCCCTAAGACTCGCATAGTAGATAAGTTCACCCCTACTTAGGTTAGCTGCATACCCATCAGGGAATGTTAACATCTTGATCCACTGTAGTACTTCCTACATCTGGGCCGTTCTCCATGTCTTTTCACCACTAGGCATCTTCATCTCTTGGTCTGGCCTATCACATAACGATGCCCGATCCACTATTGCCTTTACGTTATCCTTTAACTTATCAAGAATGTCCATAAACCATAATTGTTGCCTAAAGTGCCTCGACGACATTCTTTTCAGCGTGCATCACATCAATGTTTTGTGGAATGAGAAGGTCATCATAATGGGGGAGTCGAGTCAAGCCCGACTTATGGGTCCACATATGCTGCTCACCATAACCCACAAAACCACCTTCTAGATTGACCATAAGACCATCTATCTATTGACAAACTTCAGCATGAGTCATCAATGAAGGTGGACAGTTTGTCACTACAACATCTTTTATAAAGTTCTTGATGTCTAGTCGGAATGCATGGTCAGGAGGGAGAAATTGTTTATGTTTATCGAACGATGAATATTTGCCACCCTTCTTCAACTTAATGAACCTAAGAGCTTCCTTGTAAACTAGGCATGGGAACTTACCTTGAACACACCAAGCGCAGAATAGCCTAGTAAGTCATGCATGGAGTACTGGTATCAAAAATGCATTTTGAAGTTTTTCTTCGTAGCTCAGTCGTACGTCCATATCCCTTCCGCCCAAGCACGAACTAATTCATCAATCAAAGGCTTCATGTAGATGCTCATTATATTCTCTGGATGTCCAAAAATTATCAATGACACAAATATGTTCTGTCTTTGAAAGCCTACACCGGGGGAGATTGATGGGGATAACGAACACGAGCCAACATGTGTATGGGACAACGGTAACTCCATAGGGATTGAACTCATCTCTGGCCAGCGCAACATGTACATTGCGAGTCTGTTTAGCTTTCTCATGGTGAATGGCATGAAAGTGGGTCCATGCTTCACCATCGGATGCATGTACCATCTTGTCACGATTATATTGTTTGTCATTTTTATGCTATGTCATCTGTTTCGCGGATTCCTCAGTTATATATAGATGTTGGATCCTCAGTATGAATGGAAGGTGGCGTAGGATTGTGACAGGGATGTGGAGCTTCCTCTTCTATCCATCACCAGATTCTACCTCCATGAACCTAGCTAGACGATTTACACTTCGAACAATACTTTGCCTCCGCGTATTCTTTCCTAAATAGGACGCAGCCCTTCGGACAAGCATGTATATGTTCATACGTCATCTTGAGTGCACAAAGGAGTTTTTGTGCCTCGTACTATCGTGCATGCTCTTTGGCAGAACGTGATCCTTTGGAAGCAGGTTGCCAATAACTGTCAACAATCCATCGAAGGTGTCTTGACTCAGGTTGTGCTGCGACTTGAATGCCATTATACGTCCAATGGCATCCAGTTGAGAAACCTTTATCTTAGCGTGAAGGGGTTTCTGTGCCACATCAAACATGTCATAGAACGCCTTTGCGGTCGCCTCTGGCTCGTCCGTTGTACGTCCTTCGGGGAACTGTGCCTTGTGATAGTCGTTCAATATGTCTGCTACCCCAGCATCAGCATCATAATCCTCTACGTGTTATCTCATCACCTCCTCTCTCATACGATGTACTTCACCATGCAAGATCCACCGAGTATAGTCTGGCGTAAATCCATTCTTCCAAATATGTTCTCACATGGCCTTCTTTGTTTTTTCTTTTCCTGTTGGCACATTTGCTGCACGAACATGGGACTAGACTCGCTCCTTTAGCAACTTTGTCAAGTGCCCATTCTAAGAAAGCACCGGTCTTTGTAATCCATTCAGTGGTGACATCATTCCTTGCTATGCGGCCCATGTACATCCATTCACGGTCTTCCGTCTTCTAACATGTATAACCGAGTATAGTGTAATATAAACATGTAATGCATGCATACTACGTCCCTACCTTCTAATAGCTGAGGATAGATCCTAACCGCACCTGCGGTTGTGTAGATGGGGTTAGTTTCCATGCTCTACTCCGATTCGATATAGAATTTCAGCAGCACCTCTCCGCTGTTCTCCAAGTACACATCCGACACGGGGAGTGTGTATCCGGAGAATAATAGGGAAGTGACACTGAAACTCTCTCTCGAACCAGAGTATAGCAAGGAAACTAACCCCCATCTACGCAACCGGGAGCTGACTAGAAAATATGAACAATTCAAAACAAATATATTTATAGATATACAAAGATCTGCATGTCTACATCATATCTCTTTCGAAGGGAGACACCTAATTGAGTTATGTGATCTACGACCATGATGTAGAAATAGAGGTTATATCTAGGGTGATGATGGTGTCAAGCTAGCGGGGTTGTGGCGTATCGGTGCAGTGGCGACGTGACACGGTGTAGGCAGACCCGCGATGGCTAGGAAAACCTCTGCAACATATAATAAACACAAGCCCGTCAACAAAAAATATTGGCAGCACCTCTCCCGCACGGGGAGGTTTCCAAAACTTGCAAATAGAAGTAACCACACGATCGCTGGCACGCACATATAAAACAACAAGATGGCCACCAATCACAAATATATTTTCAATCGATATCGGAGAATATATCAAATCCACCACATAGATATGTATATCTAATCGACATCCCTATCCACACAATATTAAAACTACCACACAAGATTAAAGTTCAAATCCACCACATAGATGCACAAATTGTACATCTTACTACTAGTGCAATATTCTAACATCTTATTAGGTTAGCTAAAGAGTTGTAAGATCTAGATAGCTAAAGAGAGGATGAATAGCTTATTGGTAAGATCTAGATAGCTAAAAAGGGGATGAACAGTTTATAAAACTTTTCTAGAAAAACACAAATCACTAGAGAAATGTGATTAGTATAATAGGCGACCACTACTCAACTAAGCAAACAACTAGTTAGGACTAACTAGCAAAACTAGGTTAAAGTAAACTAGAGAGCTACCACTACTCAACTAAGCAAGCAACAAGCACTACACAAGCTAGATTATGAATAAAATACAACTATAGAGTTTTGTTCTAATGACAAGAGGTTCTCACCTTGGTGTTGGGGCTTCAACCACTGCCGATCTTCTACGTAGAGAATGGGACACGGATCCGGGGTGAGCTCGGGCTTGGGACTGGCGGTGTAGAGGGCGGTGTCGAGGGTTAGTGGCGACGGTGGTTTGGACGGCGATCGGCGACGATGCGGGGATTCCGGCGTTGGGGGCGACGACAGTGGCCAGGAAGGGGACGGTGGCGGCGCCGTCTATGTCAGGGCAACAGAGCGGGGCGGCAGGGCGGGAGCGGAGAAGGCTGTCAGTGGTGGCGTGAACAAGTGAGCCCGCGATCTGGCACTCGGCAAAGAAATTTTTTAATTATTTAATTACTTTGTTGAGTGCCCTGACGAGAGGCACTCGACAAAGAAATATTTTATTTATTATAAACTCTTTGCCGAGCGTCACCTATCGAGACAATCGACAAAGAATTTTTTGTCGAGTGTCTTTTCTTGAGACTCGGCAAATCTTGGTTGTCTTTTTTTCTTTTTTCTTTTTGCCCAACTTTTTTTGTGGTGTGTCCGTGTAGTCTCCGGACCTACATGTTCGATTTTGGCACGTTTACCAAAGTGTTTGTTATAACTATTAGATTTAGTTTGTTTATTTGAATTTCTTCGGATAATTTAGATTTGAACTGCAAGTCACTCGAAAAATATAAAACATTGAATGCAAAAATGATATTAATGTTATTTTAGCAAAAGTTACGAAATATTTAAAGAATAGATCGAAATTTTCGAATACCATGTTCATGAAACATGGCAACGAACTTACGATCTAATTGTTTTAAAATTATATAAAATATAATTAAAGTTAGATAATTATGAAACTAGTCTTGGACGCCCTCTGTCCTCTGAGGCGACGGAAGGGATCTGACTATCTGAGTACGTGAGTACGTGCTGCACAGCGGAAGACGAACGACTAGACCAAGGATATGTTTGGTTCAGCTTTTTTTCTGACCAGCATTTTCGAGAATCTAGCTGTAGAGAGAATCTAGCTGTGTAAAGAATCTAAGTATCATTAATATTACGTGCGAAGGAAGATAAAATTGTCCATAAGACTTAGGATCTATAAAGTGACGGATTACTATTATTGCGACGACTCAACCGATTATATGTCTATGTTGATTTTTAATGGTTTTTACCCAAACGAATTTATAAAAGCTGGCTAAAAAGCTAAGTATTTGACAGTCCGCAGCAGCTTTTGGTGGCGAGAAGTTACGAAAAACCTAAACGAACAGGTGCCAAGCCACTTGCACCACCCTCAGACCTCAGTCCACCAGGCACAGCAATAACCCCATTCCTATATGCTCTGGCAACCCCAGACACAGTGGACCGCGGGGACAGCAAGCCGCAGGCCTGCTAGTGCTAGCACTAGCACTGCATCTGACAGAAACAACACACGCAGACGGCAAACCCGAGCGGCCAGCTCCCTGTCGCCACGCCGTTGTCGTTGCGGTCTCGCATACCTCCTCACTTCCTCTCAGCCTCGGGTACCGCACCAGGCAGGCGTGCCCAAAAGGAGCCTAAAAAATGGTGCGTTTACGGGGAGGGGGCAGGGATCTGCTTCTTCTGCCTACGTACACCCGCTTTGCAACTGAAGGAGCGCCATCAGCTTTCTCCGGCCACAGCGACAGCCACAGACACGCTTTTGTCCAAATGCAAAAACTCTAGTTTGTCCTGTGCCCATACACAAATAACAAACGGTATCCAACACCACCACACCCATCTGCTTGCATGTTTTGTTTTGGCTATATCTTCATTCTTCAACCTGGCGTCCACGAAAACACATGCCTGCAATTTGCAATTATTTATCTATTTATTTAGTTTTATTATACCATACAGCATCAAGTATTCAAGTTTTGGAGTGGTTGGTGGCACGTTCGCACATGCGTCCACATTAAACATCAGATGATCAGAATTGCCGCGGCAGAGCAGTCAAGTCAGTCCTGTTTATTTCGGCTTCTGGCAGCTTCTGGTCACCAAAAGTTGCTGCGGACTGCTAAACGCTTAGCTTTTCAGCCAGCTTCTATAAAATTCGTTGGGACAAAAACCATCCAAAATCAACATAAACACATAATCGGTTGAGTCGTTGTAATAGTAGGAATCCATCACTTTTTAGATCCTGAGCATTATGGACAACTTTATCTTCCTCCACACGTAATCGTAATGATACTCAGATTCTTCCCACAACCAGATTCTCCCCACAGCCAGATTTTCAGAAAAGCTGGTCAGAAAAAAGCTGAACCAAACAGACCCATTGTATGTGTATAATATACGACCCAACAACAGTCAACAGGAATGCATCCCATCGTCCTATCTGTTACAAAATATTGTCATGTGATCAACTCTCTCCTCTGACAGTTTTCTCCCAAGGGACACACCCCTTGGGAGACTATCCACATGTATATAAACCAGATTCTCTGCAATAAAGATCTACAAGCTGTCATTTGTCTCTCTCTCAATCTCGTTACTACTGAGTATACCACAACACGTTATCAGCACGGCTCGCGAGATCAAGAAGCGAGAAAGGAAAACGAAGAAGACATCGGCGGACGATGATTCTTCCATGCAGAACTCTGGCATGAACTTGTATCTGCCATGTGCTTGGACTTCGATGGCTTGGACTTCGATGTGACTGTCTGTGAGTATCTAGCGACAGAAATGCACATAAAAAAATTGATCTGCATTCTTACGTTGCTCAGGCAACGTTGTTTAGATTTTTTTTGTCCTCGGTTGGTGTTTTTTCGGCCATGGCCTTCTCGCCCGCGGGTCGCTGGGGGCCGCGCACTGCGCGACCGCACGCCGGAGGGCTGCGCTTCGCGCCACCGGGGCTGAGGCCGGGGGCCACGCCCGCTCGCGCGCGCCATGGTCGGGCGGCCGTGCACGCGCCGCAGCCGGGATCGCGTGCCGAGGAAAGGGGCTGCCTGGTCGCGCGCCTGCGCAGGGGCTTCCCTCACCGGGTCCGTGTCTGGCCGGCGCGCCCGCGCGCCGCCAACGCCACCAGCAAGACCGCGCCGAGGCAGCGCCTCGCCACCAGATCCAGCGTCGCTGTTGACGCGCGCATCGTGGTGTTCCCGCCCAGGGGCCGCGCGTCGTCTGCCCGCCAGGGCCGCGGCCGCGCCATGCCGCCGGGGTCCTCGCCCCCGCGCTGCTGAGGGTCGCGTTCGCGCGGTCATGCCGGGGGCACCGCGCCGCCGTGGCCCGCACCGGGGCTGCTTGCACGCGGAGCAGCGCCGCCGGGGCCGCTGCCCATGCGCCTCCTGGGCCGCGCCTGCACTGTGCCCGAGCCGCAGGGGCCGGGGGGACCGCGCGCCGCAGTCGGAGGCCGCCCGTCTTGTCGGTCCCGCGCGCGACCGGGGGGGCCGTCGCGCCGTCGGGTAGCCGTGCCGCCGGGGCCGCGCCCCTCGCACTGCCTATGCCGCGCGTCGCCGCCGGGGGGGCTCGCCCGCACCGCGCGCCCTCGCTCTGGCTGGGTCACGCGCCCGTGCACCGAGGCCGAGTAGCCCCACTCGCGCCGTGTCGCCGATGCCCAAGCCGCCAGTGCCTCACTGCCCACCGCGCCGCCAGGGGGCCGCGCACCGGGGCCGGCTGCTGCCGCGCCTGGCCGCCGCCGCCGCCTGTGATGGGGTGGCCGGTTAGGGTTCAACCCTAACTGCCAGCCCCTTATGGCTTCGCTAAGATGGGCCTCATGGGCCGTCTTGGCATGGTTGGACATTATAGTCCATTTTGGATCTATAAAATTTATTATTTTTGTCTCTTATTTTCTGCAATTATAGTGAGAGGACATGTGTGTTAATTCAATTACTATTATTCAACAATGTTGAGTATCTAAATTTAAATATTTAAATATTTAGACTACTCACGACATATGTAATTGTACACACTTGTCTGTTTTATTATGAAAAATGCAGACATGTTAGTGAATTATATTTTATTTACATTTATAATTCACAAGTTTTTCGACTTGCTTTTGTTTTTGCATTCTTTTATGTTTGCATAGAAAACATAGCACATAATTAAGTCGAAACTTAACGGTCCTCATGCAAAACAAGGTTGCATTTTTTTTGGAAAAGCATAGGGTGATGGAGTCCTAAGCACTGGCTGCGCTAAATTCTTTATAGAGTTTAGTAGCCCAGAGACCGTGCTTTAGGCCGCATTTGAAATGCCTATCACTATGAGGTCTACATCTTTCGAGATGATTACCTATACGTGCTATCCAAAAAGATCACGGACCACGCAGGCGTCGCGGGCTATGGAGCCAGGCTGGACGCTGCAGTCATGCTGACTGCTAAAAGAATTCTTTTAATTAAGTTCTACTTAATTAAACGATGAATTCTTGCAAAATATGACACATATCTTGAATTTGGAATATTTCAACACATCATGGAGATCTAGGCTTTGGCTGCAATAAGTTCTTTGAATTTATTTGCCCAGAGACCAAGCTTTTAGGCAGCAAAATGTTATTTGCCCATCGGTAAGAGGTCTACATCATATGGTTATGATGATTACCTATGTGTTCTTCCAAGTAGATATGTTGGAGATGTGATGTTGGTTATTCACCTTTATGGTGATTTCTATTTTATTTTTGAAATTTTGGTCAAGCACAGGGTAGTGGAGACCTAAACATTGGCTGCGGTGTGTTCCTTGAATATATCAGCCCAGAGACCATGCTTTCAGGCAGCAAAATGTTTTGCCCACTACTGGGAGATCTACTCCATTGTTTAATTACATGGAGATTATCTACGTTGTGTACACCAATTTTCAAAAATTTGTGGTACACTTTATGTGACACCTGGAATTCTCCAACATATAAAGATATAATATATTTTGCGGCAAAGTTGCAACAACGAACGAAAATGGTTAAGCCATTTGAAGGATAATTATTTAATAGAGTTTGATGAACTCGCCTAATGGGCTTAATTATCCTTAATGTTCATTGGATATGTTCATTTCATTTTTGCATGACATGGGAATTCACCTCTTCATTTTGGAGGAAATGAGATGCTCTTTTTCTCTTACGGTTCTTATGAAAAGAACTTATGTGCTTTTGCGGCTTGATATGCAAGCGCAAAATGAATAGCAAAGAAAATCATAAGACTTATGGACTTATGAGTATGTGTCTACATTATGTTGTAGACTAACACTTTGTATTCAAATATTTTTGCTTGAAAGCAAATATATAAGCACATTAAAAAGGGAAGGGCAATGAGTATGACAAACTCTTTTGTCATTACACTATACATGGTATAGTGTTGTATGCCTAAGCATCTAATCATGTATATGAAATCCCAATAGATGCATACTACTCATGAAAGCTAAGATATGAAGTGTACTTCAATCTTCCATCTAACATGATAATAGTGGTTAGTTGTGTAATTCATGATTTGGACTAATCATGTAACAACACTTCTTTTTCTAAGAGAAGACCACTTTGTTAGATGATTTGCTTTTGAGTAATATTTAAATGATGCATGAGATTTGGTATAATCTCATAATTGATGTTGTGATAGGTTCAACTCATGCGGTGTGAGTTGAACACACTCATGTGATTTGAGTGTAAAAACTCATATGAATTTGAGTTAAACAAACTCATCGATTGAAGTTGATCACTCATGTGATTTGAGTTGAACAAACTCATCGATTAGAGTTGAACCAACTCATCAAGGGAGTTGAAGACTCATTGATTTGAGTTGTGCAAACTTGTACAGGGATTCTTCCAATTGAGGAAGAAACATGCAATGTGGAGAATTGAGCCACAAACTCTATAAGTGAGGAAACAAAATATTCTCATATTCCTTTGGAAAGAGGAAAGAATATTTTAACAATCGCTTCGCGCGATATCATGATATGTTAATATCTAGTCCCCTTTTGGTAATGGAAGTATCAAGGATGTGTTGATATATCCTAATTTATCTTACCAAATTATAGAGATATCCATAAAATTACTATCATGTGGAAATACAAGGTGAAAGTTATGGATATTGCATATGTTTCTCACAAACATTTCTTATGGAATGTATTCTACATACATCCTCCCATACAAAGTGTTGCATATGTTATAACTTTTCAAGTGATGATACTTACCATGCTGGGTAAGATTGAATTGGTCATCCCATTGTTGGGATGAAATGAAAAGTTATGGACAATTCTCTTGGTCATGTTTTCCCCATAAGATAGATACTTGATGAGTATCATTGGGAATGAGATTTTAAGTCCCTCTTATCTTAAAATCTGATCTGATTTGGTTAAGTTCTTTGAATTGTTTCAAAAGAACGAGTGTGGTCCATTACAGAAATGGTATGGACATTGAAGGCTTTATATGGTTCCTTGGTGCATTTATATGATGACCTGAAGTGTGTCCTTCGGACAACACATGACCATTAAGTAATAATGTCTCAAGCTTGAGCACATTAGCCTCCACACTAAATTGAATTTACCAAATGTGCTTACAATGATGATTGTTTGTCTTGGTATTCAAAATGATATCCATAAAGGATATGATGAATCTGGGATAGATTCGAAAAAAATTAGATCGTTGATGACCATCAGTAATGAATTGTCACTTCCAACTAGTTATGGTTGGCGTCAGGCAGTTCTGCATGCTCCTGACTTGTGATTAACTGCACGTACTGCATGTACAAATTCCTCTATGTTTTTTAGTACGTGGGAATCCATAAAAGATTTCCCATGCGTACATTGGGTATGTTCCCAATCTCACCACCGCAGCGTACATGTATGGGCACACAGAAAGCTGGGGATCTATGTGAGAATCCATTCTTCGTCGATCATTAAGTTTTAGAATCTCTTCTTGAGAATCTATTTATGGCCCGTACGCTAGCTTGAATCATGAGCTTTTCCAGGCATTAGGGGGAGATTTCAAGTACCAAAAAGAATGCCAGGAAGTTATAATGAATGTAGTAAGCTTTCAAGCTCAGGATCACGTACTAAAACTGAACCTTTGGGTTCGAATGATTTGCAAGAAGTTGCAAACTGACTGCCATGTGCATTTACTATGAGGTGTCACTCAAATTAATCCTATGTAGAAGTGCCAGAAAGAGTGGTTACATGGAAAACCACTTAACTCCCTATTACAATGATGTTGTAAATAAGAGGGGGAGAAGTATGGTCACAAATTGGGATTAAGATGCTTGCAAGCAGCTGAAGGCTAGACCTTCTGAGATAGTAAATGCAAACCATCTATTCGTTGGTAACCAACCTAGTGTTGGTGGACACCTAAAGGATATTGATTATCCTGTGAATGGAAGACATTCACAACCTAGCTCAGTGCGCACTGATGAGGCTAGGTTATCGGAAGCCCTTGATTCTCGTTTTGGGATTTCACGAGGAATCATAAGGGTACATAAAAATGACTTTATGTCAACTGGAGAATTGTGTTATTTAAAAGCTACAAGTGTCGACACATACATCTCAGCAAATTGTATATGCACTCCAAGTGATCCAAAAGACTATGGCCATAGCAGAGCATGAGTATGCTCAAACTGGATCTTGTTGAGTGATACAATGTTGCAGAGATAGCCTTGCTCACCGGAAAGAAGTATTAACTTATTTTCACTTCAAGGTATCTTACTGTGGATACAAGTTTGTTTTCATGGACTTGGAAACAATGAGGTGGTGAGAAAGCATGGCTAGTAGCAACTGGTTTATACGCAAACCCAAACATTATTTTAATGCTATAAATTCTCCTCTACTGTGAGTAGTTAAATTCCGATACAATAATATGGGCAGTAAATCATCTACCTTTGCAGTTGGTAGATGTAGTGACAACATATGCTTATGTGGTCACTGGATTATGGTATTTGTGGAGTCTTGAAGGATTCCAAATACATAATCATCAATCACAAATTTGTGATGCTCGAAAAGTCTTTGTGACTTAGAGCATCCAGGTCAAATATGGTACATTTGACCTAGTGAATCCTTCCTTCTGAAGGGATACACGAAGAATGATATGTTTAGTGTAAATATGTGCAGCATATTTCTAAACATACATTACTTATCGACGGAGTTCGAGATAGGGGATATGAATTAAAAGAGATTTTCAATTCAAAGTAAACTATCTTGAGTATCTTAGATACAAAGTTGTCTATATCCAACATATATTGAAGAAATTCAATATGAAAGAATCATGGTTATTTGATTCTTTCAGATCATGAGATGTGCTATTGTATCTTGCAAGAGCATCCGGCCGGATATTGCTTTGCAAAGATTTGCTAGCTAGCAGCACATGAGATCGAGTTATGATTTCCAGGTGTACTCATGCTCTCCTTATGTTTAGATATACTGATCTTGGATATCTATAGAAGATCCCCAGATACAAGATCAATGACATACTTCTGGTGAGTTGGACCTACTATTTGATAAATGTCTATCAACAGAGATTAGTGGTCACTTACACTAATCATTCTGTAGCACACTTCGTGGGATTGTACAGAATGATATACTACATACTGAAGGTATGTGGTCGTCATGATTTTATATCATTGACCTTATTATCTATGGAGATAATATTACTTTGTGTTGTTTAGATGAAAACAAGTTACGAACTAAGTCTCTACCTTACTCCACATTTTAAATGTGTTTGAGAGCATGTATGGGATGACTTAGTAATTTGCAAAGATCAGGGGGAGTTTCCTCTTGATCGAAAGAACTTGTTTATACATCATGTTGTACTCTTTTCTTTGCATGAGTTTTCCCCCTGTTTGGGTTTCTCATTCAAAGTTTTTAACGAGACAACATCAACACAAGGTCTATGTCGTATCATCTATTTTTCCCGTAGAGGTTTTCAAGGATGATACATTATGACATAGTTATTGTTGTATTTGAACTAGGTTATGAGTTTATCTCCCTAGAGTTCAAATGAATCAACAATAGAGTATGACTACTATCTTTATTTATCCCACTGGGTTTTTAAGGAGACTCAGCTAATATGTTGATTTCTCAGATTTTCTGGCAAGATTATCTTGGATAAATATTAGCCTGAGTTATATGTCTCATCATTTATTTTCCCCACTGGGGTTTTTGAGATGATGACTATAGACATATTATTGTTCTTTGGGCTAGAGGTCCATTGGAGAACAATGTCGTATTGTGGTTCAATTGAACCGCGGACCATTATCCATAAGGATAATTGAGCTTGTGTTGTTCAGCTGGAAACAGGAAAATGGAAACATTAACATCTTGCAAAGTCTTGTGATAATCTTGCTGATCTATTCACAAAATCTCTACCATACTCAACGTTTTTCAGAAATGCGTTGAGGTGATTGGTATGAGAAGACTCAAGTGTTTGCAAGATCAGGGGAGTAATTCTCCGTGATATTCGACCTGTTTTATACCATCATATTACACTCTTTTCTTTGTATGAGTTTTGCCTTGTTAAGGTTTTCTCATCCAAAGTTTTTAACGAGGTAATATCAACTAAGCTATATGCTTCATCATTGACTTTTCCCCACAGGGGTTTTTATGCTTGATGATTACAAGCATATTCTTTTGGAGTTCAATATGAGTTTTACTCATAATCCAAAAGACATTGTGTACTCCTTATTTTTCCCACAGGGTTTTTGAGGAGATGATATATTGGAAGAAAACTTGCAGATGATCTAGTGGACTTGGATTGATCAAGGGGGAGTGTTACAAAATATTGTCATGTGATCAACCCTCTCCCCTGACAGTTTTCTCCCAAGGGACACACCCCTTGGGAGACACTGTATCCACATGTATATAAACCAGATTCTCTGCAATAAAGATCTACAACTGTCATTTGTCTCTCTCTCAATCTCGTTACTACTGAGTATACCACAACACTATCCTCTCGCTAGTCTTTTTGTTCCTTTGCTGCCTTCAAAGCTCAACCAACCACTCTCACGACTTGGCATGTACGAGTGCGTTCTTCTTTTATGCCAAGCCTAGATATGCGTGTACAACGCATGCGTACTCAACAATTGTGATGGTTAATTAATAGGAGAATTAGGGATTTGCTAAAACTGTGATTTTTTCTTTTTTTAATTTTTTTAGGCGATGACAGCTCCATACATCAATCTCCTCTTTTTTTTGATAATTGATGACAACCATACAAAGATATGAATTAAATTTTGAATCCAAAGCTAGTGCTATATACAGATATGAATTACTAACTTGGTTCGAATTTGTTTTGCTTGTCCAAACCGTTTTAACCATTTCGGAAAGTTTCACAAATCCTATTTGGTAGTATTAGCTTCCCTCGCATATGTGATGTGTGTCCAAACTTTGAGCCTGTGCATATGTTAGATTTTGATTTGCGAAAGAAGCAAATACTACCGGATTATGCTAAGGTTTATGTGATATACCTTTGAAGAAAGTATCCTTACTCGAATACCACTTGGAAATTCTCATCCTTAGCACTTTGGACAGCTACACATGCTAGAAATCTTTATGAGATCAACATTATCGCGAGGGTGTCTAGATACCGCTTGACAAATGAAATAGATATTCTTAAGTTTAGATTACTACTTGGTTTATGTATGTTTATCAAATTATCATGCATCACAATGAACATATACCACTAGATGATAAGTAAGGTACTAAAAGAGTCAACAACATATGGAAATGCATATTTCAAATGCAAGAACCAAGTTCATCACCGTTTCTCCCCGTATTTTTTTGTGCTTTCCTTTTGTTATTGATTCTTCTTTCCTATTTCCCTTTTTGCATATCATTATTTTCTCTCAATTTTCTCCCCCAATTTAAACTTCTACCCCTTAGTACTAGTTTTGTATATCAAATTTAAACTTCTTCCTCTTTGTCATAAATTACCATTTAAGGTGGCAGTAGGGTGAAAAGATGTAACATGTGAAAAATATGGGAGGTTCTAAAGGGGTGGAGATGATTTGTGAAAACTTCCTTCAAGACAACAATTGCCACCAAGATCATCTCGATACAGGGAGAACTTATTCTAAACTTTATTCATAATTGACTTGAATTAAACTATGTCTATATGCATATAACATGGTTTGTCCTTCTTCAAGATTTTTCATTAATTTTGCAATGGTTATCCTATCAAAAGTGAGCTACACACTTAGTGGCGAGTGCAAATATATATATATATATATATATATATATATATATATATATATATATATATATATAAGAACATGGCCTTATTACATAACCAGATAAACAATAATGGTTTATCAATCACATTTATCACCACTGAACCTCCCCACTGTAGCCCCAAACAACTAAAGAATCAATGGTCGATAAGCAACCACAAGGTCATCCTTCTCAGTGGCATCTATAATCGCTTGTATGAGGCCCGCCTGAGCGGAGTAGATTATGCTATGCTTCTCGAAGTGACAAAGAAGAGCTTCTGCAACAAGCTTAATGAAAGTCGACTTCAAGCTCGAGTACATATGGCGTTCTCTTCGCCATCAGCCATAGTGGTGCACACGACATAATGTCGACGACTAGCATTAGAGCAAAAGATCTCGCCAAACTTGGACGACGATTATAGCTCTACATCACTCGACAATGTTGATCCAACACGACCTATTGGTTGTGATAGAGCAAGAGTTTAACATAGAGGAAATAGGCCATTAATGAGCCCCCTGTCATGGAGAAGAGCATAATGAACAAGCTCTTGCCAACTAGTGAATAATTCAATCATAATTATTTATGCAATATTGTCTGTGGCCCTAGGCTGGACGGTCCGCGACCTTGCCGCAGGAGCGACTTCTTCCCTGCGTGTTTTTAGACATTCCACGATGGTGCATAGTCTTTTTTCTCCGCAGGAACTTAAATATCGCCTCCCAGGAGGAAGCCTGTCGGGAAGGAGATATCCAAGTGTTGTCTTGAGGTCGGCAGACCACCCAAGACGTCTTTAGACGATGTCGAGCAGAAGAGAGGTGGAAAAATAGATCGAGTATGACAAAATACTTTGGCTAAATTAAGGCTAGATTACTCATACTCCTAATGAATGGAAAGAACAATGCAGATAAGGTAAATTTGTTTTGATCGATTGTGGGGAATCAATCGGCTGTACCCCTTTGTCTATATAAGAGGGAGGTATGAACCAGTTACAAGTCAGATCTCATTATGTTCACGTGCAGACCGTCTGCACCGTCACCACGGACGTCCGGGCCTAGAGCCGAACAGACCGCCTGTCATTTTTTTGCTCAACACATAGTCCACTCCATCTTGACATCATCGTAGCGATTTGGTTACAAGGTCACATGGTAGAGAGTACAAAGTGATAACATTGCATGCTAATCAAAAATATTATATCCGTTCTCAAATATTTATTGCCGATTAGTTCATTTTTAAACTAAAATGAAATAAATAAAAAACGGAGGGAGTGTGTTTTTTGTCATTCGTGTGTTCTTATTCGAGTATTCATATTTCTATTCTTTTTTTGCGATTGTTTTTGTGCGTGAACCTCTTCCATCCAATTTTATATTTCCCCATCCATGCTTCTCTCAATAATTCTGATTTCTGTGAATTCTCTAGTTGCGAGGAAAATTTAATAATAATAACTACATAACTTCCTCCAATGAAAAAAAACTAAAGAAAGGAATCATATAAGATGTATGTTGAAAGTGTTTTCAGACCATTCATATACATTTATGATCCCGAGTTTAAGATGTATGTTGAAAAAAATTCTTAGCCCGGCGCGCAAGAGCGCATGTGAAATATCCGAAGGAAGGAGAAGCTCCAAACCCGTCCGACTTTGATCTACATACAAAAATAGCCCGTCCGATCACATGCAAAATTTTAGAAAGCTGAAATACATCATTTCCACATTAAATTAAATTAAATGGAGTCCACAAGGAGGCATGTAGCCCATTTCTCGAACAGAGATACAACGCCTCATGGGATCACAACAGCACGAGAAATGCCAATAACAAACAAATCATGCCATCATGGCCTCAACGAGCTGCGGTTGCTGCCAGCTCACCTGGCAGTTGATGACCCGCGGGCCGCGGCGGCAGCGCACCGGACCACCGCAACGGTCAGCTCGGGCTGGAGCCTGGAGCCGCCGGATGCCGCCGCGTCCGAGCCCACCTGGCCACCTCCCTCCGCTTCCAGGACAGCAGGACCAGGCTCCACCCGTGACACGACGAGCGGGGCCCACGGCGGATGAGGCACTCCCCAGTCCCCACCAAACGGCCAACATCCGCGGGGGGCGCGGGGCGGAAGGAAAGACGAAATTAGAGCGACCGGGTCCGAGAAAAACCACGCACGGCGGGGTGCCGTGCCGACGCCACTGGCATGTCCGGCCTTGCAAGCCACACAACAAGCACCACTCGGAGACGCGAGCGGAGCGAAGCGACGCCGCCCACGCACCAGCCTGCTTGCTCCTCCTCCTCCTCCTGGCTTCTTTGGCTGCAAGCTGAAAGTTCCGTGCTCAGGCCAGCAACGGAGCACAACATACAGATACAGCTCGGCCGGAGCTAGAGTAGCGGGCGGCGGCGAGAGGAGAAAACAAGGAAGCGAGGAGATGGCGGGCGGGGGCAGGGATGGGCCGGCGGCGCGTCTTCTCCGGCGCGTCCCCGCCGCCGTGTCCGTCCTCTTGATGCTGACGCTGTGCTCCCCCGGGCCGCCCGGCGCGGTGGTGGTGGTGTCGGCCCGGAAGGTGGGCGAGACGTGCGCGCTGGACCGGAACTGCGACGCCGGGCTGCACTGCGAGACGTGTGTGGCCGACGGCAACGTGCGGCCGCGCTGCACCCGCGTCGCTCCCGTCGACCCACAAACCAAGGTACGTACGCACGTTACCACTGCCATTGGATTGATTGCTGCCGCCGGCGACACTGACAGTTGTGGCGTGTCGCCGCTGCTCCTCGCCGTGGGCTGTGTGGCAGGCGCGGGATCTGCCGTTCAACCGCTACGCGTGGCTGACGACGCACAACTCGTTCGCGCGGCTCGGGCAGCGGTCGCAGACCGGGGTCGCCATAGCCACGCCGTGGAACCAGCAGGACACCGTCACCGAGCAGCTCAACGTGAGTTTTTTCCACTCTCCATCCTGTCTCTCCTCCGCCCATGCAGCAGTCCACGTCCGGGGGTGGGTGACCCGTGGGGGCGGGCCGGCGGCGCGCGGCGAGCCACGCACGCAAACGTTAGCTTCCACGTAGGACGTGCAGTTAAGGCGTACGGCACGGTGTCGGCTGGTTCCTTCGGCTCCGTCGAATCCTGGAGCTGAATTTGCCAGCTCCTCCTGCTTCCACGGTCTGATTGGAGACACGGGCACTAGGCCAAGGAATAATTGGGCATGAGAATACTCCTGCTAGGCTACAACTAGTAATGTGTCTACCGTCCAGCTGGTAGGCGTGGGCGTGGGGTGCCGCCGAGCGGGCGCGACGCGACAGCCAACAGGTGTCGCGGGCGCTCTCTCCGGGTGCCGACGCGTGCACGCACGCGCTCCAGGCGGCGACTGCGAGCGAACACGGGTTTGCGTGCACGCCCGCGGTGTCGGGGTAGAGCAGCGAAGCTCACACCACACGCCGGGCTTGCTGCTGCGGCTGCGTTTGCTTGAAGCGTGATCGCGGCACACATGGCACTGCACTACGGGTAGGCACGCGCGCTGGATGTGCTCCTGCGTGTTTCTGTGGCCTGCGCGTCAATGTGTCATGACATCTCACCGCAGTCAATGTCTCATACTCTCATCTCATTGCTTCGCCATGATGTCACCTCGACAAAGACGGATTGGGGGGCTGGGGAGGGTGCTACCTCGCCTTCAAACATCGCGCTTCTTCTGGTTTGTTTGCCTAGCTAAAAAAAGCTTTAGAATGACTCTGGTTGGCGGTTGCTAGACCCGTGCAGCGCGTAGATTTGCCCCCGCGTGAATTCTTTGTCCTTCAGCTGAGATTGTCGCTTCGGTCGTGCAGAACGGCGTGAGGGGTCTGATGCTGGACATGTACGACTTCCGCAACGACGTCTGGCTCTGCCACTCCTACGGCGGCATCTGCCAGAACTTCACCGCGTTTGTAAGCTCTCCCTCCCTGTCCACTGATTAGCCATTAGATCGCTCGCCTCCACGGAGTAAAGTAGACCAGCTCTGTCTCTGACCTCGAGTTCCCCTGCTGGCGACGGCAACAATGGCACTGGCAGCAACCGGCGGTGAACGTGCTCCGCGAGGTGGAGCGCTTCCTGTCGCGGAACCCCGCCGAGGTGGTGACCATCTTCGTGGAGGACTACGTGGAGTCGCCCATGGGGCTCACCCGGGTGCTCAACGCGTCGGGCCTCGCGCGCTACGTGCTCCCCGCCTGGCGCATGCCCAAGAGCGGCGGCGACTGGCCGCTGCTCAGCGACATGGTCCGCGACAACCACCGCCTGCTCGTCTTCACCTCCAAGGCCGCTAAGGAGGCCGCCGAGGGCGTCGCCTACGAGTGGCGCTACGTCGTCGAGAACCAGTGTACGCTGCTCCGTCACCGTGTCCCTGTCCTTCTGTTCTATACAGTATACACAAACATGAGCGATGGCAGATTCTGACGGCCGGGTCCGGGTCCGGGTCTTGCTCGCAGACGGGACCAAGGGGATGGTGAAGGGGACGTGCCACAACCGCGCCGAGTCGGCCGCCATGAACGACCTGTCGAGGTCGCTGGTGCTCGTCAACTACTTCAGGGACCTCCCGAACCTGCCGGCGGCGTGCAAGGACAACTCGGCGCAGCTGCTGGACATGGTCACCGCCTGCCACGACAAGTCCGGGGACCGGTGGCCCAACTTCATCGCCGTGGACTTCTACAAGGTGAGTCAGCTCCGCCCGTCGTACTCCGTCGTCTCATCTCCTCCGTAGCTCCTAGCTCAACTCTGAAGTCTGAACCTGGGCTGTGGATTTTGCACGCAGAGGAGCGACCGGGGCGGCGCGGCGGAGGCCACGGACAAGGCGAACGGCGGCCTAGTCTGCGGCTGCGGGAGCATATCGGCCTGCAACGTACGTAATGCCAGCTCCTCGCTGCACATGAGCCTCTCTACTAGCTAGTAAAATTCTCTCGTGTAAGTTGCTGAGATGGAACACTGTGCGTGTGTGTGTCTACTCTGAGCAGGCCAACGGGACATGCACTCCCCGGCACGGCAGGACGCCCAGAGGCATCTTCAACGCCTCATCTGACGCAGCGGCGTGGAGGCCGCCGCCGCCGGTGCTGCAATGGCAGAGGCTCATCCTGCTGCCTTCTCTCCTTGCTCTTCTTCTGGGCCTGTGAATTCTACGTATTTTGTTGTATAGACCGATACGGATCGGTTTGGTTGCAGGCACCGAGCGCATTTTGTTGTGTATATATACACACAGATGACAGATTGGTTGAAGCCAGCTAGCAGCTTAGTCCATGGTAGTCTGTGTATAAGACAGAGTGCATATACAAGGTTAACACAACATCAACAATCAGATGCGGAAAACTGCGTTTAATCATGATCTCACACTAAACGCCTCTTTTGCAGCTTCTCACATCTACCAATTGACGACTAAAAAATTATATCAAAATTTGCAATTTAACCCTTTAGTAATCTATTTTTCTTTTATTTATATAGATCATCAAGTGGTAATATGAGAGGCTGCAAAGTACCTTTTTCACAACTCATCGACTACAACAATTTTTTTCACACTCATAGCCTAACCAAACATAAGCTATATCAACCATCGTTAGCATTTATCTATGCAAATTTTTTAGTGCACAATGTTTACCTTCAGCCTACAACCACATTAGTGAATAAGGAAAAACATTAAAAACACATAGGTTTCTAAAAAGGAAACTACATAATTATATAAAGCTCATTAAATTTCAAAAACAATAAAAACAAAGTACTTATACAGTACGACAACCACAACAATATCCAAGAACTGGTTGTATCATATGGCCTTGTTAGGGTGGTTGAAAGACTAAGGGCGTGTTTGGTACCTGGCCTAAGCCGCCGCCACCAGCCACACTTTTCCCGCCATAGTTGTGGCGGCCGATTCGACCGCCCCCAACTTAGGCGTGGCGTGGCGCCACACGCCACACACCAAACACGCTCTAAACCATGTGGTACAATAGAAACTAGCTCTTGAATGAAGATGAAAATTTCGTAGTTGAGACTCCACTCCAGATCCATATGGAAACAGAGGTGCCCTAAACCATAAGGCTGTCTTGAAAGCATCTAGGCTCCTGGTTGGTTTTAGTGATTAATGACAACGTAATATTATATGTGACTAACGTGTGTTTTGCAGAGACAAATGGTAAGTTAGGTCGCATGACAGGTAGAAGTACTACAACGGTGAAAACATCCCGGAGATAAGAACTCGAAGCGACGGCTAAAACGACGAAACAAAAGGTGAAGGTCTACGGAGTCTGAGTGTCAAGGAGATGTGGACACTCGCGGTTTAGTTAGGTCTTTTATTCTCTTTTAGCCGTACTATAAAGAGGGGTTGTCGATGAGTAGTTTGACCAAGAGAGTTCTAGTGTAGTGTTGGTGCACAATCACACTCATACACAGTGCTAGGTGTCACTCTAGAACTCACTCACAAGTTAGAACGAAAACCGATTTGAAAATCAGCTGAAAAACAAGAGTTAGTGTTTCTGGCCTTGGTGCACCGGACTGTCCGGTGCACCCTCTGCCAGGTGGGGCCAGGCTGGTCCGCGGCAGAGGCTTTCCCTCCGCAGAAACCCGAGAGCGCAGGTTTGGGAGTTGAATTTTAGTGGCGCACCGGACATCTCACCGGACTGTCCGGTGTGCACCGGACAGTGAACTGTTCACTGTCCGGTGTGCCATGAGTCCAACGGCTACTGTCAGAACTAGCCGTTGGAAACGACCGTTGGCGCACCGGTGGCGCACCGTTGGCGCACCGGTGGCGCACCGGACTGTCCGGTGCGCCATTGCGCAGTGAAATGCCTGTAACGGCTAGTTGGTGGGTGAGGGCTATTTATACCCCCTCCACCCACCATATTCAATGTCTTGCACTCCACATTTATTCCAGCACATTGTTAGAGCATTGCAAGCACCAAAAGCCTAGTGAGGAGATTAGAGAATCATAATCCGCGGTTGTTCCTCATTAGCGCTAGTGAGAGCCACCTAGAGCACACACCACTTGCATTAGGCTTCTCTTGGTCAAGCGAAAGTCTACGGCTTGTTACTCTTGGTGATCGGCATCACCTAGACGGCTTGGTGGCGTTGGGAGCTCGGTGATCACCGTGAAGATCTTGTTGGTGACCCGACTCAAGTTTGTAAGCGGTCTCGAGGGATCCACCGCGCCGGAGTGGCAAAGGATCATCTCGTAGTGAGCACTTGGTTCTTGCGAGGACCAAGGGGGAGCGATACCCTTGCGCGGGTGCTCCAACGAGGACTAGTGGAGAGTGCCGACTCTTCGATACCTCGGGAAAAATTGGAGGAGTCTTCTAAACTTTGCTTTACATTCCGCACTTAATTCAAGCACTTTACATTGTGTATTTGTTTAGCAAGTATTTGAAGTATTATCTTAGCTTTGTTGCATTTCTAGTATTATATTCTTAGTACTAGTTGTTGGGGTGAAGTTGGGCTCTTGCTTAGCTCTTGCTTAGGTTTTAATTAGTGTTGATTTTTAGAAAAGCCCAATTCACCCCCCCTCTTGGGCATCGTGATCCTTTCAATTGGTGCACCGGACAGGCACTGTAGACTGTCCGGTGCGCCCATATCGCGTTTTAAAAAAAGGCCTCCAGCCTGCATCCGAGCCAGAGGCTCATTTACTCCCCCGCCAGCCGTCCTCTCTGTCTCTCTGGCACCTCCCTCTCCCCCGCCGGCGATCTCCCTCCACCGGCGGCCACCGTCTCCGACTGGGCTCCGGCAACCTCGTGTCCCTCTCCTTCCCTCCTTGGTGAGCAGACCACTCCCTCAGTTCTCTTCTCCCTCTGTTCTGGTGAGCAGAGGCTCCCACTTCTCCCTTTTGTGCAAAAACTCCAAATCCTGAGAAATCTAGTGAATCCCTGTTGTGGTATGTGTGTCTCTGTGTGTATTGAGTATCCCTGCAGGTTCTTAGCTCCTTCGGGAGGGTTTTCCCACCTCAAATAGCCGTTTCACCGAAACCCTAATTCCTCGCACGCCACGTGTTCGGTAAAATGCCCAAACCAGCCAAAAATGCTCCAATTGAACCCAAATTTTTCAGGCATCTTCACAACACTTCCAGCAACATCCTTGCCAAATTTCACGCCAATCCGAGTTTCCAGGCTTAAATTTCACCAAATTCCCCGTTTCGAGCGATCGTTTCCGAGCCGAGTGCCCAAATCTCTTTTTCTTCGCCTAAATTCAAACCAAGCACACACTTCACTCATATTCACCCTCATAAACCTATTCGTGAAGTTTCGGCTCAATTCCATATCGTTTTGTGTCTCAATTCGAATTCCAAACCTCCTATGGCACTATTTATCATTCAAACGTCGTTTTCACGCCGTTTGACCTATCGATCGTCTCGTCTCGTGTTTTCTGTGCCATATCTCTCTGTGTATGTACTTATTCACATTTCATATACTTATGACTATGTGACTAATACGTGCTCACCTCTTCTGTCATTTCAGTGACCTTGATTGATCGTGTGCCGTCTCCCGTCCTGCCTGGATCGTCACCTCTCGTGTGAGCTTTCCAGGTAGTCATCTCATCTTTTGCTAAATCTATCGGTCATTTTTGCTCTGTGCTTAGTCACTCTCTCTCATTTGCAGACATCAGTTCAGGATGCCGCGCACGAAGAATGTGTCGGCGCCAGGGGGAGGCGATGATGAGGATCCTCGTCGCCCCTTCAGGCAGGTCAAGGGCAAGACTGTTTACTTGGAGCAGCAGGAAGGCCGCAAGAAGCGGCGTACGGACAGAGCAGCCCGTGCAGCGGCAGCGGCTGCAGCAGCCGCTGCGCAGGCCGAGCTTGGAGATCAGCCGCAGACTCCGTCAGATCAGATCGCCTACCGTGTTCGTCGTGTCACCTCCCGGCCTCGCTCCTCCACTCACACCTCCGCTTCCACTCCGCCACCCACTCTGCCTGCTCCCGTCACTCCTATTGCCCCATCCACCTCCACAGCCATACCCGCTACCTCCACTACGCCAGCTTCCACTGTTCCTCCTCCTCCCGCTCCCGCCTCAGCTCCTCCTGTCCCTCCACCTCGATTCCGGGAGCGCGATGAGACTGAGGTTCGACCCCTGGCTACGGATCCTCGACTGTTTGACCTTCAGCGTGCTACAGCGGCACGGGTACGTAGGTTCAGATATGTACCCGTGGAGTCTTGGCTACCAGCTCAGAGAGACCCTGCAGCAGGTGACCTTTTCAGCACACGTATTCAGGAGTCGTTTTTCAGAGCTCAGATATCTGCTCAGATAGCTCTGCGAGTGCACCGGCTTTTGGATCTTCCAGCCTTTCTGCTTGCAGCCGGTGCTGACTCTGAGGCGCACCTCACTTATCTGCCTGGCCTTCAGACCCTTCTAACTACCAGCGGCAGGTATGTTGAGGAATGGGTATGAGTCTTCTACGCCTCTGTTTGGATTGACCCGGATCATCACTGGATGAGGTTTCGCTTTGAGCGCGAGGATGTCACCATTACTGCCAGTCAGATCCGCCAACTTTTTGGATTTCCCGAGTCGACGACTCGTCTTCACAGTCTCTGCTACGACACTTCTGACCCTCCTCGTCGCCCTCACGGCGGTGTGGCTCCGGGTACAGCTCACGTCGCAGCTCTGTTCCGCCCGCCCTTCTCAGATGGGTCGCGACGTTCACCGGCAGATTTTACTACAACAGCAAAGTACTTATATGAGCTCATCAGACGGACTCTTCTGCCTAGGATGGGATACAGGGAGGCTACCACTCATATACAGCTTTGGCTCCTTGGTGCCCTGGTCTCCCACTCTGAGTTTGACGTTGTGGACTTCCTAATTTGTGAGATCGAGGACACCGTTCTGGATGGGATTCGTGCTCGTCGGCAGTTGCCTTATGCTCACTACTTGTGCCACATCTTTGCGCAGCTGATTCAGCCCCCTCGATTTCAGAGCACCCTTGAGGCCTCACGCCTCGTTTTTTGATCCTACCGTTCTGCACCTGAGATTCCTGTGCTAGCTTCTGCTCCTGTGTTTGACTCTCAGGCCGAGGATGCAGCTCTTCGACAGTTTGACACTCAGGGTACAACAGCTGATGATGATGATGATGATGATGATGATTTTGGGGTTCCTCCTCCGCCTCCTATGCCTCCACGCTCACATGATCATGAGGCTGGGAGTTCTAGTGCTGCCCCTCCTCCTCCTCAGGCTATGGACCCTGCTCTTGCTTCGATTCTGGCCCACCTAGCGGCCGAGCAGGCCCGGTTATCCGAGAGGATGCTCTCGATGTTTCAGAACATGCAGGATAGGCAGGATGCACTTCAGCAGCAGCTACTGCAGGATTGGGCTGAGAGTAGGGCATTCATGGCTCTTATGCTTCAACATTCTGGTATCTCAGTACCTCTGGTTCAGTCTGCTCCACCTCCTCCGCTTCACGCTCCAGTGGTGCCATCGATTTTGTCAGGACCCCCTGTTGGTACCTCTCCACTCCGGCCAGTCACTTTGGTGTTCACCTCTCTGGTTCTCAGCTCTGTCTGCCCGCAGCCGCCAGTGCCACCAGTATCTGCTGTTACCACTACCGCTGTGGCAGTATCTGTGACCGCTTCTGCTCCGGTAGCTCCTGCAGCACGGCCTCAGTCCGAGTCAGTACCAGCTCCAGCTTCTACCGCAGATCCTGGATCCGAGACTGACTCTGACCCTCCGCCGGCGTTCGCTCTGCTGCCTCGACCGCGACCGGATGTGCCCCCGCCGCCTCCTCCTGCTTCAGATGTTTAGCTTCAGGTCCCTTTTGGTGTTTGACGCCAAAGGGGGAGAGATATGAGTTGTGAGAGCTAGGGGGAGTTAGAGAGTTAGTAGAGAGTCATTTTGATGTAATATATGTGCTTGCTACCCTCTGTACTAGCTTGATGTTTTTGGCTCACAAACTCGTCATATACTCTCGTTGCCTATGATTGACTGTGTGTATTATGTTTTCACCTTATATTTTATCACCAGTCCTCTAGTTCTTGTTTCATTGTTTTAACTTCACTTTTATATGAACAAGAATCTGATGATGTGTATGCGCTCACTCTTATTATTATGGTACACGTTCTTTCTGTCAAAGATTACTGAGTATAACTAACCATTCTTTCTATTGACAGAAACTTCAAAACAAACTACTCTCACAAAGCTTGTAGGGTTGTCATCAATCACCAAAAAGGGGGAGATTGAAAGCATCTAGGCCCCTGGTTGGTTTTAGTGATTAATGACAACGTAATATTATATGTGACTAACGTGTGTTTTGCAGAGACAAATGGTAAGTTAGGTCGCATGACAGGTAGAAGTACTACAACGGTGAAAACAATCCCGGAGATAAGAACTCGAAGCGACGACTAAAACGACGAAACAAAAGGTGAAGGTCTACGGAGTCCGAGTGTCAAGGAGATGTGGACACTCGCGGTTTAGTTAGGTCTTTTATTCTCTTTTAGCCGTACTATAAAGAGGGGTTGTCGATGAGTAGTTTGACCAAGAGAGTTCTAGTGTAGTGTTGGTGCACAATCACACTCATACACAGGGCTAGGTGTCACTCTAGAACTCACTCACAAGTTAGAACGAAAACCGATTTGAAAATCAGCTGAAAACAAGAGTTAGTGTTTCTGGCCTTGGGGCACCGGACTGTCCGGTGTGCACCGGACTGTCCGGTGCACCCTCTGCCAGGTGGGGCCAGGCTGGTCCGCGGCAGAGGCTTTCCCTCCGCAGAAACCCGAGAGCGCAGGTTTGGGAGTTGAATTTTAGTGGCGCACCGGACATCTCACCGGACTGTCCGGTGTGCACCGGACAGTGAACTGTTCACTATCCGGTGTGCCATGAGTCCAACGGCTACTGTCAGAACTAGCCGTTGGAAACGACCGTTGGCGCACCGGTGGCGCACCGTTGGCGCACCGATGGCGCACCAGACTGTCCGGTGCGCCATTGCGCAGTGAAATGCCTGTAACGGCTAGTTGGTGGGTGAGGGCTATTTATACCCCCTCCACCCACCATATTCAATGTCTTGCACTCCACATTTATTCCAGCACATTGTTAGAGCATTGCAAGCACCAAAAGCCTAGTGAGGAGATTAGAGAATCATAATCCGCGGTTGTTCCTCATTAGCGCTAGTGAGAGCCACCTAGAGCACACACCACTTGCATTAGGCTTCTCTTGGTCAAGCGAAAGTCTACGGCTTGTTACTCTTGGTGATCGGCATCACCTAGACGGCTTGGTGGCGTTGGGAGCTCGGTGATCACCGTGAAGATCTTGTTGGTGACCCGACTCAAGTTTGTAAGCGGTCTCGAGGGATCCACCGCGCCGGAGTGGCAAAGGATCATCTCGTAGTGAGCACTTGGTTCTTGCGAGGACCAAGGGGGAGCGATACCCTTGCGCGGGTGCTCCAACGAGGACTAGTGGAGAGTGCCGACTCTTCGATATCTCGGGAAAAATTGGAGGAGTCTTCTAAACTTTGCTTTACATTCCGCACTTAATTCAAGCACTTTACATCGTGTATTTGTTTAGCAAGTATTTGAAGTATTATCTTAGCTTTGTTGCATTTCTAGTATTATATTCTTAGTACTAGTTGTTGGGGTGAAGTTGGGCTCTTGCTTAGCTCTTGCTTAGGTTTTAATTAGTGTTGATTTTTAGAAAAGCCCAATTCACCCCCCCCTCTTGGGCATCGTGATCCTTTCACTGTCTAAAGCAGATCATGTATATGTCGTACAAAATATTATTTTACACTATAGACTATAATATTCATAGAGTGAAGTTTAAAATATGGGATAAGATAGAATATATGATGGATAAGTTGTTGGAGGCAGCCTAAACAAACCATAAATAAAGAATGGAAGTGTATAATTGAAGGGGAAGACTTGAGAATGGGAGGTGGAAGTGCGGGAATGAAGTGTGAGTCCTTCCTCTATTTATAGGGATTTATGAACTTTTTAGTTTTTTTTAAGTTTTTTGGTTTTTTTTTCAAATTCAAACAATTGAAAAATGAATAGATGAATCAGAGGCTGCCACGTGGACACCAGGCGTCGGTACCAACCACGTACACTCGACAACAGTCGCAGACCCAATGCGCTAGTCTGCACCGACCAATCGGCAGTCGATACAGACCACATCCTCTACAGGCGATATCGTCGAAGCCGATCGGGCCTGAAAGGATCACGATGCCCAAGAGGGGGGGGGGGGGGGTGAATTGGGCTTTTCTAAAAATCAACACTAATTAAAACCTAAGCAAGAGCCCAACTTCACCCCAACAACTAGCACTAAGATAATAATACTAGAAATACAACAATGCTAAGACAATACTTCAAATACTTGCTAAACAAATACACAATGTAAAATGCTTGAATCAAGTGCAGAATGTAAAGTAAAGTTTAGAAGACTCCTCTAATTTTTCCCGAGGTATCGAAGAGTCGGCACTCTCCACTAGTCCTCGTTGGAGCACCCGCGCAAGGGTATCGCTCCCCCTTGGTCCTCACAAGAACCAAGTGCTCACTACGAGATGATCCTTTTCCACTCCGGCACGGTGGATCCCTCACGACCGCTTACAAACTTGAGTCGGGTCACCAACAAAATCTCCACGGTGATCACCGAGCTCCCAACGCCACCAAGCCGTCTAGGTGATGCTGATCACCAAGAGTAACAAGCCATAGACTTTCGCTTGACCAAGAGAAGCCTAATGCAAGTGGTGTGTGCTCTAGGTGTCTCTCGCTAGCGCTAATGAGGACCAAATGCGAGATTAAGATTCTCTAATCTCCTCACTAGGCTTTTGGTGCTTGCAATGCTCTACCAATGTGCTGGAATTAATGTGGGCAGCAAGACATTGAATATGGTGGGTGGAGGGGGTATAAATAGCCCTCACCCACAAACTAGCCGTTACAGGCATTGTTCTGCGTATGGGCGCACCGGACAGTCCGGTGCGCCACCGGTGCACCAACGGCCGACTCCAACGACTAGTTCTGACAGCTAGCCGTTGGGCAGATGGCACACCGGACAGTGAACAATCACTGTCCGGTGCACTGTCCGGTGCGCTGTCTGGTGCGCCACTAAAATTTCACTCGGGAACCTGGCGCTCTCGGGTTTCTGCGTGGGGGAAACTCTTCCCCTGGGCTAGCTTGGCCCCACCTGGCAAAGGGTGCACCGGACAGTCCGGTGCCCCAAAGCCAGAAACCCTATTTTCTATTTTATGCTGTTTTTCAAATCGATTTTCGTTCTAACTTGTGAGTGTGTTCTAGAGTGTCACCTAGCACTATATGTGAGTGTGAATATGCACCAACACTACACTAGAACTCTCTTGTCAAACTACTCATCGACAACCCCTCTTTATAGTACGGCTAAAACAGAATAAAAGACCTAACTAAATCATGAGTGTCCACAACTCCTTGACACTCGGACTACGTAGTCCTTCACTTTTTGTTTCGTCGTTTTAGCCATCGCTTCGAGTTCTTATCTCTGGGATTGTTTTCACCGTTGTAGTACTTCTACCTATAATGCGACCTAACTTACCATTTGTCTCTGCAAAACACACGTTAGTCACTGTTGGGGACTTGTTCTCAAATGCTATGAATTAAGAACAAGGCAACATAAAATGTTAAACGTTAATGCCCTTCGTCCGCTGAAGCATTATCTCCCTTAGGATATAATGAACTTCGGACGAAGATCATAAGCAAAATATCACGAAGGTCTTACCTTCATGATTAGCTCTATAGAACAATGTAAACAATGCTAGAATATGAAAAGTTAAAGAAATTTATACCAAAGACAGATATAATTAAACATATATTTTATTATACAAACTTAAATATTAAAACATAATATTTAAGTACATTTATACCTTTGCCTTGACAAAGAACAATAATTCCAGTGTGATGCGTCAATGATTACAGGATTGCGTGAACAGTAAAGGAGTATTGTTCATCTATTTATAGGCACAGGACGCAGCCTGTGAGAAATTACAATCATGCCCCTTACAAAAGATTACAATTATGACTCAGACCCTTATGGACTAAGAAGTCATTTCATCTTTAAGTCGGTTCGAAGCCTTGTCTTCAGATACGTTATAATACCGAAGCTTCATGAGTGGTAGCTTCGGCACTACGTTTAAACGGATTTACCGAAGGTGTGTCTTCCTGCAGGACCTTCGGCGACGAAGCATGGCCCCAACAGTAGCCCCTTCACGGTGCTAGATCATTTTTCGTAACGAGCTTGATCCGTGAAAAAGTCTCTTAGGCTTCGGGAAGCCGAAGGTCCGAAAAACATCTTCCCTGAGCTCGTTGCCGGGAAATGATAAAATTTCCGAGCACGGAGTGGTCCCACCATGCAGATTCACCTTCTCGGGTTTTGTGGCCCACCGTTCAGTGGGTGCGAGCGACTGTTCGTCCGGTGTAGGAGACTTGACGATTCACCTTCTTACCTGCAGCACTATATAAACAGACGAGTAGGTGTGAAGTTACCACAACATTCATTGCTATTGCACTGTTTTGTTGCCAGGAATTTAACCATAGCCGAAGCTTGACCCTTGCGCTCAAACGAAGCACCACCTCGGATTCTGCTTCGTCACAAGAAGAGCTTTGGAAAAAAAGGTCATTAATTTCAAAAAACTTCTAGAAGTTCATAATCAAATGGCTAGAGTGCGTTCCACTGCTAGGGTTGAACATGAGGGAGATGAGACTGAAGCCACTGAAACCGTTCCAATTTCCGAAGCAATGAGGCGGTCTGGGCTGGCAACATCAGGGGATACATCTGCCACGCCATCTAAACCCAGCCACTTAGAGTTTGGGAAGTCTACTATTACCGAAGGTGATATGGCTAAGTTACTGAAGCTAGGCTATTTTAGCGAAGACAAAAGGGAGCTGATTCGCTTCGGGGGAGAGGAAATTACCCCGAAGCCAGAAAAAGATGAGGTGGTGGTTTTTAAGAGCTTCTTCAAAGCAGGGTTAAGGTTTCCCCTGCATGGGATGATTGCAGATGTTTTAGAGACATTTGAGATTCACCTTCATCAGTTAACTCCTAACGCCATTGTTAGGCTTAGTGTTTACATCTGGGCACTTCGAAGCCAGGAGGCAGAGCCACTTGCCGAAGGTTTTTGCTGGGCACACGAGCTTCATTACCAGACAAAAGCTAGAGAAGATGGGCTGCATGATAATTTCGGCTGCTACAATTTTGTATATCGGAAAGATGCCAAGTATCCAGTTATCAGCTATCGTACGAAATGGCCAGCTGGCTAGAAGAGTGAATGGTTTTATGTCAAAGTAGATGAGAAGAAGGAGAAACTAGTTCAGAGCCCTTTGAGTTTAACCTTCGAAGAAACTAGACCCCAATGCGTCATGTCTCCAGATAGTCCATGTCAGATTGCACTGGGCGAATTTCAAGTTGTTGCAGAGCACATTGGCACCAGGGAACTGGTCGAAGAATTCTTAGCCTTCAGAGTATTCCCAACTTTGAGGGAATGGGACATACCGAAGCTGAAAGGGGAGAAGAAGAAGAAAGAGCTTGTTCGGCTACCTTATTATTACAAGTTTAAAAAACATTTTAAAGAACCTTGCCAAGAGTGGTTGGACACAATTGAGGTTATGTGCAACGAGATCCTTGGCAACTATTCTAAGAAAGAAGATCAGTTAATGACTGCGGCTTTCGGTACTCGTCCGAAGCAAAGAATGAATCGGGTGATGGATGCCTTGAATTTTGATTATCCTGACTATGAGCAATTAGGCAGAGGTGCCGAAGGCCAGAAAAGAAAAAGAGTTGCTAGCGTCCTCGACAAAGAAGCTACCAAATTAGCTAAAAAGGACAAAGAAATTTTTGAGAAAAGAAAACCGAGCCCTGAGCCGAAGATAGCTACTTCAAAGAAAAGGAAAGCTACGACCCCGAAACCAAAAACGTCGGGCCAAGAGGGACAAGCTCCTGCGACGCCTTCTGCTGCCGATGTGGAAGAAATTCTAAAGGTAATGACTGAACCTTTGCCTATCAAGTTAAGTCCGCTGGCGCCACAACTGACGAAGCTTTTTTCTAAGGAAAACGAGCCTTCGGCAACGGAAAGTCCTGCTAAGCTGAAAAAACGGAGAATTATCCAAGTGGCCGATGTTATTCATCAGACACCGCCGCCGGCATCAGCGCCAAAAATACCAATTATTGAAAGCGCTGGCGCCGCTGAAGGCACCGGTGGTGCCGAAGCTGCAGCCACCGGAGCCGAAGGTGCCAGAGCTGAGACCGCCGAAGATTCTGATCTAGAAACCACACTTGGTGATATTGATAACATGCTTCTAAAAATGGTTGAGGAAGAAGCTGCTGCGGCCGCGATGGACACAACAATTGAGAAAGGAAAAGAGCAAATTGAAGATACTTTGGAAGAGGAAAACTTCAATTTTCAAGATATACTAGGGCATGAGTTATCAGAAACTGAAAAAGAAGAACTGAAGAAATATGTTGTATCCTGTGGGTACAAACCAGGGGCTTTGCTGTTTGGTGGAGTCAATGAAGGGAAATTGAGGTGCCTTCGGAATCAAACCGAGGCAAAGGTCGTTAGGACTTTCTCGAAGAATGTTGGCCTGCCGAAGATTGAGGCGGACCTCTGCAGGTACCGGCGATAGCATATTGCCGGTAGCCTGTTCTATGCTAATTTTAAGGTAAAACTCTTAACTTTTTTTTATTATTTTTTGAATTAAGATGTTTTCTGACGAAGGTTGTTTTGGCAGAGTATATTACTAAATAAAGTGCTGAGGATGCAATAAGATCTCGAAGACGAGAAAAACGAAGCTACAATTAAAGATCTAGAAAATAAAGTCAAAGATCACGAAGCTGCTTTGGTGAAAAAGGACTTCATCATTCAAGATCTAGAAAATAAAGTCAAAGATCACGAAGCTGCTTTGGAGAAAAAGGACTTTGTCATCCACTCTATGGAGGGTTCGCTAGCAGAAGCTCAAGCCGAAATTGACAGATTAAACAGCGAATTACTCATAAAATCAGAAAAATCTGAGCAAGAAAAGAAAAATCTTGAAACGAATCTCAAAACCGAAATTGAGAAGAGTTCAAGTTTGCAGAAATCATTGAAGGAGCTTCAGGATAAATATTTAGACTTCGGCAACCGATGCGTGCAGCGGCTAAAGGATGTCTTTCACTCAATTGGAGCCAGCTCTGATAAGTTTACACCTTCAGTTGAAAACCTGCCAAGCACCTTTGAATATATTGAGGGCGAAGTTGATGCACTTGACGAAGTTATCGCTGGGCATGCCGATTTCTGCGCCCTGTTAGCTTCTCGAGGCACAACTACTGCTTTCCTGAAGACTGGCTGCACGCACGGGAAAATTGTTAATAGGCCAAACTTCAGTTTTGTCACCAGCAGATTTGATTGACATCCCCAGCCTAGCTCGAAGCATAGGAAACAGGTTTATGACTCAAATTTGGATAAACGGCGGGCGAAAAATGGCTGGTGACGAAGCTCAAAGCCACTTTAAGTCAGTGAGAAACTTATACTTGTTACTTTTACCTTCTCCTTGAACTCTGCACTTTTCTCATTTTGTTTTAATATGTACAGGATGATGAAGCTAAAGAATGATGAGCTGAAGCCTTAACAGAGAAAGACTTTGCTGCAGAAGATTATAGAGAAAATTTTGTAATATGATTGTAAAGAATTTTATGTAAATTTGTGCGTACCTCGTAATATATCTTTACCCCTTTGTCCGTGTATGATGTGCTTTGCTGTGGACGAAATTTTCTTTTTGAGCCGAAGGCGAAAAACACCTTCCCTTCTTTTCGCACACAACGAAGCATGAAAATTTCTTCTTTCTGTTTTTCCCGAAGCTTTATCCTTATAGCCGAAGCATCTGCCTTCTCTGTATGATATGATGATAATGATCCTATATATGTCTAAATGAATGTTTATGAATGCAAATGTCATGATGTAATGTATCGTGCAAATGAATGTCCAAATACATATTCGAAGCCATAATCAAAACCTTTATTCCCTTGGGAATGACTCAAATCTTCTTTGCCGCTTATTTTTCGGCTTCACCGTTTATTTTTCGGTGTATCAGCGCTGACTTTTCGCTGTAAGCCTCCCTTAGGAGCTTCTTCGCCTTCTATTTCGGTGGAATCAGCGTTTATTTTTCGCTGTAAGCCTCCCTTAGGAGCTTCTTCGCCTTTTACTTCGGCGGAATCAACGTTTATTTTTCACTGTAAACTCTGCATTCCCTTAGGAACGACTTTTGAGCTTCTCCCTGTTTTCTTTTCTTTTTTGTTTGCACTCGATGGTGCGTTCTCAGCTTTTACATTTACATCTTTGGGGGATATTGCTCTTATAGAGCTGAAATAAGAAAAAGATAAATTACATGCTATGGCCCCATTAAAAACCTTTCTCCCCCTTTGGAAAGGAAAAGGGTGCCATAAGAAAGAATAGAAAAAATTACATCAAGCTAGACATAATATCACCGAAGCTCATCCGTATTCCATGATCTAGGAATGTCGTTGCCGTCCGTATCCTTCAATATGTAAGAACCGGGTCTTGACGAAGATACTACCAGAAAAGGTCCTTCCCACTTCAGCTGTAGCTTGCCTACTGTGTCTGGGTTGGCCACTCTCCGAAGCACCAAATGTCCTGGCTTAATATTCTTTAGCCGAACCTTTCTATCACGCCATTTTATTATTTCGGCTTGGTATTTATTGATGTTTTCCACAGTCTGAAGCCTGATCCCTTCTATGGAATCTTTGTCCACAGAGTAATCAGCTTCGTCTTCTGCCGAAGCCATTGTTCTTATTGATCCTGCTTTTGCTTCTTCCGGAGTTATTGCTTCGTCACCGAATAATAACTTGAATGGGGTAAAGCCTGTTGACCTTGATGCCGTTGTATTGTGGCTCCATACTACCTTAATTAATTCATCTGGCCATTTTCCTCTGGGCTGATTGAAGATTAATTTCATTATTCCCATCATTATGATGCCATTAGTTCTTTCGACAAGTCCATTTGACTCTGGATGCCTAACCGATGCAAAATAGATCTTCGTGCCAATTTGTCCACAGAACTCTTTAAAAGCTTTGGCATCAAACTGTGTTCCGTTATCCACAGTAATGGCCTTCGGCACTCCGAAGCGACAAACGATATTTTGCCAGAAAAATTTCTGAATGGTAACCGAAGTTATTGTGGCTAAAGGCTTCGCCTCAATCCACTTGGAAAAATATTCTACTGCTACTACAACATATTTTAAATTTCCTTGTGCTGGTGGTAGCGGACCTAACAAATCAAGGCCCCACCTTTGCAATGGCCAAGTGGGTTGTATTAACTGAGTCAGAGACGAAGGCTGTTTTTGATCTCTTGCGCATTTCTGACAGCCTTCACACTTTTGGACTAGTTCCGCTGCATCCGAAGCTGCCTTTGGCCAATAAAATCCTTGACGAAAAACTTTTCCCAGCAAAGGCCTAGATCCAATGTGAGATCCACACAGGCCTGCGTGTATTTCCTTCATCAATTCTATACCTTCGGCTCTGGATAAACATTTGAGTAGTGGAGAACAAACTCCATGCTTGTACAACTCCCCTTCTATTATAACATATGGTCGAGCTCTTGCCTCTATTCTCTTGTTATAAGCTTCGTCATCTGAAAGGAAATTACCCTGAAGGAAAGAAATGATCTCAGTTCTCCAGTCTTCATTGTGAATAGGTGATATATTGAGGACTGCTCTTTCAAGAAGTTCAACCGAAGGTGCTTTTATTGTTTCAAAAAATACTTCCGAAGGTAAGGGCAGCCCCTGTGCTGCTGACTTGGCTAGCAAATCAGCATGTTCATTTTCTCCTCGAGGAATGTTTTTGACAGAAAACCCTTCAAAGGAAGCTTCAATCCTTCGGACCGTGTCTAAATATTTCTCAAGCTTCGGGTCTCTTGCTTTACAACTCTTGTCAATATGACCAGAAATAACCTGGGAATCGGTTTTAAGAACCGCCCTTCTAATCCCCATTGCCTTTAACTTCCGAAGACCCAAAAGCAAAGCTTCGTACTCAGCAATATTATTTGTGCAGCTAAAATCAAGTCTTGCTGCGTAGCAAGTTTTAACTTTGGAGGGTGCAACCAACATAGCAGCTGCTCCTGCCCCGAAGGTTCCCCAAGAACCGTCACAAAATATCGTCCATACTTCAGTATCTTTAGTTGTTTCTTCTCCTTGAGCCCCTGGCGTCCAATCGGCAATGAAGTCTGCTAACGCCTGGGATTGTATTGAGGATCTGTGCACATAATCAATGCTGAACTCATTGAGCTCTGCAGCCCACTTTCCAATTCTTCCAGTAGCTTCTCTGTTCCTCATGACATCCTTTAAAGGTTGTGACGAAGGAACAATTATATGATATGCTTGAAAATAATGTCGAAGCTTCCTAGATGCCATTAAGACGGCATATAAGACCTTCTCCAATTCTGTATAATTCTTCTTTGATAGACTAAGGACTTCGGAGACAAAGTATATTGGGGCTTGCTTTTTGGTTTGTCCCTCAAGTTTTTCTTGAACAAGTGCCGCACTCACTGCTGAATGCGAAGCTGCCACATACAGCAACAGAGGAGCCCCTGGCGTTGGTGGAGTTAACGTCGTTAGGTCTATCAAATATTGCTTCAGCTCTTCGAAGGCTCTCTGCTCAGCTGATCCCCATTGAAAGACTTCAGCTGACTTCAGCACTTCAAAGAATGGTAAATTTCTCTCTGCTGATCTAGATATGAATCGATTGAGAGATGCCAGTCTTCCTGTTAGTCATTGAGCCCCCTTCTTTGTGCTTGGCGGCTCCATCCGAAGAATAGCTTCGATCTTATTTGGATTAGCTTCGATTCCCTTTGTTGAGACCAGACAACCAAGGAATTTCCCCTTCTTTACTCCGAAGACACACTTCTCTGGATTCAGCTTCAGACCAGCCTGTCTGAAATTAGCGAATGTCTCCTGCAGATCAGCAATGTGATTTTCTTTCTTGGTGCTTTTTACTATAATATCATCAACATAGGTTAGCACATTTCTGCCTATCTGAGAATGGAGAACCTTCGCTGTCATTCTGTTGAAGCTTCCTCCAGCGTTCTTGAGCCCCTTAGGCATCCGAAGATAACAATATGTTCCACTAGGGGTTATGAAGCTGGTTTTTGGCTCATCCTCTTTCTTCATCCAAATTTGATGGTAGCCTGAATAACAATCTAGCAGACTCATAAGCTCTGACGAAGCTGTTGCGTCAACTAGGGAATCTATCCTTGGCAGTGGAAACTCATCCTTCGGACAAGCCTTGTTGAGATCAGTAAAATCAATACACATCCTCCATTTGCCATTGACCTTTTTTACCATAACAGTGTTGGCCAGCCATTCTGGATACTTCACTTCTCTGATAACTTTAGCGCTGAGAAGTCTTTTTATTTCATTTCGAGCACCTTCGGCCTTGTCATCAGACATCTTCCGAAGCCTCTGCTTTCTGGGTCTGAAGGATGGATCGACATTGAGCGAGTGTTCAATAACATCCCTGTTAACACCATAGAGATTGTTAGCTGACCATGCAAAGACATCTTTGTTGTTGAACAGAAACCTTATCAAGTTTTTCTCCTGTTCCTCAGACAATTGAGATCCCAGCAGCACCTTCTGCTCTGCGATATCTTCGCATAAAAGCATGGGTTTCGGCTGATCGGCCGAAGCAGCCTTCTCCCTTCTGTACTTGTACTGTTCACAAGCTTCGGCTTCATCTATGTTGTGGATTGCCTTTGAATCTGTCCAATTCCCCTCAGCCTTTCTGGCAGCTTCCTGACTCCCATGAACAACAATAGGTCCTTGATCCGAAGGTATCTTCATGCAAAGATATGCTGGATGAAGAATTGCTTCGAAAGCATTGAGTGTTCCGCGACCAATGATTGCATTGTAAGGGTACTCCATGTCGACAATGTCAAACACAACTTGCTCAGTCCTTGTATTGTTGACAAATCCGAAGGTCACTGGCATGGTAATCTTACCAAGCGCTACAATTTGTCTTCCTCCGAAGCCACAAAGAGGGTGCGTAGCATCATGAATCTTGTCTTCTGGCTCTTGCATCTGTCTGAAGGCTTTAGCAAATATAATGTCGGCTGCACTGCCTGTGTCAACCAAAACATTGTGGACTAGAAATCCTTTGATGACACAAGATATGACCATAGCATCATTGTGAGGGTAATCCTTGAGCTGAAGGTCCTCTTGGGAGAAGGTGATTGGAATATGAGACCATCTTGACTTGATGAAGGGTCCCTGTACCCCGACATGTTGTACTCTTCTCTGTGCCTCCTTCTTCTGCTTCTTATTGACCGGTTCTGAGCACGATCCGCCTGTTATTGGGAGCACCAGCTTAGTAGCCGAAGCAACACTAGCTTTGTTGTTGAACGAAGCCATCAGCTCAGAAACTGGAAGTGAGTTCACCGGAGGTGGGCGCCAATGTTGGGGACTTGTTCTCAAATGATATGAATTAAGAACAAGGCAACATAAAATGTTAAACGTTAATGCCCTTCGTCCGCTGAAGCATTATCTCCCTTAGGATATAATGAACTTCAGACGAAGACCATAAGCAAAATATCATGAAGGTCTTACCTTCGTGATTAGCTCTATAGAACAATGTAAACAATGCTAGAATATGAAAAATTAAAGAAATTTATACCAAAGACAGATATAATTAAACATATATTTTATTATACAAACTTAAATATTAAAACATAATATTTAAGTACATTTATACCTTTGCCTTGATAAAGAACAATAATTCCAGTGTGATGCGTCAATGATTACAGGATTGCGTGAATAGTAAAGGAGTACTGTTCATCTATTTATAGGCACAGGACGCAGCCTGTGAGAAATTACAATCACGCCCCTTACAAAAGATTACAATTATGACTCAGATCCTTATGGACTAAGAAGTCATTTCATCTTTAAGTCGGTTCGAACCCTCGTCTTCAGATACGTTATAATATCGAAGCTTCATGAGTGGTAGCTTCGGCACTACGTTTAAACGGATTTGCCGAAGGTGTGTCTTCCTGCAGGACCTTCGGCGACGAAGCATGGCCCCAACAGTCACATATAACATTACGTTGTCATTAATCACTAAAACCAACCAAGGGCCTAGATGCTTTCAATCTCCCCCTTTTGGTGATTGATGACAACCCTACAAGATTTGTGAGAGTAGTTTGTTTTGAAATTTCTGTCAATAGAGAAGATGGTTAGTTATACTCAGTAATGTTTGACAGAAGGAGTGTGTACCATAATAATAAGAATGAGCACATACACATCGTAAGTTTCTTGTTCATATAAAAGTGAAATTGAAAGTCGCCTAGAGGGGGGGGGGGGTGAATAGGGCGAATCTGAAATTTACAAACTTAAGCACACACTACAAGCCGGGTTAGCGTTTGTCACACCCGGCTTTAAGGAACAAAGCCAGGTGCATCTCATACATGCGCCAAGAAGACAACATATATAATAACAGAGTGTATAGAGATAAACGTCAATAACATCAGAGTATTTATTACATAGCGGAAGACTTTTTACAAAATAAAAGAATAAACATAAAACGAACTAAGGATCGTTGGCGCCAATGTCGACTGGGAAACGCCACCTAGATCAGATCGAACTCCTCAGTGTTAGGCGGCTCCTCCTGAACCACCTGATCATCTCCTGTGGGGGGGGGGTGTGAGACAGCAAGGGTGAGCTCACACATGATCATCGCTCAACAAGTTGTGGGGAATAATGTGACATGAACTCACCAAAGGTGGGAGCTCATGTGAAGTGTAAGGCTGATCAATGATAGGGGTTAAAGCTGAGCATTGCTTTTAAGTAGTTGGTCAAAATTTTATTAGCAGTTACTAAGTGTAAGTAAATACCAAACCTTAAATAAAGTAATTGAACAAATTAATAATAAACCCATGCATATGCAAATGACAAAATTGAATTTAAGTTCCATAATTTAAACATCAGAGAGTCCTGAGCTGCTCATGACCGTGAGCTCGGCTAGTATACCAGTTTTACACTCTGCAGAGGTTGTACCCTTTACCCACAAGTCATGTTACCCATCTGCCAAGGGGTCATGAATCCCATACACCTCTACCTAGGAAGCGCGGCAGGGCAACACTACGAGGCCTTTACAAAGTTCCACTAGCTTCCGAAAACCCGCTACAGTTTATGGGAAGATCCAGTACAGGGTTCCTGGCTGACCGCCATCGCAACAAAATCAACCAGGGACCTCCCCGCACTGACCTCTCCCCTACTGCCCTTGCCCCTTTCGGGTAAGGTAGTCTTCCACTAGCTTTCCTAGTTAATCAGCCAAGGGCGTCCCATTAAACCCTTGTGGTGGCACGTGGTTCTCAAGTTAAGCTCTATGTTCCAATTAACATTAATGATAACAACATGAACATAAACAGAATAACAACAAGAATTGGAACATAGAGGTGATAAATGATTATCCCAAAACCATATAAAGCAATAGCAAACTACCCAAGTGATTCAGGGGTAAACAAGGTAATGAGATAAACAATCTAGGGTGACCTATTGGGTCCCATCAAAATTAACCTATGCATGGATAAGTGATATTAAAGAACATTATTGGGTAAAAAGTGGTCAAGGGCACAACTTGCCTTCAATGAGCTCCTGCTCAGCTATCTCAACCTGCTGCTCACCAGGATCCTCAACAACGGGCTCTTCTACTCGCCACAATACAAACAAGCACAGGATACAGGGAAAATTAACATTACACCAAGCATGTAAACAAAATACACAGAGATATTCTACATAATAACATAAAATTTTAGGAACAGGAATCATAATTTTTGGAGTTATATAATTTAAGTTATGCATTTTCAAAGATTTTATGTGCTTTAAATAGGATTAAGTGATAAATAAATTTCTTACTGTTTTCATGACATAACAGAGGCTCTAGGTGATAAAGGATAAAATTACAAAATTATAGGAATTGGAATGGATTAATTTGGAGTTAGTATGAATTTTACAAGTTCTAGCAATTATTTTTCTATTAAAAATCCTTTTATAAATTAATTTCTCTGATTTTATTATGTTCTGGATTGGGCCTCAATATCTGAGAATAGCAGGGTCTCTGGCGCAAAAATCCGCAAGACACAGGTTTCTATCATGCGGATCGCGGGTTTATTTTAGTAGACCACAGGGACTCTTATGAAAGAGTGCAAGGCTGAAGGGGTATGAGTGGGTTCTAGCCGTTGGATCAAAAATGTGAGCCTCGGATTAGATCTAGAGTGGCCCGAAACGTTACACGATCGCCACCGCCGGATCGGGATTCTATGGCCTAGATTTTTATGAAGCCTAACGCATCTCAACCGCTCGATCCAATATACGGTCCAGATCGAATCGATCCCCGGGAACTAATCTCATCCATTCACCAGGAGATCGACGGTTCCTGTCTATCTTGCCAACCCAGGGCTCCCGACGGCGGCGCCGCCCAGTGGCCACGGCGAGCCATCGCCGGAGCCACACAATCAATGCCCGAACGTGCATTATATTCCAATCCGAGACCTGATACGCGGTGCGGGAGACATTGCGAATAGGTGGATTAGGTACTCACCATGAATCGAGCGTGCAGAAGTGTTGTTCACCACGCCGAGCGGACGCACGATGACTCTTGTTGCCGACGAACTCCTCCCCGACGTCCCAGCAATCAATTCGGCCCGCCCCAAGCTCCCGGTGCCCGCACGCGGCCGACGACGTGTTTTATGGTACCGCAATTGCCCCGTCGATGAAGCAGCCCACTCCGATGAGATCCTGCCCCCTCCTGGTACCCGAGCTTGGCGGCGCGGACGATATAGGGCACTTCGTGGTGACCAATCGGACTAGTGGAGGGCAACCTATTTAATCGTACCCGATGGCCCGAACTGCGCCACACAACCCTAATCGGTTACACGAACGCCGAGATCCACGGCGGCGAGTCCGGAACGAGAGCGACTTCGTTGCTAGCTGGGAAGCGGAGGCTCCTGTCCACCGTGGCCCACAAGTCAGCGAGGAACGGAAGAACTGACGAGCTCGAGAGGCTGACCCGAGGGTCCCACCTGTCGGCACCCCGATCCCCAGCCTGGCTACGCAAACGCTGGAGTGGGATGGGCCGCCCGGAATGAAACAATGGGCCGAGCTCGGTGGTTTAGGCCCACACTGCGTTTTCTATTTCCTTTCCCTTTTCCTTTTGGTTTTATTTTCTGTTTTCTTTTGTCCTTAATTCCTTTAAATCCAAATTTGAATTCAAACTTTTTTTTGCGAATTTAAACTCATTTTAATTGTGCAATTTGGTCAAACCATCATAGCAGGGTTTTATTTATCCCACCTTTTGTTTTTATTTTGTATAGTAGTTTTCCTTCGCTTCTCAAATTTCTAGGATTGTAAATTAGGTCTCAAATCACAATATTAACATAATTATATTTTTATTGATATTACCATTGTTTATAAATGCACAATCAAATAAAAACTCAGCATGATGCATGACTTATTTAGGTGTTATTGGTTATTAAATCCACTGTTGATGGTGTTTATTCACATGTGATAGTAACTAGAGATGGTACACACATATAAATAAAGGAAATATTCTCTTATCGTAAGATTTACAGATTTGGGTATTACAAATCCTATCCCCCTTAAAAAGAATCTCGTCCTCGAGATTTAGGAGGAACGAGGGAAAAGATGGGGAAAATCGTGCGAAGCTCTTTCTCTCTCTCCCAAGTAGCTTCATCTTCTCCCTGATGACTCCATTGCACCTGGCACATCTTAATAACTTTATTTCTTGTAACTCGAGTCAAAGTGTCAAGAATCTTGACGGGATACTCCGTGTAAGTCAAATGACCCTGAACACTGAGCTCATCCATTAGTAACTATTCCTCAGGGACACCAAGGCACTTCTTAAGTTGAGATACATGAAATACATTATGCACATCAGATAGATTATCATGTAGCTTGAGTTGATAGGCCATCTCTCCAACTTGCCAAAAAAAAACTCTAAAGGGTCCAATAAATCGAGGGAACAATTCGCCCTTGACTTTAAATCTCCTCATTCCACAAAGTGGTGACCCTTGAGATACACATAATCTCCTTCTTCGAATTCCAGTGGTCTTCTTCTATTATCCACATAGCTCTTTTGTCTGGTCTGAGCTACCCTCAAATTCTACCGAATTATACAGACTTATTCTTCTACCTCTTGAATAAGTTCAGGTCCAAAGAATTGTCTTCCTCTAGTCTAATCCAATATAGAGGAGTCCTGCATTTCCTGCCATACAGAGTCTCGAACGGTGACATCTTCAGACTAGCCTGGTAACTATTATTGTATGAGAATTCAGCATAAGGTAGACTTTTATCCCAACTTCCTCCATGCTAAAGGGCACATGCTCTCAACATATCTTCCAATACTTGATTAGTCCTTTCAGTCTGTCCATCAGTCTGAGGGTGATAAGCTGTACTAAAATTCAACTTTGTACTCATGTTCTCATGAAAGCTTCTCCAAAACCTTGAGGTAAACTGCGAACCTCGATCAGACACGATCTTCTTTGGTACTCCATGTAAGCACACAATCCGAGCCATATATAATTCTGCTAGCTGAGAACCTTTATAAGTAGTCTTCACAGGAATAAAGTGAGCCACTTTAGTCAATCTATCCACAATCACCCATATAGCATCATATCCTTTCTGGGTGCGAGGCAATCCAGTAATAAAATCCATACCAATCTCTTCCCACTTCCACTCGGGCATCTTCAGTGGGTGCAATAGTCCAGCTGGCCTCTGGTGTTCAGCCTTAACTCTTTGACATACATCGCACATAGCCACATGTGCAGCCACATCTCTTTTCAATCCATACCACCAATACTTTCGCTTCAAATCCTGGTACATCTTGGTACTACCAGGATGAATAGAATAATCCGAGTCATGGGCCTCTTTCAATATAGTCTCTCGAAGGCTTTTAATATCAGGAACACACATTCTGTCCTTGAACCATACAGTACCTTGCTCATCTTCCGTAAATTCCGGAACTCGACCTTCAGTAATCAGGTCCTTAATCTCTTTTATTTTAGCATCACCAATTTGTCCTTTGCGGATCTCTTGCTCCAACGTAGGTTCCACATCAATAGTAACTCCTTCAGTATGAGCAACTATCCCCAGGTTAAGTCTCCTGAAATCCTCAACAATCTCATCGGGTAGCTGGGCAACAATAGCTGAATGAACATGCTCCTTGCGACTCAAGGCATCTGCAACCAAATTTGCCTTGCCCGGGTGATAGTGAATCTCCAAATCATAATCCTTAATAAGCTCCAACCAACGGCGTTGCCTAAGATTGAGATCCTTCTGAGTGAATATATACTTCAAACTCTTATGATCCGTATACACTTGGCACTTGGTCCCCATGATATAATGTCTCCAAATCTTAAGTGCATGCACAACAGCTGCCAATTCCAAGTCATGAGTAGGGTAGTTCAATTCATGCTTGCGTAACTGACGAGAAGCATAAGCAATCACATGTCCTTCTTGCATGAGCACACATCCTAAGCCTTGGCCACATGCATCACAATAGATATCAAATCCTTTCTGTAGATCTGGCATAACCAATACTGGTGGCGGCATCAACTTCTTCTTCAATAGATCAAAGCTGTTTTGACACTTCTCGTCCCACTTAAATTCTTTTCCTTTCTCCAAAAGCGAAGTCATAGGCTTAGCAATTTTAGAAAATCCTTCAATAAATCTCCGATAATAACCTGCTAATCCCAAGAAACTCCGAATCTCGGTAACTGTAGTGGGTACTCTCCACTCCATTATCTCCTTAACCTTAGCAGGATCCACTGCTATTTCTCCATTAGAAATGATATGACCAAGAAATGGCACCTCGCCAATCCAAAACTCGCACTTGCTGAACTTGGCATATAGCTGGTGATCTCGTAGCTTCTGTAGCACCAATCTCAGATGTTCCTCATGATCGCTATCACTCTGAGAATAAATAAGGATATCGTCGATGAATACCACGACGAATCTGTCCAAATACTCCATAAACACCTTATTTATCAAGTTCATAAAATAAGCTGGTGCATTGGTTAATCCAAATGACATAACAGTAAACTCATACAATCCATATCGAGTCGAGAAAGCCGTCTTGGGAATATCCGATGGCCTAATCCTCATCTGATGGTATCCCGATCGGAGATCAATCTTCGAAAATACTCTTGCACCTCGCATCTGATCAAATAAATCCTCAATACGGGGCAACGGATACTTGTTCTTCACTGTAACATCATTAAGAGATCTATAATCCACACACATCCGCTGCGATCCATCCTTCTTCCGTACAAACAAGACCGGTGCTCCCCAAGGTGAGGAACTCAAACGAATGTATCCAGCCTCTTGTAATTCCATTAAGTGCTTCTTAAGTTCCTTCAACTCCTCTACGGACATCCTATATGGCCGTTTAGAAATAGGGGCGGTTCCAGGTATGAGATCAATAACAAACTCAACTTCTCTATCAGGTGGCATCCCTGGTAACTCCTCTAAAAAGACATCCGGAAAATCCCTAACCACCCGGATGTTGTCACCAACAAACTCCTCAGGCATAAAGAACATTGCACGCATGGATGAGGAGGTTACTGCAATATTAACTTGAAATCTTTCTCCTTTAGTGGTAGTGAGCTCTATGGTTCCTTTAGCACAGTATATAGACTGCCTTTGCCTTTTTTAACCATGACATACCAAGGATCACGTCTATAGTGCTCTCTTCTAACACTATAGGGGTAGTCCATCCGGGTTAGAAATACAGGGTAGAAAGGAAGAATTGTAGACAAGGCGAGTAATTACGAGAAATGTTACTGCGGTTGATTTATTACCTAAGTAGATTAGTGTTTCACCTACTAAAGCTAATACAATACCTTATAGTGGTACATGCTAAGATGTCCATCTATACTATTTCAATCAATCAAAGAAGCAAATCAGGCATTGATCATCAGAACAATCAACCAACATTTTTAATAGAGAAAACAGTTTTAATTTTGTCTTAGGCTTCCTATCTCTTAAAAATGTCATAGGGGTAGGGATTCCAAGGTGTGAAATCCCTCTTGTCTTAGAGTGGAAAAGATAAGATTAATGAGAGTAGAATAGCAAAAGGTGAGACAAGATCAAGATGAGATAAGTATAGAATGAGTCAGAGTAAGGTAAGTAGAAAAGGGGTTGTCCATTTCTATCTAGGTTTCGTCCTACGGTCAACATTTCCTCTGATACCACTTCTGTCACACCCGGCTTTAAGGAACAAAGCCAGGTGCATCTCATACATGCGCCAAGAAGACAACATATATAATAACAGAGTGTATAGAGATAAACGTCAATAACATCAGAGTATTTATTACATAGCGGAAGACTTTTTACAAAATAAAAGAATAAACATAAAACGAACTAAGGATCGTTGGCGCCAATGTCGACTGGGAAACGCCACCTAGATCAGATCGAACTCCTCAGTGTTAGGCGGCTCCTCCTGAACCACCTGATCATCTCCTGTGGGGGGGGGGGGGTGTGAGACAGCAAGGGTGAGCTCACACATGATCATCGCTCAACAAGTTGTGGGGAATAATGTGACATGAACTCACCAAAGGTGGGAGCTCATGTGAAGTGTAAGGCTGATCAATGATAGGGGTTAAAGCTGAGCATTGCTTTTAAGTAGTTGGTCAAAATTTTATTAGCAGTTACTAAGTGTAAGTAAATACCAAACCTTAAATAAAGTAATTGAACAAATTAATAATAAACCCATGCATATGCAAATGACAAAATTGAATTTAAGTTCCATAATTTAAACATCAGAGAGTCCTGAGCTGCTCATGACCGTGAGCTCGGCTAGTATACCAGTTTTACACTCTGCAGAGGTTGTACCCTTTACCCACAAGTCATGTTACCCATCTGCCAAGGGGTCATGAATCCCATACACCTCTACCTAGGAAGCGCGGCAGGGCAACACTACGAGGCCTTTACAAAGTTCCACTAGCTTCCGAAAACCCGCTACAGTTTATGGGAAGATCCAGTACAGGGTTCCTGGCTGACCGCCATCGCAGCAAAATCAACCAGGGACCTCCCCGCACTGACCTCTCCCCTACTGCCCTTGCCCCTTTCGGGTAAGGTAGTCTTCCACTAGCTTTCCTAGTTAATCAGCCAAGGGCGTCCCATTAAACCCTTGTGGTGGCACGTGGTTCTCAAGTTAAGCTCTATGTTCCAATTAACATTAATGATAACAACATGAACATAAACAGAATAACAACAAGAATTGGAACATAGAGGTGATAAATGATTATCCCAAAACCATATAAAGCAATAGCAAACTACCCAAGTGATTCAGGGGTAAACAAGGTAATGAGATAAACAATCTAGGGTGACCTATTGGGTCCCATCAAAATTAACCTATGCATGGATAAGTGATATTAAAGAACATTATTGGGTAAAAAGTGGTCAAGGGCACAACTTGCCTTCAATGAGCTCCTGCTCAGCTATCTCAACCTGCTGCTCACCAGGATCCTCAACAACGGGCTCTTCTACTCGCCACAATACAAACAAGCACAGGATACAGGGAAAATTAACATTACACCAAGCATGTAAACAAAATACACAGAGATATTCTACATAATAACATAAAATTTTAGGAACAGGAATCATAATTTTTGGAGTTATATAATTTAAGTTATGCATTTTCAAAGATTTTATGTGCTTTAAATAGGATTAAGTGATAAATAAATTTCTTACTGTTTTCATGACATAACAGAGGCTCTAGGTGATAAAGGATAAAATTACAAAATTATAGGAATTGGAATGGATTAATTTGGAGTTAGTATGAATTTTACAAGTTCTAGCAATTATTTTTCTATTAAAAATCCTTTTATAAATTAATTTCTCTGATTTTATTATGTTCTGGATTGGGCCTCAATATCTGAGAATAGCAGGGTCTCTGGCGCAAAAATCCGCAAGACACAGGTTTCTATCATGCGGATCGCGGGTTTATTTTAGTAGACCACAGGGACTCTTATGAAAGAGTGCAAGGCTGAAGGGGTATGAGTGGGTTCTAGCCGTTGGATCAAAAATGTGAGCCTCGGATTAGATCTAGAGTGGCCCGAAACGTTACACGATCGCCACCGCCGGATCGGGATTCTATGGCCTAGATTTTTATGAAGCCTAACGCATCTCAACCGCTCGATCCAATATACGGTCCAGATCGAATCGATCCCCGGGAACTAATCTCATCCATTCACCAGGAGATCGACGGTTCCTGTCTATCTTGCCAACCCAGGGCTCCCGACGGCGGCGCCGCCCAGTGGCCACGGCGAGCCATCGCCGAAGCCACACAATCAATGCCCGAACGTGCATTATATTCCAATCCGAGACCTGATACGCGGTGCGGGAGACATTGCGAATAGGTGGATTAGGTACTCACCATGAATCGAGCGTGCAGAAGTGTTGTTCACCACGCCGAGCGGACGCACGATGACTCTTGTTGCCGACGAACTCCTCCCCGACGTCCCAGCAATCAATTCGGCCCGCCCCAAGCTCCCGGTGCCCGCACGCGGCCGACGACGTGTTTTATGGTACCGCAATTGCCCCGTCGATGAAGCAGCCCACTCCGATGAGATCCTGCCCCCTCCTGGTACCCGAGCTTGGCGGCGCGGACGATATAGGGCACTTCGTGGTGACCAATCGGACTAGTGGAGGGCAACCTATTTAATCGTACCCGATGGCCCGAACTGCGCCACACAACCCTAATCGGTTACACGAACGCCGAGATCCACGGCGGCGAGTCCGGAACGAGAGCGACTTCGTTGCTAGCTGGGAAGCGGAGGCTCCTGTCCACCGTGGCCCACAAGTCAGCGAGGAACGGAAGAACTGACGAGCTCGAGAGGCTGACCCGAGGGTCCCACCTGTCGGCACCCCGATCCCCAGCCTGGCTACGCAAACGCTGGAGTGGGATGGGCCGCCCGGAATGAAACAATGGGCCGAGCTCGGTGGTTTAGGCCCACACTGCGTTTTCTATTTCCTTTCCCTTTTCCTTTTGGTTTTATTTTCTGTTTTCTTTTGTCCTTAATTCCTTTAAATCCAAATTTGAATTCAAACTTTTTTTTGCGAATTTAAACTCATTTTAATTGTGCAATTTGGTCAAACCATCATAGCAGGGTTTTATTTATCCCACCTTTTGTTTTTATTTTGTATAGTAGTTTTCCTTCGCTTCTCAAATTTCTAGGATTGTAAATTAGGTCTCAAATCACAATATTAACATAATTATATTTTTATTGATATTACCATTGTTTATAAATGCACAATCAAATAAAAACTCAGCATGATGCATGACTTATTTAGGTGTTATTGGTTATTAAATCCACTGTTGATGGTGTTTATTCACATGTGATAGTAACTAGAGATGGTACACACATATAAATAAAGGAAATATTCTCTTATCGTAAGATTTACAGATTTGGGTATTACAGCGTTCGAATTAAATGTGAGTCCGAAAGAGAGGACCAAAACAAATCACAAGCAAATAAGGCGGATGACACGGTGATTTGTTTTACCGAGGTTCGGTTCTTGCAAACCTACTCCCCGCTGAGGTGGTCACAAAGACCGGGTCTCTTTCAACCCTTTCCCTCTCTCAAATGAACACAAGAATCTCTCTCTCACTAGCCACTATTTAATTGGAATGATCTTTGGACTTAGGAGAGGATTTGATCTCTTTGATTGTGTCTTGTATTGAATGCTATAGCTCTTGTAAGGTGTTTGAAGGCTGAAAACTTGGATCCATTGAAGTGTGGTGGTTGGGGGGTATTTATAGCCCCAACCACCAAAAGAACCGTTGGTGAGGGCTTCTGTCGCATGGCGCACCGGACAGTCCGGTGCGCCACCGGACACTGTCCGGTGCGCCAACCACGTCACCCGGCCGTTGGATTCTGACCGTTGAAGCTTCTGACATCTGGGTCATCGGACAGTCCGGTGGTGCACCAGACAGTCACTGTTCATTGTCCGGTGCGCCTTCTGGCTCTGCCTGACTTCTGCGCGCACTGTAGCGAATTAATTGATCTGGCAGACGACCGTTGGCGCTGTAGTAGCCGTTACTCCGCTGGCACACCGGACAGTCCGATGCACCGGACAGTCCGGTGCTACACCGGACAGTCCGGTGCTACACCGGACAGTCCGGTGCTACACCGGACAGTCCGGTGAATTATAGCGGAGTGGCTCCCAGAATTCCCGAAGGTGAGCAGTTCGGAGTTGAGTTCCCTGGTGCACCGGACACTGTCCGGTGGCACACCGGACTGTTCGGTGCGCCAGACCAGGGCACACTTCGGTTGTCTTTTGCTCTTTTTATTTGAAACCTTTCTTGGTCTTTTATTGGTTTGTTGTGAACCTTTGACACCTGTAAAACTTATAATTTAGAGCAAACTAGTTAGTCCAATTATTTGTGTTGGGCAATTCAACCACCAAAATCAATTAGGAAAAGGTGTGGGCCTATTTCCCTTTCAATCTCCCCTTTTTTGGTGATTGATGCCAACACAAACCAAAGCAAATATAAAAGTGCAGAATTGAACTAGTTTGCATAATGTAAGTGCAAAGGTTGCTTGGAATGAAACCAATAATTATTTTTACTAGATATGCATGGAATGATTTTCTTCTTACTTAAAATTTTGGACCACGCTTGCACCACATGTTTTGTTTTTGCAAACTCTTTAGGAAATTCTTTTTCAAAGTCTTTTGCAAATAGTCAAAGGTATGTGAATAAGATTTTGAGAAGCAATTTCAATATATGAAATTCTCTCCTTTTGTTTCAAATGCTTTTCCTTTGACTAAACAAAACTCCACCTTAATAAAATCCTCCTCTTAGTGTTCAAGAGGGTTTTAGATATTAATTTTGAAAAGGGTCAACCAATTTGAAATTATATCATAAATAAGATACCAATTTGAAAAACACCTCTTTTAAATACAAGTTGAAAGACTAATTTTTGAAATTGGTGGTGGTGCGGTCCTTTTGCTTTGGCCTAATACTTTCTCCCCGTTTGGCATGAATCGCCAAAAACGGATACTTGTGAGTGAAATATAAGCCCTTTCTTAACTACTTTCTCCCCTTATGGTAGATAACATATGAGTGAAGATTATACCAAATTGGAGAGTGGTGTAGAGCGACGGCGAAAGATGAATAATCGATGGAGTGGAGTGGAAGCCTTGTCTTCGCCGAAGACTCCATTTCCCTTTCAATCTATGACTTAGCAAAAATATTCACTTGAAAACACATTAGTCATAGCACATGAAAGAGATATGATCAAATGTATATAAATGAGCTATGGGTGCAAAATATCAATCAAAATTCCTAGAATCAAGAATATTTAGCTCATGCCTAATTTTGGTAAAAGTTTGCTCATCTAATGGCTTGGTAAAGATATTGGCTAATTGTTCTTTGGTGTTAACATATGTAATCTTGATATCCCCCTTTTGTTGGTGATCCCTTAAAAAGTGATACTGAATGGTTGTGTGTTTAGTGCGGCTATGCTCAACGGGATTATCCGCCATGCGGATTGCACTCTCATTATCACATAGAAGAGGAACTTTGGTCAATTTGTAACCATAGTCCCTAAGGGTTTGCCTCATCCAAAGTAATTGCGTGCAACAATGGCCTGCGGCAATATACTCGGCTTCGGCGGTAGAAAGAGCTACATAATTTTGCTTCTTTGAAGCCCAAGACACCAGAGATCTTCCCAAGAACTGGCAAGTCCCTGATGTGCTCTTTCTATTAATTTTACACCCTGCCCAATCAGCATCGGAATAACCAATTAAATCAAATGTGGATCCCCTAGGGTACCAAAGGCCAAACTTAGGAGTATAAACTAAATGTGGATCCCCCATCATAGACATCTCGAATTTTTTAGTCATGATCCTACTAAACTCTTCACATGTAGATTCGTTAGTAGACCCAAATATGATATCATCAACATAAATTTGGCATACAAACAAATCATTTTCAAGTGTTTTAGTAAAGAGAGTAGGATCGACTTTTCCGACTATGAAGTCATTAGCAATAAGAAAATCTCTTAGGCATTCATACCATGCTCTTGGGGCTTGCTTGAGCCCATAAAGCGCCTTAGAGAGTTTATAAACATGGTTAGGGTACTCACTATCTTCAAAGCTGGGAGGTTGCTCAACATAGACCTCCTCCTTGATTGGTCCATTGAGGAAGGCACTTTTCATGTCCATTTGATAAAGCTTAAAGCCATGGTAAGTAGCATAGGCAAGTAATATACGAATTGACTCAAGCCTAGCTACGGGTGCATAGGTTTCACCGAAATCCAAACCTTCGACTTGTGAATATCCCTTGGCCACAAGTCGGGCTTTTTTCCTTGTCATCACACCATGCTCATCTTGTTTATTGCGGAAGACCCACTTGGTTCCTACAACATTTTGGTTAGGACGTGGAACTAAATGCCATACCTCATTCCTTGTGAAGTTGTTGAGCTCCTCTTGCATCGCCAACACCCAATCCGAATCTTGAAGTGCTTCCTCTACCCTGTGTGGCTCAATAGAGGAAACAAAAGAGTAATGTTCACAAAAATGAGCAACACGAGATCGAGTGGTTACCCCCTTTTGAATATCGCCGAGGATGGTGTTCACGGGGTGATCTCGTTGGATTGCTTGGTGGACTCTTGGGTGTGGCGGCCTTGGGTCCTCATCATCTTCCTTGTCTTGATCATTAGCATCTCCCCCTTGATCATTGTCCTCCTCTTGAGGTGGCTCCTCTTGATCTTCATCATTATCTTGAGCTAGATCCTCATCTTGAGTTGGTAGACATGCTTGCATTGAGGAAGATGGTTGATCTTGTGTTTGTGGAGGCTCTTCGGATTCCTTTGGACATACATCCCCAATGGACATGTTCCTTAGCATGACGCATGGAGCCTCTCATCATCTAGCTCATCAAGATCAACTTGCTCTACTTGAGAGCCGTTAGTCTCATCAAACACAATGTCATAAGAAACTTCAACTACTCCAGTGGACTTGTTAAAGACTCTATATGCCCTTGTGTTTGAATCATAACCAAGTAAAAAGCCTTCTACAACTTTAGGAGCAAATTTAGATTTTCTACCTCTTTTAACAAGAATAAAACATTTGCTACCAAAGACTCTAAAATATGAAACATTGGGCTTTTTACCGGTGAGGAGTTCATACGATGTCTTCTTGAGGATTCGGTGTAGATATAACCGGTTGATGGCGTAGCAAGCGGTGTTAACCGCCTCGGCCCAAAACCGATCCGAAGTCCTGTACTCATCAAACATGGTTCTTGCCATGTCCAATAGAGTTCTATTCTTCCTCTGCACTACACCATTTTGTTGTGGTGTGTAGGGAGAAGAGAACTCATGCTTGATGCCCTCCTCCTCAAGAAAGCCTTCAATTTGAGAGTTCTTGAACTCCGTCCCGTTGTCGCTTCTAATCTTTTTGATCATTAAGCCGAACTCATTTTGAGCCCGTCTTAAGAATCCCTTTAAAGTCTCTTGGGTTTGAGATTTTTCCTGCAAAAAGAACACCCAAGTGAAGCGAGAATAATCATCCACAATAACTAGACAGTACTTACCCCCGCCGATGCTTATGTAAGCAATCGGGCCGAATAGGTCCATGTGGAGTAGCTCGAGCAGCCTGTCGGTCATTATGATGTTCTTGTGTGGATGATGAACACCAACTTGCTTTCCTGCTTGACATGCTCTACAAACCCTGTCTTTCTGAAAATGAACATTGGTTAGTCCCAAAATGTGCTCTCCCTTTAGAAGCTTATGAAGATTCTTCATCCCAACATGGGCTAGTCGGCGATGCCAGAGCCAACCCATGTTAGTCTTAGCAATTAAGCAAGTGTCGAGTTCAGCTCTATCAAAATCTACCAAGTATAGCTGACCCTCTAACACTCCCTTAAATGGTACTGAATCATCACTTCTTCTAAAGACAGTAACACCTAAATCTGTAAAAAGACAGTTGTAGCTCATTTTGCATAATTGAGAAACAGAAAGCAAATTGTAATCTAAAGAATTTACAAGAAAAAACATTGGAAATAGAATGGTCAGGTGATATAGCAATTTTACCCAATCCTTTGACCAAACCTTGATTTCCATCCCCAAATGTGATAGCTCTTTGGGGATCATGGTTTTTCTCGTAGGAGGAGAACATCTTCTTCTCCCCTGTCATGTGGTTTGTGCACCCGCTATTGATGATCCAACTTAAGCCCCTAGATGCATAAACCTACAAAACAAGTTTAGGCCTTGTTCTTAGGTACCCAAACGGTCTTGGGTCCTTTCACATTAGAAACAAGCACCTTGGGTACCCAAACACAAGTCTTGGAGCCCTTGTGTTTGCCCCCAACATATTTGGCAACTATTTTGCCTGATTTGTTAGTAAGCACATAGGATGCATCAAATGTCTTAAATGAAATGTTATGTTCATTTGATGCAATAAGAGTTTTCTTCTTAGGCAATTTAGCACGGGTTGATTGCCTAGAACTAGATGCCTCACTCTTATACATAAAAGCATGATTGGATCCAGAGTGAGACTTCCTAGAGTGAATTTTCCTAATTTTGTGCTCGGGATAACCGGCAGGGTACAAAATGTAACCCTCGTTATCCTGAGGCATGGGAGCCTTGCCCTTAACAAAGTTAGATAATATTTTAGGAGGGGCATTGAGTTTGACATTGCCTCCCTGTTGGAAGCCAATGTCATCCTTAATGTCAGGGCGTCTCCCACTATAGAGCATACTACGAGCAAATTTAAAATTTTCATTTTCTAACTCATGCTCGACAATTTTAGCATCTAATTTTGGTATATGATCATTTTGTTGTTTAATCATAGCAATGTGATCATGAATAGCATTAATGTTAATATCTCTACATCTAGTGCAAATAGTAACATGCTCAACGGTAGATGTAGAGGGTTTGCAAGAATTTAGTTCAACAATCTTAGCATGTAAAATAGCATTCTCATCTCTAAGATTGGAAATGGAAACATTGCAAACATTTAATTCCTTAGCCTTAGCAATTAATTTTTCATTCTCATTTCTAAGGCTAGTAAGAGAGGCATTCAAATTTTCAATCTTAGCAATTGAACTAGCATTATCATTTCTAAGATTGTCAATCGAATCATCACAAACATTTGATTTCTCAACCTTAGCAATTAATTTGGCATTTTCATTTCTAAGGTTGGAAATAACATCATGGCAAGTGCTTAGCTCACTAGATAATTTTTCACATTTTTCTACCTCTAGAGCATAAGCATTTTTAACCTTAACATGTTTTTTGTTTTCTTTAATTAGGAAGTCCTCTTGGGTGTCCAAGAGTTCATCCTTCTCATGAATAGCACTAATTAACTCATTTAATTTATCCTTTTATTGCATGTTTAGGTTGGCAAAAAGGGTTAATAAATCATCCTCATCATCACTAGAGCTAGCCTCATCACTAGATGTCGCATACTTAGTGGAGGATCTTGATTTTACCTTCTTCTTCTTGCCGTCCTTTGCCATGAGGCACTTGTGGCCGACGTTGGGGAAGAGAAGCCCTTTGGTGATGGCGATGTTTGTGGCGTCCTCGTCGGAGGAGGAGTCTGTGGAGCTCTCATCGGAGTCTCACTCCCGGCAAACATGGGCATCGCCGCCCTTCTTCTTGTAGTACCTCTTCTTTTCTCTTCTCTTTCCCTTCTTGTCGTCGCCCCTGTCACTATCACTTGATAAAGGACATTTTGCAATAAAGTGACCGAGCTTACCACACTTCTAGCAAACTTTCTTGGAGCGGGGATTGTAGTCCTTCCCCCTCCTTTGCTTGAGGATTTGGCGGAAACTCTTGATGATGAGCGCCATCTCCTCATTGTCGAGTTTGGAGGCGTCGATGGGGACCCTACTTGGTGTAGAGTTTTCTTTCTTCTCCTCCGTTGCCTTGAATGCCACAGGTTGCACATCGGGTGTGGAGGAGGAGCCTTGCTCGATGATTTTCTTGGAGCCTTTGATCATTAGTTCAAAGCTCACAAATTTTCCTATTACTTCCTCAGGAGACATTAGTGTGTATCTAGGATCACCACGAATTAATTAAACTTGTGTAGGGTTAAAGAAAACGAGTGATCTAAGAATAACCTTGACCATTTTATGGTCATCCCATTTGGTGCTCCCGAGGTTACGCACTTGGTTCACCAAGGTCTTGAGCCGGTTGTACATCGCTTGTGGCTCCTCCCCTTGGTGAAGCATGAAGCGATCGAGCTCCCCCTCGATCGTCTCCCGTTTGGTGATCTTGGTCACCTCATCTCCTTTGTGTGTGGTCTTGAGCACGTCCCAAATTTCCTTTGCGCTCTTCAACCCTTGCACCTTATTATACTTCTCTCGACTTAGAGAGGCGAGGAGTATAGTAGTGGCTTGGGAGTTGAAGTGTTGGATTTGTTCGACCTCCTCCGAGTCGTAATCCTTGTCTCCCTTCTTTGGTACCTGCGCTCCATACTCAACAATATCCCATATGCTTTTGTGGAGTGAGGTTAGGTGATGCCTCATTTTATCACTCCACATAGAATAATCTTCACCTTCAAGCATAGGTGGTTTGCCTAATGGAACGGAAAGTAATGGAGTGTGTTTTGAAATGCGAGGGTAGCGAAGGGGCATCTTACTATACTTCTTGCGCTCATGGCGCATAGAAGTGGCGGATGCCGATTCCGAGCCGGAGGTGGAGGGTGACAAAGAGTCAGTTTCGTAGTAGACCACCTTCTTCATCTTTTTCTTCTTGTCACCCTTCCGTTGGGACTTGATGGAGGAAGAGGATTCCTCCTTGTGCTTGTGGGCGAACTCCCTTGAGTGCGTTCTCCCCTAGCTTGCGGACTTGTCGCCGATCCCGATCTCCCTCTTGGCGGATGCTCCCGACATTACTTCAAGCGGTTAGGCTCTAATGAAGCACCGACCTCTGATACCAATTGAAAGTCGCCCAGAGGGGGGTGAATAGGGCGAATCTGAAATTTACAAACTTAAGCACACACTACAAGCCGGGTTAGTGTTAGAATTAAATGTGAGTCCGAAAGAGAGGACCAAAACAAATCACAAGCAAATAAGGCGGATGACACGGTGATTTGTTTTACCGAGGTTCGGTTCTTGCAAACCTACTCCCCGTTGAGGTGGTCACAAAGACCGGGTCTCTTTCAACCCTTTCCCTCTCTCAAACGGTCACTTAGACCGAGTGAGCTTCTCTTCTCAATCAAACGGGACACTAAGTCCCCACAAGGACCACCACACAATTGGTGTCTCTTGCCTTGGTTACAATTGAGTTGATCACAAGAAAGAATGAAGAAGAAAAGCAATCCAAGCGCAAGAGCTCAAATGAACACAAGAATCTCTCTCTCACTAGCCACTATTTAATTGGAATGATCTTTGGACTTGGGAGAGGATTTGATCTCTTTGATTGTGTCTTGTATTGAATGCTATAGCTCTTGTAAGGTGTTTGAAGGCTGAAAACTTGGATCCATTGAAGTGTGGTGGTTGGGGGGTATTTATAGCCCTAACCACCAAAAGAACCGTTGGCGAGGGCTTCTGTCGCATGGCGCACCGGACAGTCCGGTGCGCCACCGGACACTGTCCGGTGCGCCAGCCACGTCACCCGGCCGTTGGATTCTAACCGTTGGAGCTTCTGATATCTGGGTCACCGAACAGTCCGGTGGTGCACCGGACAGTCACTGTTCACTTTCCGGTGCGCCTTCTGGCTCTGCCTCACTTCTGTGCACTGTAGCGCTTTAACTGCTTTGGCAGATGACCGTTGGCGCTGTAGTAGCCGTTACTCTACTGGCGCACCGGACAGTCCGGTGCTACAGCGGACAGTCCGGTGAATTATAGCGGAGTGGCTCCCAGAATTCCCGAAGGTGAGCAGTTCGGAGTTGAGTTCCCTGGTGCACCTGACACTGTCCGGTGGCACACCGGACTGTCCGGTGCGCCAGACCAGGGCACACTTCGGTTGTCTTTTGCTCTCTTTATTTGAAACCTTTCTTGGTCTTTTATTGGGTTGTTGTGAACTTTTGGCACCTGTAAAACTTATAATCTAGAGCAAACTAGTTAGTCCAATTATTTGTGTTGGGCAATTCAACCACCAAAATCAATTAGGAAAAGGTGTGAGCCTGTTTCCCTTTCAGAAATCAAATCAATGAACAAGAACTAGAATACTGTTGATAACATATAAGGTGAAAGCATAATACACACACAGTCAACATAAGCATCGACAGTATATAATAGAGTTTGTGAGCCAAAAGCATCATACAAAAGTGAAGCTAGTACAGAGAGTAACAAGCACATATATTACATCAAAATAACTCTCTACTAACTCCCTAACTCCCCCTAGCTCTCACAACTCATATCTCTCCCCCTTTGGTGTCAAACACCAAAAGGGAACCTGAACCTACACATCAGAAGAGAGAGGAGGCGGCGGGGGCGCATCCGGTTGCGGTCGTGGCAGTAGAGCGAACGCCAGCTGTGGGTCAGAGTCAGTCTTGGATCCAGGATGTGCTGCAGAAGCTGGAGCTGGTACTGACTCAGACGGAGGCTGCGCTGCAGGAGTTGCCAAAGCCGAAGAAGTCACAGACACCACCACAGCAGCAGTGGTAATAGCAGAAGCTGGTGGCACTGGCGGCTGAGGGCTGACAGAGCTGATGACCGGCAACGTGAAAACCAGGGTGACCGGCCAGAGCGGAGAGGAAGAAGGACCAAATGTAGGAAGAGGAGGTCCTGCCTGAATAGCTGGCACAACAGGAGCCTGAAGAGGTGGAGGCGGTGCTGACTGAACTAGGGGAATTGATACACCAGTATGCTGAAGCATGAGAGTCATGAATGCCCTATTCTCAGCCCGGTCCTGGAGAAGCTGCTGCTGTAGAGTATCCTGCCTATCCTGAATCGTCTGAAACATCGAGAGCATTCTCTCGGACATCTGCTGTTGGACCGCTGCCAAGTGAGCCTGCTGCTGAGTGAGAGTCTGGAGGATCACCACAAGAGCAGGGTCAATGGCAGGAGGGGCAGCACCACTGGAACTCCCAGCCTCATGATCATGTGCGTGGAGGCATAGGAGGCGGAGGCGGAGGTGGAACCCCAAAGTTATCATCATCATCATCATCATCATCATCATGGACTGCTGCGTCCTGAGTCTCAAACTGGTGAAAAGTGGTATCCTCGGCCTGAGTATCAATCACTGGAGCAGGTGCCGGCGCAGGATCCTCTGGAGCTGGACGGTATGACCCAAAGATGAGGCGAGAGGCCTCAAGAGTACCCTAGAACTGTGGGGGCCGAATCAGCTAAGCAAATATGTGACACAGATAGTGAGCATAAGGCAGTTGTCGACGAGCACGGAGACCATCCAGTACGGTGTCCTCGATCTCACAAATGAGAAAATCCACGACATCAAACTCTAAGTGAGAAACTAGGGCACCAAGGAGCCAAAGCTGAATATGAGTGGCAGCCTCCCTGTAACCCATCCGTGGCAGAAGCGTCCGTCTCATGAGCTGATATAGAAACCTGGTCGCTGCGGTGAAATCTGTCGGAGAACGTCGTGACCCATCTGAGAAGGGCGGTCGGAACAAAGCCGCGACGTGAGTTGTACCAGGAGCAACTCCGCCATGAGGGCGACGAGGAGGGTCAGAGGTGCCATAGCACATGCTATGAAGACGAGTCGATGACTCGTTGAATCCAAACACCTGACGAATTTGACTGGCATGAATGGTAACATCCTCTCGCTCAAATCGGAATCTCATCCAGTGGTGATCAGGGTCGATCCATACAGTAGCATAGAAAACTCGGACCCATTCCTCAACATATCTGCCGCTGGTAGTCAAAAGAGTGAGAAGTCCAGCAGATAGGAGAGGTGAACCTCAGAGTCGGCACCGGCGGCTAGCAGGAAGGCAGGGAGATCCAATAGCCGGTGCGCTCGCAGAGCAATCTGAGCTGACAACTGTGCTCTGTAGAAAGACTCCTGAATCCTGGTGCTGAATGGATCTGCCGCTGCAGGGTCTCTCTGTGCAGGTAACCAAGACTCCACGGGTACGTATCTAAACCAATGTACCCGTGCCGCTGTAGCACGATGAAGATCAAACAGCCTGGGATCCGCAGCAAGTGGTCGCACCTCAGTCTCATCACGCTCCCAGAAGCGAGCAGGTGGGATAGGTGGAGCGAAAAGGGGAGCAGAAGGAGTAGTGGAAGCTGGAGTAGTGGAGGTGGTAGGTATGGCTGAGGTGGTGGATGGCGCAGGAGTGACGGGAGCGGGCGAAGTGGGTGGTGGAGCGGAGGAGCGAGGACGAGAGGCGTGACGACGAACTTGGTAAGCAATCTGATCTGAAGAAATCCGCAGCTGATCTCCTTGCTCTTCCTGCTCAGTGGCTGTTGCTGCTGCTGCCGCTGCTCGTGCTGCTCTGTCCAAACGCCGCTTCTTGCGGCATTCCTGCTGCTCCAAATAAACGGTCTTTCCCTTGACCTGCCTGAAGGGGCGAGGAGGATCCTCGTCATCTCCTCCCCCTAGCGTCGACACATTCTTCGTGCGTGGCATCCTGACCTGACGACTGCAAATGAGAGAGAGAAGCTAAGCACAAGTCGATAACTGTCGATAGAATATTAGAAGAGTGGATGTCTACCTGGAAAGCTCACACAAGAGGTGAAAATCTAGGCAGGATAGGAGATGGCTCACGGGCAGGCAAGGTCACTGAAATGATAGAAGAGGTGAGCATGTATTAGTCACATAGTCATAAGTATATGAAATGTGAATAAATACATACACAGAGAATTATGGCACAGAAAACGAGAGATATGGCGATTGAGAGGTCAAACGACGCGAAAACGGCGTTTGAACGAGAAATAGTGTCATAAGAGGTTTGGAATTCGAATTGAGGCATGAAATGACGTGGAATTGAGCCGATACTTCACGAATAGGTTTATATGGGTAAATATGAGTGAAGTGTGTGCTTGGTTTGAATTTAGGCGAAGAAAATGGAATTTGGGCACTCGGCTCGGAAACGATCGCTCGAAACAGAGAAATGTGTGAAATTGAAGCCTAGTATATCGGATTGGCGTGAAATTTGGCGAACATGTTACTGGAGGTATTGTGAAGGTGCCTGAAAAATTTGGGTTCAATTGGAGCATTTTTGGCTGGTTTGGGCATTTCACCGAACACGTGGTATGCGGTGAGTTAGGTTTTTTGGAGATATGACCATTTTGGGCTATGAAACCCTCCCGAAGGAGCTCAAGACCTGCAGTGGGATATAATGTGGCACTAGGGACTCATTCAAGCACAGGGATTCATAGAATTTGGAATGGATTTGAAATTTGTGGCAAAAGTTGAATTGGAGAGCTTGACTGCCCCTGAAACAGAGAGAGAGAGAGGGAAGGGGAGAAGCAGGGACTGCTCACCAGATAGGAGGGCAGGAGAGGAGCACTTGGTCGCCGGAGGATCGCCGCCGGTGAGGAGATCACCGGAGAGGGGATTTGAACACAAGAGGGCAGAGAGCCAGAGAGCAGAGAGGAAACTGAGAGCCTCTGGCTCGGCTTCGGGCAGGAGGCGTTTTTTTAAAACGCAATATGGGCGCACCAGACAGTCTACAGTGCCTGTCTGGTGCACACCGGACAGCGCACAGTAGCTGTCCGGTGAACCACCGGACAACGCACAGGAAAATGGGATCTGCGCGCGCGGCTGCCGGTGCACCGGACATTGCACAGCGCAGTGTCCGGTGCACACCGGACTGTCCGGTGACCCAGACAGAGGGAAATTTTGAAATTTTTGAATTTTTCTATCTAGTTTTTAGCCAAACCAAATCTCAACTTATAATCACACAAAATAACACTTGTTGGGACAGGTATTGGCATCCTCATATATTTTCTCATAATTTTCAAAATATTTTGCCATAGGCTAGATAATTTTTAGAGAAAATAGGCAAATGGTGAAATTTGCATTTTGGCCTTGCACTAGGGGTTTTCATGAGTGTTTTGAGTTTTGAATACTCCCCCTAAGTGCAGTACCTCATGCATATTTCAAGAACCAACAATTGCATAGTAAGTGAAAATTTAAGTGCTAAAAGCTTAAAACTAAGACTTGTCAAGTTTGATCCGAGTTAAGCTTTTTCACTTGCTTTGTTGGCGGTTATCTCAACTATGTTAGACAAGCCCTAGATGCAATACAAGAAATTTAAACATGCAATGCAAGCTTGACAACACCATTTGACATCTTAAATAAAATTTCTGAGATCAAGTATATTTAATTCATTCCTCAACATGCAAAAGCGGGTCTTATCAAGTGGCTTAGTGAAAATATCCGCTAATTGATCTTCCGACCTCACTCCTTCAGTCCTTCTAAAAGGATGTCTCCTTTAGCAACATGATCTCTAAGGAAGTGATGACGGATATCAATGTGCTTGGTGCGAGAGTGTTGTACAGAATTATTAGCAATTTTAATAGCACTCTCATTGTCACACAACAAAGGTACCTTTTCTAGAACTACGCCATAGTCTAGAAGAGATTGTTTCATATATAAAATTTGTGTGCAACAAGCACCCGCGGCAATGTATTCCGCTTTGGCAGTTGACAAGGCAACACTATTTTGCTTTTTGGATGTCCATGATACTAGTGATCTCTCAAGCAAATGGCACCCCCCAGAAGTCAAAGTCGCCTAGAGGGGGGTGAATAGGCAAATCTGAATTTTATAAAGTTTAAGCACAACTACAAGCCGGGGTTAGCGTTAGAAATATAATCGAGTCCAAAAGAGAGAGCGAAAACAAATCACAAGCAAATAAGAGCAGATGACACGATGATTTGTTTTACCGAGGTTCGGTTCTTGCAAACCTACTCCCCGTTGAGGTGGTCACAAAGACCGGGTCTCTTTCAACCCTTTCCCTCTCTCAAACGGTCACTTACACCGAGTGAGTTTTTCTCTTCAATCAAACGGGACACTTAGTCCACTACAAGGACCACCACAACTTGGTGTCTCTTGCTTTGATTACAATGATCTTGAGAACAAGAAAGGAGGAAGAAGAAAAGCGATCCAAGCGCAAGAGCTCAAAAGAACACAAAAGTCTCTCTCTCTAGTCACTAATTTGTTTGCAGTGATTCCGGACTTGGGAGAGGATTTGATCTCTTTGTTTGTGTCTTGGAATGAGGTATAGAGCTCTTGTATGAGGTTTGATGGCTGAAAACTTAGATTCCTTGAAGTGTGGTGGTTGGGGGGTATTTATAGCCCCAACCACCAATATGGCCGTTGGTGAAGGCTTCTGTCATATGGTGCACCGGACAGTCCGGTGCGCCACCGGACACTGTCCGGTGCGCCAGCCACGTTACCAGGCCATTGAGTTACGACCGTTGGAGCTTCTGACAAAGGGGCCACCGGACAGTCCGGTGGTGCACCGGACAGGTCCTGTTCACTGTCCGGTGCGCCATCTGACGCCTGCTCTGACTCTGCGCGCGCAGTCGGCACTGTTAACTGTTTACTGTAGCGTTGCAGACAACCGTTGGCGCTTGTAGCCGTTGCTCCGCTTGGCACACCGGACAGTCCAGTGCTACACCGAACAGTCCGATGAATTATAGCGGAGCGGCCTCCCCGAATTCCCGAAGCTGAGCAGTTCAGAGTGATTCTCCCTGGTGCACCAGACACTGTCCGGTGGTGCATCGGACAGTCTGGTGCGCCAGACCAGGGCTGCCTTTCGGTTGTCTTTTGCTCTTTTTATTTGAAACCTTTCTTGGACTTTTTATTGGTTTGTGTTGAACCTTTGGCACCTGTAAAACTTATAATCTAGAGCAAACTAGTTAGTCCAATTTGTGTTAGGCAATTCAACCACCAAAATCATTTAGGAAAAGGTGTAAGCCTATTTCCCTTTCAATCTCCCCCTTTTTGGTGATTGATGCCAACACAAACCAAAGCAAATAAATAAGTGCAGAATTGAACTAGTTTGCATAATGAAAGTGCAAAGGTTACTTGGAATGAAACCAATATACATTTTATAAGATATGCATGGATACTTTCTTCATTTTTAACATTTTGGACCACACTTGCACCACTTGTTTTGTTTTTGTAAATTCTTTTGGAAATTCTTTTCAAAGTTCTTTTGCAAATAGTCAAAGGTAAATGAATAAGATTTTGAGAAGCATTTTCAAGATTTGAAATTTTCTCCCCCTGTTTCAAATGCTTTTCCTTTGACTAAACAAAACTCCCCCTTAATGAAATTCTCCTCTTAGTGTTCAAGAGGGTTTTAGATATTAATGTTGAAAGGGGTTATACCAATTTGAAAATTCTATCAAAGATAAGATTCCAATTGAAAAACCTTCTTTTAATACAAATTTGAAAGACTTCATTTTTGAAATTGGTGGTGGTGCGGTCCTTTTGCTTTGGGCTAATACTTTCTCCCCTTTGGCATGAATCGCCAAAAACGGATACTTGTGAGTGAAATATAAGCCCGTTTACCTTCTCTCCCTTTGGTAAATAAAATAAGAGTGAAGATTATACCAAATTGGAGAGCGGTGCAGAGTGACGGCGAAGGATGGATAATGCAATGGAGTGGAGTGAAAGCCTTGTCTTCGCCGAAGACTCCATTTCCCTTTCAATCTATGACTTAGCATGAAATGTACTTGAAAACACATTAGTCATAGCACATGAAAGAGATATGATCAAAGGTACATGAATGAGCTATGTGTGCAAAATATCAATCAAAATTCCTAGAATCAAGAATGTTTAGCTCATGCCTAAGTTTGGTAAAAGTTTTCTCATCTAGTGGTTTGGTGAAGATATCGGCTAATTGTTCTTTGGTGCTAACATATGCAATCTCGATATCCCCCCGTTGTTGGTGATCCCTCAAAAAGTGATACCGAATGGCTATGTGCTTAGTGCGGCTGTGCTCAACGGGATTATCCGCTATGCGGATTGCACTCTCATTATCACATAGGAGAGGAACTTTGGTTAATTTGTAACCATAGTCCCTAAGGGTTTTCCTCATTCAAAGCAATTGTGTGCAACAATGGCCTACGGCAATGTACTCAGCTTCAGCGATAGAAAGAGCTACAAAATTTTGTTTCTTAGAAGCCCAAGACACCAGAGATCTTCCCAAGAACTGGCAAGTCCCTGATGTGCTCTTTCTATCAATTTTACACCCTGCCCAATCAGCATCTGAATATCCAATTAAATCAAAAGTAGATCCCTTGGGGTACCAAAGGCCAAACTTAGGAGTATAAACTAAATATCTCAAGATTCGTTTCACGGCCCTAAGTTGAACTTCCTTAGGATCGACTTGGAATCTTGCACACATGCATATGGAAAGCATAATATCTGGTCGAGATGCACATAAATAGAGTAAAGATCCTATCATCGATCGGTATACCTTTTGATCTACGGATTTACCTCCTGTGTCGAGGTCGAGATGCCCATTGGTTCCCATGGATGTCTTGATGGGCTTGGCATTCTTCATTCCAAACTTGGTGAGTATGTCTTGAATATTCTTGGTTTGGCTGATGAAGGTGCCCTCTTGGAGTTGCTTCACTTGAAAGCCTAAGAAATACTTCAACTCCCCCATCATTGACATCTCGAATTTTTGAATCATTATCCTACTAAACTCTTCACATGTAGATTTGTTAGTAGACCCAAAAATGATGTCATCAACATAAATTTGGCATACGAACAAATCATTTGCAATTGTTTTAGTAAAGAGAGTAGGATCGACTTTTTCGACTTTGAAGCCATTAGCGATAAGAAAATCCCTTTGGCATTCATACCATGCTCTTGGGGCTTGCTTGAGCCCATAAAGCGCCTTAGAGAGTTTATAGACATGGTTAGGGTACTCACTATCTTCAAAACTAGGAGGTAGCTCAACATAGACCTCCTCCTTGATTGGTCCATTGAGGAAGGCACTTTTCACGTCCATTTGATAAAGCTTAAAGCCATGGTAAGTAGCATAGGTAAGTAATATGCGAATTGACTCAAGCCTAGCTACGTGTGCATAGGTTTCACCGAAATCCAAACCTTCGACTTGTGAATATCCTTTGGCCACAAATCGGGCTTTGTTCCTTGTCACCACACCATGCTCATCTTGCTTGTTGCGGAAGACCCACTTGGTTCCTACAACATTTTGGTTAGGACGTGGAACAAGATGCCAAACCTCATTCCTCATGAAGTTGTTGAGTTCCTCTTGCATTGCCAATACCCAATCCGAATCCCTTAATGCGTCTTCCACCCTGTATGGCTCAGAAGACACAAAGGAGTAATGTTCACAAAAATGAGCAAGACAAGATCGAGTGGTTACCCCCTTATGAATATCGCCGAGGATGGAGTTCACAGGGTGATCTTGTTGTGTTGCTTGGTGGACTCTTGGGTGTGGTGATCTTGGATCGTCATCATCTTCCTTGTCTTGATCATTAGCATCTCCCCTTGTTCATTGTCCTCCTCTTGAGGTGGCTCCTCTTGATCTTCATTTTCATCATCTTGAGCTTGATCCTCATCTTGAGTTGGTGGAGATGCTTGCATGGAGGAAGATGATTGATCTTATGCTTGTGGAGGCTCTTCGGATTCTTTAGGACACACATCCCCAATGGACATGTTCCTTAGCGCGACGCACGAAGCCTCTTCATCATCTAGCTCATCAAGATCAACTTGCTCTACTTGAGAGCCGTTAGTCTCATCAAACACAATGTCACAAGAAACTTCAACTAGTCCAGTGGACTTGTTAAAGACTCTATATGCCCTTGTGTTTGAATCATAACCAAGTAAAAAGCCTTCTACAACCTTAGGAGCAAATTTAGATTTTCTACCTCTTTTAATAAGAATAAAGCATTTGCTACCAAAGACTCTAAAGTATGAAACATTGGGATTTTTACCGGTGAGGAGTTCATATGATGTCTTCTTGAGGATTCGGTGAAGATAGAGACGGTTGATATCGTAGCAAGCGGTGTTGATTGCTTCCGCCCAAAACCGGTCTGAAGACTTGTACTCATCAAGCATGGTCCTTGCCATGTCAAGTAGAGTTCTATTCTTCCTCTCCACTACACCATTTTGTTGTGGCGTGTAGGGAGAAGAGAACTCATGCTTGATGCCCTCATCCTGAAGGAAGCCTTCTATTTGTGAGTTCTTGAACTCCGTCCCATTATCGCTTCTAATCTTTTTTATCCTTAAGCCGAACTCATTTTGAGCCCATCTCAAGAATCCCTTTAAAATCTCTTGGGTTTGGGATTTATTCTGCAAAAAGAACACCCAAGTGAAGCGAGAATAATCATCCACAATTACAAGACAATACTTACTCCCGCCGATGCTAATGTAAGCGATCGGGCCGAATAGATCCATGTGGAGTAGTTCAAGCGGCCTGTCGGTCGTCATGATGTTCTTGTGTGGATGATGAACACCGACTTGCTTCCCTGCTTGGCATGCGCTACAAACCCTGTCTTTCTCAAAATGAACATTTGTTAGTCCCAAAATGTGTTCTCCCTTTAGAAGCTTGTGAAGATTCTTCATCCCAACGTGGGTTAGTCGGCGATGCCAGAGCCAACCCATGTTAGTCTTAGCAATTAAGCAAGTGTCGAGTTCAGCTCTATTAAAATCAACTAAGTATAGCTGACCCTCTAACACTCCCTTGAATGCTACTGAATCATCACTCCTTCTAAAGACAGTAACACCTATATCCGTAAAAAGACAATTGTAGCCCATTTTGCATAATTGAGAAACTGAAAGCAAGTTGTAATCTAAAGAATCTACAAGAAAAACATTGGAAATAGAGTGGTCAGGAGATATAGCAATTTTACCAAGTCCTTTGACCAAACCTTGATTTCCATCCCCGAATGTGATTGCTCTTTGGGGATCATGGTTTTTCTCATAGGAGGAGAACATCCTTTTCTCCCCAGTCATGTGGTTTGTGCACCCGCTATCAATTATCCAACTTGAGCCCCCAGATGCATAAACCTACAAAACAATTTTAGGCCTTGTTCTTAGGTACCCAAACGGTCTTGGGTCCTTTCACATTAGAAACAAGCACCTTGGGTACCCAAACACAAGTCTTTGACCCCTTGTGTTTGCCCCCAACATATTTGGCAACTACTTTGCCTGATTTGTTAGTGAGCACATAAGAAGCATCAAAAGTTTTAAATGAAATGTTATGATCATTTGATGCAATAGGAGATTTCTTTTTAGGCATTTTAACATGTGTAGAACGCCTAGAGCTAGAAGCTTCATTCTTATAAATAAAAGCATGGTGAGAAACCGAATGAGTCTTCTTACCATGAATTCTCCTAATCTTATCCTCAGGATAACCAGCAGGATATAAAATATAGCCCTCGTTATCCTGAGGCATGGGAGCCTTGCCCTTAATAAAATTAGACAATTTTTTAGGGGTATTGAGTTTGACATTGCCTCCCTGTTGGAAGCCAATGCCATCCTTAATGCCAGGGCGTCTCCCATTATAGAGCATGCTTCTAGCAAATTTAAAATTTTCATTTTCTAAGTTATGCTCATTAATCTTAGCATTAAGTTGAGCTATGTAATCATTTTGTTGTTTAATTAAAGCTAGGTGATCATGGATAGCATCAACATTAATGTCTTTACATCTAGTACAAATAGTAACATGATCAACACTAGATGTAGAGGGTTTGCATGCATCTAATTCATCAATCTTAGCATGTAAAATAGCATTTTCATTCTTAAGATTGGAAATAGAAACATTGCAAACATTTAGATCTTTAGCCTTAGCAATTAATTTTTCATTTTCAATTTTAAGGCTAGAGATTGATGCATTCAACTTGTCAATCTTAGCAATCAAATTAGCATTATCATTTTTAAGATTAACAATTGAATCATCACAAACATTTGAACTTTCAACCTTAGCAATTAATTTAGCATTCTCATTCCTAAGGTTGGCAATAGTATCATGGCAAGAACTTAGCTCACTAGTTAATTTTTCACATTTTTCTACTTCTTGAGCATAAGCATTTTTAACTTTAACATGCTTCTTATTTTCTTTAATAAGGAAGTCCTCTTGGCTATCCAAGAGTTCATCCTTCTCATGAATGGCACTAATCAATTCATTTAGTTTTTCCTTTTGTTGCATGTTTAAGTTGGCAAAAAGGGTGAGTAAGTTCTCCTCATCATCACTAGAATTTTCCTCATCACTAGAAGTTGCATACTTAGTGGAGGATCTAGATTTTACCTTCTTCTTGCCATCCTTTGCCATGAGGCACTTGTGGCCGACGTTGGGGAAGAGGAGGCCCTTGTTGACGACGATGTTGGCGGCGTCCTCGTCGGAGGAACAGTCGGTGGAGCTCTCGTCGGAGTCCCATTCCCGACAAACATAGGCATCGTCGCCCTTCTTCTTGTAATACTTCTTCTTCTCCTTCCTTTTTCCCTTCTTGTCGTTATCCCTGTCACTATCACTAGACAAAGGACATTTAGCGATAAAATGATCGGGCTTACCACATTTGTAGCAAACCTTCTTGGAGCGGGGTTTGTAATCCTTCCCCCTCCTTTGCTTGAGGATTTGGCGGAAGCTCTTGATGATGAGCGCCATTTTCTCATTGTCGAGCTTAGATGCGTCGATGGGGAGTCTACTTGATGTAGACTCTTCTTTCTTCTCCTCCGTTGCTTTGAAGGCAACAGGTTGCATCTTGGGTGTGGAGGTGGCGCCTTGCTCGATAATTTTCTTGGAGCCTTTGATCATCAATTCAAAGCTCACAAATTTTCCTATCACTTCCTCGGGAGACATTAGTGTATATCTAGGATCACCATGAATTAATTGAACTTGAGTAGGATTAAGAAATACAAGTGATCTTAGAATAACCTTGACCATTTCATGGTCATCCCATTTGGTGCTCCCGAGGTTGCGCACTTGGTTCACCAATGTCTTGAGCCGGTTGTACATTGCTTGTGGCTCCTCTCCTTGGTGAAGCATGAAGCGACCGAGCTCCCCCTCGATCGTTTCCCTCTTGGTGATCCTTGTCACCTCATCTCCTTCGTGTGTGGTCTTGAGCACGTCCCAAATATCTTTGGCGGACTCTAACCCATATACTTTGTTATACTCCTCTCAACTTAAAGAGGCGAGGAGTATAGTTGTTGCTTGGGAGTTAAAGTGCCGTATTTGGTCGGCCTCATCCGAGTCATAGTCTTTATCCCCCACCTGTGGTACCTGCGCTCCATACTCAACAACTTCCCATATGCTTTTGTGGAGTGAGGTTAGATGACCTTTCATTCTAGCACTCCACATAGAATAATCTTCACCCTCAAAGACGGGTGGTTTGCCTAATGGAACGGAGAGTAACAGAGTATGTTTAGGAATGCGAAGATAGCGTAGGGGAATCTTACTAAACTTCTTGCGCTCATGGCGCTTAGAAGTGACGGATGGCGCATCGGAGCCGGATGTAGAAGGTGATTCAGAATCGGTCTCGTAGTAGACCACATTCTTCATTTTCTTTTTCTTCTCGCTGCTCCGATGCGACTTGGTGTGTGAAGGGGATCCCTTCATCTTGTTGCCGGACTCCCCCGATGGAGCCTTCCCGTGGCTTGTGGTGGGCTTCTCGCCGGTCACCATCTCCTTCTTGGCGTGATCTCCCGACATCACTTCGAGCGGTTAGGCTCTAATGAAGTACCGGGTTCTGATACCAATTGAAAGTCACCAAGAGGGGGGTGAATAGGAAAATCTGAATTTTATAAAGTTTAAGCACAACTACAAGCCAGGGTTAGCGTTAGAAATATAATCGAGTCCAAAAGAGAGGGCGAAAACAAATCACAAGCAAATAAGAGCGGATGACACGGTGATTTGTTTTACCGAGGTTCGGTTCTTGCAAACCTACTCCCCGTTGAGGTGGTCACAAAGACCGGGTCTCTTTCAACCCTTTCCCTCTCTCAAACGGTCACTTAGACCGAGTGAGCTTTTCTCTTCAATCAAACGGGACACTTAGTCCACTACAAGGACCACCACAACTTGGTGTCTCTTGCTTTGATTACAATGATCTTGAGAACAAGAAAGGAGGAAGAAGAAAAGCGATCCAAGCGCAAGAGCTCAAAAGAACACAAAGTCTCTCTCTCTAGTCACTAATTTGTTTGGAGTGATTCCGGACTTGGGAAAGGATTTGATCTCTTTGTTTGTGTCTTGGAATGAGGTATAGAGCTCTTGTATGAGGTTTGATGGCTGAAAACTTAGATTCCTTGAAGTGTGGTGGTTGGGGGGTATTTATAGCCCCATCCACCAATATGGCCGTTGGTGAAGGCTTCTGTAGTATGGCGCACCAGACAGTCCGGTGCGCCAGCCACGTCACCAGGCCGTTGAGTTCCGACCGTTGGAGCTTCTGACAATGGGGCCACCAGACAGTCCGGTGGTGCACCGGATAGGTCCTGTTCACTGTCCGGTGCGCCATCTGACGCCTGCTCTGACTCTGCACGCGCAGTTGGCACTGTTCACTGTTTACTATAACGTTGCAGACGCCTGTTGGCGCTTGTAGCCGTCGCTCTGCTTGGCACACCGGACAGTTCGGTGCTACACCGGACAGTCCGGTGAATTATAGCGGAGCGGTCTCCCCGAATTCCCGAAGCTGAGCAGTTCAGAGTGATTCTCCCTCGTGCACCAGACACTGTCCGGTGGCACACCGGATAGTCCGGTGCACCAGACCAGGGCTGCCTTTCGGTTGTCTTTTGCTCTTTTTATTTGAACCCTTTCTTGGACTTTTTATTGGTTTGTGTTGAACCTTTGGCACCTGTAAAACTAATAATCTATTGCAAACTAGTTAGTCCAATTTGTGTTAGGCAATTCAACCACCAAAATCATTTAGGAAAAGGTGTAAGCCTATTTCCATTTCAAGAAGTACTTTTTCGATCAATTTTGCAACCGGCATAATCCGAATCGGAATAGCCAATTAAGTCAAAAGTAGCTCCTTTGGGATACCACAGACCAACGCTTGGGGTGTGCCTGAGATACCTAAGAATTCTTTTAACAGCGCAAAGATGAGCTTTCTTAGGATTAGATTGAAATCTAGCACACATGCAGACACTAAACATGATATCGGACCTAGATGCGGTAAGATACAATAAACTACCAATCATAGAACGGTAGAGAGTTTGATTAACCGGGTTACCTCCCTCATCTAGGTCGAGATGTCCATTTGTTGGCATGGGTGTCTTGATTGGTTTGCACTTCTCCATGTTGAACCTTTTCAACAAGTCTTTGGTATACTTCTCTTGTGAGAGAAAGTTACCATCTTTCATTTGCTTGACTTGAAAGCCGAGGAAGTACGTCAGCTCACCAATCATTGGCATCTCGAACTCCTTAGACATCAACTCACCAAATTCCTTGCAATGATAGTCATTTGTCGAGCCAAAGATTATGTCATCAACATATACTTGACAAATGAAAATATCACCGTTATGTTTCTTTGTGTATAGGGTTGTGTCGACGGTCCCGATTTTGAAGCCCTTTTCGACGAGGAAGTCGCGAAAACGCTCATACCAAGCCCTTGGAGCTTGCTTTAGCCCATATAGCGCCTTGGACAACCTGTAAGCATGGTTAGGATATCTAGGGTCTTCAAATCCAGGTGGTTGCTCAACATATACAAGTTCATTTATGAAGCCATTTAAAAATGCACTTTTTACATCCATTTGATAAAGTTTTATATCATAGCATGATGCATATGCAAGTAGGATACAGATGGCTTCCAGTCGAGCAACCGGTGCAAAGGTCTCTCCAAAATCTAAGCCTTCAACTTGAGAGAATCCCTTTGCAACAAGTCTTGCCTTGTTCCTTACAATCACACCTTGATCATCTTGTTTGTTTCTGAACACCCACTTTGTTCCAATGATTCTTGCATCTTGTGGGGGCTTTTCCAGGGTCCAAACTTGGTTACGGGTGAATTTGTTAAGTTCTTCATGCATGGCGTTCACCCAGTCCGGATCCTGTAGCGCCTCATCTATACATGTAGGCTCAACACAAGAAACAAAGGAGTGATGTTCAATAAAAGAAGCATGTCTATGTGATCGAGTAATAACCCCTTGTGAAGGACTCCCAATGATTTGGTTTTGAGGATGAGCTTGAAGTAGTGATGAGTTTCTCCTGTCAACCACTTGGGAAGAAGATCCTGGAGCATCAACATCTTCGGCTTGTACCCTTGCTTGTTCATGAAAGACAAATGTATCTTCATTTGCATGCCTCTCATCTTTTTCATCATCTTGTGGTACATTTGATGAAGAAGGTCTGTCAATGTTTTGCACCTCTTCTTCATCTTCCTTTGGTTTGATAGCTCCAATTGGCATGTTCTTCATTGCTTCCCTAAGTGGCTCATCACCTACATCATTAAGATTTTCAAGTGCTCCTTGGGAGCCATTAGTCTCATCGAATTCCACATCATATGTTTCTTCTACCACGCTAGTGGCATGATTGAATAACCCAATAAAAAACCAATATCACAATGTCTTTGAAACTTCCCTAGGTGATGGCGTTTCTTGTAAATGTAGCATTTGCATCCAAACACCCGAAAGGAGACGTCTGGCTTTTTCCCATTTAGCAGTTCATAGGGAGTCTTCGCAAGCAGTCGGTGAGGAAATAGCTTGTTTGATGCATAACATGCACTATTGACAGCTTCAGCACAAAACCTCTCTGGTGTGTTATACTCATCAATCATTGTTCTTGCAAGTGTGATCAAGGTCCTGTTTTTCCTTTCAACAACTCCATTTTGTTGAGGTGTATATGTTGCAGATACTTCATGCTTGATCCCAATTTCATCACAATACTCATGAATGTTGGTGTTGTCAAATTCTTTACCATTATCACTTCTAATCTTCTTGATCTTGCAATCAAATTCATTTTGAGCTTTCTTGGCAAACTTCTTGAATATAGATGCAACTTCAGATTTATCATGGAGAAAGAACACCCAAGTGTATCTTGAAAAATCATCAACTATCACCAGACAGTAGAGGTTGCCACCAGCACTTACATAGTTTGTGTGGTGGAACCGCCCGAATTATTCCAACTTAAGTGCCTAAGTCCCACCTTAGGCGCTAGACCACACTTAAATAGGAATAACACGTCAGTCCCTCGGATCTAGTCTGACGAGGGCACTAACATGATCAAGTACCACGTACTCACTCGATGGTGAGGCACAGAGCAAATACAATAAAGCATAAAACCATACATTAAGGAGTATTAAATTTATTACATCATCATCGGAGTTTTAGCAAAAGTAGTGATCATTGTTCGGAATGCAGCGGAATAAAACTAACGATAAATAAATGGAGGGATGGGGAAGCCTATCCCATCACTCCTCATGCTCCTCCTCAGCCGAGGTAGGGTCCCACTCGACTGTCCAACCCGATGGCAAGATGGACGGCCAAGTCACTCCAGCAACCATGTCCTCCAAAGAACCTGTAAAAATTATGCCACAAGCAAGGCTGAGTATACTAATACTCAGCTAGACTTACCCGGTGTGAGGAGTCTACTCCTCTACCTCTAGACATGCAGCTGTTTGGCTGAGGGGTTTGGTTGCCAAAAGCACTACCTGATTCTAAAAATCAAGTTTTAGCTTTTTCAAGTTTTAGTGTGACTCTCTTAAGACTAGATGCGTACCTATCTAATCATTCATGGTATCAAGCATTTAGCAATCAACAACTTTTTGCCAAGTCAACACATTTCCACTTGTTACTCAATGCAGTACAATGGATCAAGCAGTCTCATTAGCTGCGAGAAGCAGACGATTCGAATCGAGTTTTTATCCTTGCAAGGTAAACCTAAACACACGACGTGGTGAGGCACTCCGTCCCCACACACATCAACCGTCCCCATCGATTCCCTGGCAACAGAAAGGGGCTCACCGCCTTGGCGTACAATGCCTCACTGACCCCGACTGCCGTCGTGCAGTGACCGCACTTGTACCCACCATAACCGGAATGGGAGACCACGTCTCAGGTCGCGTGAGGAGGGCAATCTGCGGGCAGGTTCACTCAGGTACTAGGCTTACCGATTTACCATATTTCTCAGCATGTGCTTAGTACATTCAAACGCTTGACACAGGTATCCGCACGTTAATCCTTATTCCAATTTCCATCTCGTAGACAACCAATCCCCATGGATTGTTGTCCACAATCCAACATCATTATGATAAGGAAGGGGAGACAACCAATTCCTGACCTCGCGCGAGTGCTAGAAAATCACTCGACTTCTACCGAGATCCCTAATTAGTAAAGCAACTACTCGACCTAGCATACTAGTATCCATCTCAAAAGGAAATCCTGAGGTAATGCAACTAGGGTTTCAGGCAACTCCTACACTTAAGTGCACAATACAAGCCTACAATCATTAAGTGTAGTAAATAATATATATACAACTGGTTATGCATAAAACCGGGGCTTGCCTTCCAAAGCTGGGCAGGCAGATCCTCGATGGCAAGTTCTGGTGTTGGATCTTGGGCTACCTCCTGAGCAACTCCTTGCTCCGGCACGCGGATGTACTCTCCGCCAGCGAGGTTGCAATCTATCGAATGCAATGAATAAGAAATATGTATGCTATGATATGCAGAATTTAGTAACTATTATGCATAGTGAAGAAAAACTAGGTTAGTTGATAACTTAGGGTTTCCTTGTTATAAAAAGCTCTTAGTGGTTTATGCTTAGCAACCTAGGTTTGAGGTTTTGCTTAGAGGCAAACGTAGTGGATTAATACTTGGATTGCCCCGTAAAGGTTTTAGTAGGTACTCAAGGGGTTTTGCTGGGTTGGTTAGGGTAACATTAATCTCCACTACTAATTCCTCTTTTTTATTTTCTATTTATGCTCTTAAGGTGGGTTTGAACTACCACATTGATTTCAAAATTTCCAAACATTCTGTAAAAATTACAGTGGGTTAATATTGGTCACTGTAGTCTGTCATATAAATTAGGGGTCAAAAATAAATAAAATAGACCCTGGACAAAAATAACAAAAGCTGGGGCAAAGGGGTCACTTTGCAATACAACTCTTACCTAGGTGTGGGTTCTGTACCAAGGGTTATTTTTGCTGGTATCTATGGGTAATAACATGCTTCTATGCCAAAAATCACAGAGGGTTATTTAGTGGTTATGTAGTTATAATTTTCTAAAGTTTAATGCCAAAAAGACACTTATAACTAACTTGCTATTTGAAAAATATCAAACAACAAAACTTGTATTTTTCCTAGGTTCTTCTTAGCACAAGAACAGTCATTCCTAAGGTAGGGGTGTTTTCTCCTTAGGATTATTTTCTTATGACTTTTCAAAGTTTTCTCTGTTTTTCATGAATAATTATGAGTGCAATTTCTTTTCACTGGACTATGGTTCAACATATTTTTCTTGTGAACTACAAAACTTAGGCATGCTAGGAAAAATATGGTTGCCCTCTGGTTTCCATTTTCAATCCCTTTTCTTCATTTTCCTAAGTTTGAGCATAAACAAGTTTTAGTGAATAAACCTTCCTTAACCTTGTATACTGGGGTGTTTATTAATTTTAAACAGTGTAACTACTAGGTTAGTGTCTCCACTATTTTTCTCAACCCTGGTCTAACAACATTTCTATTTTTCCCTTTATTATTAAGTTTTGGGCAGTTTTCTTATTTAAATCAAAACTCTAGAAAACATTACAAGAACCATGGGGTTTACTATTTTTGCTTTATAGTTTATATTTCACAAAGTCTAGCAAAATTGGTTTGACTAATTTTGGATAATTATTCTTCAAGTTATGTATTTATCAAGTTCTCTGCAGTATTTAAAAGAAAAATAAATTCGAAATGGGAAAAGAAAAATAGATTTGCGCTGAAGTCTCTGGGTTTTCTTCCCCCTTCTCTCTCACAAATCAGCCCTCTGTCTACTATTTGCATGAGTCACTGACCTTACACATAACCCCTGGACTTATCCTATATCTAACCCGCGGTCCTTGGCTGGTTGGAACAGTACCCGGGGCAAAGATCACGGCGGCGAGGCTTACCGGCGACAGTAGAGCTCCGGTGGGGTGGTCAGTGACGTCGAGGAGGTCACGGCGGTCACGTCGGTGTGCGGGTCGGCATCGGCAGTGGCTGGAGCTGCTCTGGCCACGAGCGCAGGCGACGGAGGTGGTCGGCGGCTCCTGCTCCGGCCAAACCACGGTGGTAGGGTTTAATCAAGGTGCACGGGGAGCTCCACGGGGTGATGTAGAGGCTATGCGCGCAAGGAATCGAGAAATGGTTCAGTGGTTTACCCGGTCCACGTGCTCCGGCGGGTTCATGAACTCCGGCGAGCGTGATTGCACTGTTCCGGTGGGGCTGGTCCTCGGCTCAAGCTCGGGCAAGCTTCACGGCCTCTTGAGGAAGCTATCTGAGGGATCGGGTCGAGCGGAGGTGGGCGGGAATGGTTTGGTCACGGTGGGCGCCCTCGGGTGGCTCTGGTGGGTCGCGGGGAGGTCGTCGGAGCTCCGGGAAAGCTCGGGAAAGTTAGGCGCGGTGCGGAGGGGGTAACAGGGAAGGCGGCCGTGCATGAGGGTGGGCTTTATAGCCACTCGCAGGCACGGCACGGGGGCGGCCGACCACACGCGGGGGCGCGCGCGGCAGTGACCACTGCGCGCTCGGCTGGTCAGACAAGGCATCGAGCACGTGGCAGCATTCGCTCTGGTCATCTTCAAGCGTCGATTGGCCCATGATCTCTTCGTATCTATCCAAAATCCCTGTATAAGATTTCTTCCTTGTTGTATACCCTTTGTATCTCATGCAGTTCTTGAGTGGGTTTGACCTCGGGTTGGCAAGTTACGAGGAGGTGAAGTTGGGTCTGTTCGACCAGACTTGTCTGGTGGAAAATGGGCTCCAAAACATGTCAAACCAATTGGGTTTGCTTTCAAATTTTTCCAGGGTGTTCTAGGGGTCTTTAGGCGCCATTTTGTTAATTGGGCCCTTTGGTTTTGAGGTTTGGAAAAATGTGAACATGCTTGATCTTTGAAAGAGGGCTGGTTTTGAAAGTGAGAAAAATCTGATTTTTCTTTTATGCCCTTCTCTTTGGTGACCTTTTTGTGGTTTTTTTGAAATCTTTTTGGGGTCACTCTCTTACTATTTTTTGTAGGTTATTAAGTGTACTACAACTTTTATAATTAGCCCAAGTCATGATAATGTGGTTTACATAGCCTTTTTGCTATACTCCCCTCTAGGGCTCCATTTGCCTAAAGGGATTTGAATTAGGGTTTGAGCCATTCTCTCCTCTTTAGGTGCATGATAAGGCCAAGGCATGACTTCTAAGATGGGTTACACCTACTTAGGATCTTGACCCCCAAGTTTGGTGTCTTTTGCTCAAACTAAACCACATGTGATGATAGGTTCACTAGTGTAGTCTTGAATGAAACCCTAAGTAACACCTGGGGTGTTACAGCCCTCCCCCCTTAAAGGAATCTCGTCCCAAGATTTTGGGTAGGGGTCCTTTAGAGGGGTACCATGAAGGGGTGCTGGGGTGTTGCATTTTCCCTTAGCCAAGTTTCTCTAGTTAACTGCTCTTCGAATGTCATTCTCTTTGCAACTTCAGAAGGGAGTCCTTTTAAAGTCATTTTCAAAGCTTACAATACCTTTAACATCTAAGTTTTTCTTACATTTAGATTCAAAGGGCAGGTGGGGGTGGGGGTTTTGGATTACGTACCGACTCCTTTGGGCAGAAAGTCGGGGAAGCGAGAATGTAGAAAATCCTCAGTTTCCCACGTAGCCTCTTCTACTGAATGGTGACTCCACTAAACCTTATACATTCTGATCGACCTTGCCCGCGTTGATCTCTCCTTTTGATCCAATACCTTGACGGGGTGCTCTTGATAGGACAAGTCTGGTTCTATCTCCAATTCTGGTTCAGGTAGCACTTTTGTGGGTAAACGGACACACTTTCGTAGCTAAGATACGTGGAACACATCATGAACTGCTGACATATGGGGTGGCAACTTCAATTGATATGCTACAGGCCCACAAGTTTATTTGATCTCATAGGGCCCAATGTAGCGTGGAGCTAACTTGCCCTTGATTCCAAATCTCTGAACACCCTTGGTGGGTGACACCTTAAGATAAACATGATCTCCCACTTCAAACTGTAGAGGCTTCCTCCTCTTGTCATGATAGCCCTTTTGCCTGGCCTGAGCAGCTTCTAAGTTCTTCTTAATGACTCTAACCTTCTCCTCTACTTCAAGTACCAAGTCAGGTCCAAATATTTCCCTCTCTCCAGCTTGAGACCAATTTAGCGGTGTCCTACACCTTCTCCCATACAAGGCCTCGAAAGGTGCCATCTTTAGACTGGACTGGTAGCTGTTGTTATATGAAAACTCCGCCAAGGAAAGGCACTTGTCCCAATTTTTACCATAGTGTAGCACAGAGGCTCGCAACATGTCTTCGAGAATTTGATTCACTCTTTCTGTCTGACCATCTGTCTGAGGATGGTATGCTGAGCTTCTTATTACATGGGTCCCAAGTGACCTTTGGAGATGCTCCCAAAAGCGTGCCACAAACAGTGCTCCTCTGTCAGACACAATGGTCTTCGGAATTCCATGCAAACGCACTATTTGATCAACATAGATTTCTGCATATTTCTTTGTCTTGTGGGTGATATGCACTGGCAAGAAATGAGCTGTCTTGGTCAATCTATCCACGATGACCCAAATAGAATCGTGGTGTCGGGCGGTATTGGGCAATCCCACAATGAAATCCATGCAAATATCCTCCCACTTCCAAGATGGTATGGGAAGGGGCTGTAAGGTGCCTGCTACCTTCAAATGACTAGCCTTGACTCTCTGGCAAGTGTTGCATTCAGAAATATACTTAGCAATTTCCATTTTCATTCTGGTCCACCAGTATAAGGATCTGAGGTCATGATACATCTTGTTACTGCTGGGGTGCATGGAAAATTTTGAAAGGTGAGTTTCAACCAATATTTTCTTTATGAGCTCGGGGTTCTTGGGAACAACCAATCGGTCTCCAAACCATAGAATCCCTTTGCTGTCCTGACAGAAACATTTGTATTTATCCACCTTCTGTTCGATCATTTCTTTAATGACTTGAACACCCTTGTCACCAATCTGTGCCATGACTATTTGCTCATGTAAGGTGGGCTCCACTGAAATATAACTTAAAGCACCGGAGGAAACAATTTCTATGTTCAGCTTGCACAACTCATCACACAGGGTGGTGATTTTTGCATCCAGATTCACACAGTTGCACTGGGCTTTCCTGCTTAAGGCATCTGCCACAACATTGGCTTTGCCAGGATGGTAATGCACTTCCAAATCATAATCCTTGATTAATTCTAACCATCTTCTCTGCCTCATATTAAGATCAACCTGGGTGAAGATATATTTGAGACTCTTATGATCAGTGTAGATATTACAATGAGCTCCCATCAAGTAATGTCTCCAAATCTTGAGAGCGTGAACTACGGCTGCTAACTCCAGGTCATGTGTGGGGTAGTTCTGCTCATGGGGTCTGAGTGCTCGAGAGGCATAAGCAATGACTTTTTGTTGTCTTGCATCAAGACACATCCCAATCCAGTACCGGAAGCATCACAGTAAACCTCAAAGGGTTTGGTGTTGTTTGGCTGAGCTAGCACGGGTGTTGTGGTCAAATGTTGCTTAAGTGTATGAAAGGCATCCTCACATTCCTGGGTCCATTCATACTTGACTCCTTTCTTCAACAATTCAATCATTGGCTTGGCAATCCTGGAGAAATCCGGAATAAATCGTCGATAATACCCTGCCAATCCCAGAAAACTACGAATCTGCCATACTGTAGTAGGAGGTTTCCAATCCATCACTTCTTGTACTTTTTCAGGATCAACTGATACCCCATCCTGAGAAATGGTGTGACCCAAAAATTTAATCTCTCTCAGCCAGAATTCACATTTGGATAGTTTAGCATACAACTGATGCTCGCGCGGTCTCTAAAGTACGGTATGCAAATGCTTAGTGTGCTCTACTTCATTTTTGGAATAGACCAAGATATCATCAATGAAGACCACCACAAACTTGTCCAGCTCTGGCATAAATACTGAGTTCATCAAATACATTAAGTAAGCCGGGGCATTGGTCAGCCCGAAAGACAACACCAAATACTCATAAAGCCCATATCTGGTAGAGAAAGTCGTCTTCGGAATATCACTGGCCCTGATCTTGATCTGATGGTAGCCCGAGCGAAGGTCTATCTTGGAGAATACTTTGGCTCCCACCAACTGATCAAACAATACATCAATGCGAGGCAATGGATACTTGTTCTTGATGGTCACCGCATTGAGAGGGCGGTAATCGACACACAATCTCAGACTCTCATCCTTCTTCTTCACAAATAAGGCTGGACATCCCCATGGTGAAGTACTTGGGCGAATGAACCCCTTGTCCAACAACTCTTGTAGTTTCTTTTTCAATTCCGCCAATTCTGCTGGAGGCATCCTATAGGGTCTCTTGGATATAGGTGCAGTCCCGGGTTGCAACTCAATCGCAAACTCGATGTCCCGGTCGGGTGGCATTCCTGGTAATTCATCCGGAAAAAACATCTGGGTAGTCACAAACCACTTGAACCCTTTCGACTGGTGACTCGATCATGGTAAAGGCATAGGAACGGATACAACCCTGATAAGGTAAATATAAAGTAGTCTCGCCACAAGTAGGGGAGTGAATCTCAATGATCCTTGCTGCAATATCAAGTACTGCCTGATGCCTGGATAACCAGTCAGTTCCCAATATGATGTCCACACTATCCAAACCTAAGATGAGGAGGGTGGTTCTAATCACAAGACTAACAAATTTTATAGGCACCTGCCTGTTGATTTGATAGGTGGCAACCCTGCCTCCTGGTGTTGAAATCGTAATACCCCCATTGGTGTGGTGAAAAGGTAACTGGCACTTGGCACTAAATTTGGTACTGATAAAACTGTGTGATGCACCAGAATCAAAAAGAATAATTGCAGGATAATTCAAAACTGAAAAGATACCAGTCAAGACGGGTGCTCCCTCTGGAATATCAGCCATGGTGGTGAAGTTCAGCCTGTCTTGCCTCACTTGCACCTTCTGCCTCTTTCCTTGGTTCTGGTTGGAATTTTGTCCCTGCCTCTGCTGGTTCCTAGGGCAATTCTTGGCATAATGTCCAGTGTTACCACAAGTGAAACACCTGTTGTCATTGGCCTGACGGTACTGTTGCTGCTGCGGCTGATTGTTGTTCCTCTGAACTGGGGGCTGAGAGCGGTTGGGTGTCTGCTGCTGCTGCTGTGGTCGGATCACCCAACGTCCTTGCTGTTGCTGAGGTCCCCTGTTCTGAGTGTCAAATACAATCCAGAAGCGCTGAGGCTGAGCTGATGATCCTGCCACATGGGTCTTCCTCTTCTTTACTGCCTGACGGGCTGTGATACAGTCCTCCTGAGAAATGGCCATGTTGACTAACTCATTATAGTTGTCGGCCCTGACTGTGTTGAGATGGTCGCGGAGCTTAGTGCTGAGCCCCCTTCTGAACATGTCCCTCTTCTTCTCATCAGTGTCTACGTGGTATCTGGCATACTGACACAGGTCATTGAAGGCCTGAGCGTACTGCAACACAGTGTGATTTCCCTGAGTAAGTGCCAAAAACTCATTGAGCTTGCGATCCATAATGCATGCTCGTATATAATGCCCTCTGAAGGCTTCCTTGAATTCTCTCCATTCCACAACATGGTTAACTGGCTGCATAGCGAGGAAGTGGTCCCACCATGTCCGTGCGGGTCCGCGAAGCTGCTGGGTGGCGAACCTGACCTTAGCCTCATCTGAACAAACTCCATTGAGTAGTGGGAATTTGGATTTCACTACCCTGAGCCATACATCAGCATCAAGCGGATCCTCTGCCCGAGTGAACAACGGTGGCTGGGTGCTGAGGAACACCTGATAAGTGGCAGCTGCTGGGGGACACTGATGATCACCACCACCATAATGCTGAGGTGGCGGCTGACGCTGAGCCAACTATCGCAGAATCTCATTCTGCTGAGCCATCAACTCTTGCATGGTAGGAGGCGGTGGCGGTGGTGGAGGAATGCGTTCATTTTGTCCACGACGCACTCTTCCTGCCATCTGAAAAATTAAGGATGCTCTGAATTGTCATATTTCTGATGTCAGGGTTCATACGTGGTGAAAGATTTGCAAGGATAAAACCACTATTTTCTTGCATAATTCATAAAAGATTCCACATGGCATAAAACTTTTCTTCATAAATTAAAACTGACATCATTCATCATCCATACTTCCAAAAGAGTTTGTTATGATTACATCAGTGACCCAAAAGACTCAACTCTGTCTAGCCTAGTACCCCAAGGGTGCAAAAGCTAAGCTAGCTTCGAGGAGTTCTACCGCCGCACACTTCTAACTCTATCCCTGCAACCTAGTGAGCAAACGAGGCAACGCTTGACTTGGGGGGAAGGTGGTCTCCCTGAGCCCGCAGTGTCCAAGATGGATGCAGGCTCCGGCTCCTCTCCTCCCTCGATGTCGACATCCTCGTTGGCCTCCATGTCCTGGATCTCCTGGTGGTGCATATCCAAATGTTGGTTAGCTTCCGCAAGTTGTTGCTGAGTGTTGATTAACTGATCCTCGAGAACCTCAATGGTGTTCTCCCTGGTTCCCACTAGCTCCTCAAGCTCCTGGATCTCGTTGGACATCTGTTCCACCTGCAGGTCCTTTTCCACCATCTCAGTGGACAGGTCTACCACAAGTTCCTCTCTGTTATCCAAGGTGATCTTGGTAGCCTCCAATAATGCCATTAGATGAGACATTGCCTCTCCTCGCATCACTTGCAGACGATACAGGGCATCCATGCACTACACCGTCAAGTGCGTAGTCTGCCCTGGGTAAAGAGCCCATATATCCTTGGCATGCTCCACTCGGTATTTCCACATTGGGTCGTCCTCCTTTTCAGCAGGGAACAAGCCAATGGGATGAGTAGACAGCTCCAAAGGGTGAAAACCACAGAAGGTGGTCAGCCCGTGGAGAGCAATCGCCTCGATAGTATCCTCAGCCCGGTATCCGAAAGACTTGGAGTCCAACGAACGCCAGCCTGGCTGTAAGGGATGAGGCTCTAGGGTCATCCTCACCCTACAGCGGGGCACTCGATGCTTCTCGAACAGCTGCACCGCGTACTAGGGAGGCGTCGTGTAACCGGCTCCCTGAAGTACCTCCCACAAGATACGGGGAAAACCCTCTCGTGCAAGTCCGTCCGTGTGGCACTGTGCGTTCCCTCCGTCCGAGGATCCGTGAGAAGTCATCTATGTATGGTTAAGCGTAAGTGAAAAAGAAAAATAATTATAAAATAAAAGGGGATCAAAACTCGGCCTCTCTATGGCTACGACAATGTCACTGAGTGTACTTAATCTGTCATTATCATGTATTAAAGTTCTTACCTAATTATCAAGTAGTTTAAGTAAGGATGCATGCATGCTCGTCCTAAACAACCTCATTTCAACTTAGAGGGAATAGGGAAGAACTCCCATCCCTTGTAGTAGCCTGTAGGGCTTACTCAAATAGCCACCTAGCGACCCACCTATTTCCTAAGGCTTCACGTCCTTGGTCTATCCTTATCGTCCTGACGATCTATCCAACATTTGTTTCTATCAAGTTTTACTTTTGAAAAGGATGGTATTTATAGTTTATTGATTCCTCTGTGGTGGTACGAGCTCCGATACCAGTTGTGGCGGAACCGCCTGAATTATTCCAATGTAAGTGCCTAAGTCCCACCTTAGGGGCTAGACCACACTTAAATAGGAATAACACGTCAGTCCCTCGGTTCTAGTCTGACGAGGCCACTAACATGATCAAGTACCACGTACTCACTCGATGGTGAGGCACAGAGCAAATATAATAAAGCATAAAACCATACATTAAGGAGTATTAAATTTATTACATCATCATCGTAGTTTTAGCAAAAGTAGTGATCATTGTTCGGAATGCAGCGGAATAAAACTAACGATAAATAAATGGAGGGATGGGGAAGCCTGTCCCATCACTCCTCATGCTCCTCCTCAGCCGAGGTAGGGTCCCACTCGACTGTCCAACCCGGTGGCAAGATGGACGGCCAAGTCACTCCAGCAACCATGTCCTCCAAAGAACCTGTAAAAATTATGCCACAAGCAAGGCTGAGTATACTAATACTCAGCTAGACTTACCCGGTGTGAGGAGTCTACTCCTCTACCTCTAGACATGCAGTTGTTTGGCTAAGGGGTTTGGTTGCCAAAAGCACTACCTGAGTCTAAAAATCAAGTTTTAGCTTTTTCAAGTTTTAGTGTGACTCTCTTAAGACTAAATGTGTACCTATCTAATCATTCATGGTATCAAGCATTTAGCAATCAACAACTTTTTGCCAAGTCATCACATTTCCACTTGTTACTCAATGCAGTACAATGGATCAAGCAGTCTCATTAGCTGCGAGAAACAGACGATTCGAATTGAGTTTTTTATCCTTGCAAGGTAAACCTAAACACACGACGTGGCGAGGCACTCCGTCCCCACACACATCAACCGTCCCCATCGATTCCCTAGCAACAGAAAGGGGCTCACCGCCTTGGCGTACAATGCCTCATTGACCCCGACTGCCGTCGTGCAGTGACCGCACTTGTACCCACCATAACCGGAATGGGAGACCACGTCTCAGGTCGCGTGAGGAGGGCAATCTGCGGGCAGGTTCACTCAGGTACTAGGCTTACCGATTTACCATATTTCTCGGCATGTGCTTAGTACATTCAAAAGCTTGACACAGGTATCCGCACGTTAATCCTTATTCCAATTTCCATCTCGTAGACAACCAATCCCCATGGATTGTTGTCCACAATCCAACATCATTATGATAAGAAAGGGGAGACAACCAATTCCTGACCTCGCGCGAGTGCTAGAAAATCACTCGACTTCTACCGAGATCTCTAATTAGTAAAGCAGCTACTCGACCTAGCATACTAGTATCCATCTCAAAAGAAAATCCTGAGGTAATGCAACTAGGGTTTCAGGCAACTCCTACACTTAAGTGCACAATACAAGCCTACAACCATTAAGTGTAGTAAAATAATATATAGAACTGGTTATGCATAAAACCGGGGCTTGCCTTCCAAAGCTAGGGTAGGCAGATCCTCGATGGCAGGTTCTGGTGTTGGATCCTGGGCTACCTCTTGAGCAACTCCTTGCTCCGGCACGAGGATGTACTCTCCGTCAGCGAGGTTGCAATCTATCGAATGCAATGAATAAGAAATATGTATGCTATGATATGCATAATTTAGTAACCATTATGCATAGTGAAGAAAAACTAAGTTAGTTGATAACTTAGGGTTTCCTTGTTATAAAAAGCTCTTAGTGGTTTATGCTTAGCAACCTAGGTTTGAGGTTTTGCTTAGAGGCAAACGTAGTGGATTAATACTTGGATTGCCCCTTAAAGGTTTTAGTAGGTACTCAAGGGGTTTTGCTGGGTTGGATATGCACTACTAATTCCTCTTTTTTATTTTCTATTTATGCTCTTAAGGTGGGTTTGAACTACCAGAGTGATTTCAAAATTTCCAAAAATTCTGTAAAAATTACAGTGGGTTAATATTGGTCACTGTAGTCTGTCCTATAAATTTGGGGTAAAAAATAAATAAAATAGGCCCTGGACAAAAATAACAAAAGTTGGGGCAGAGGGGTCACTTTGCACTACAACTCTTACCTAGGTGTGGGTTCTGTACTAAGGGTTATTTTTGCTGGTATCTATGGGTAATAACATGCTTCTGTGCCAAAAATCACAGAGGGTTACTTAGTGGTTATGTAGTTATGATTTTCTAAAGTTTAATGCCAAAAAGACACTTATAACTAACTTGCTATTTGAAAAATATCAAACAACAGAACTTGTATTTTTGCTAGGTTCTTCTTAGCAGAAGAACAGTCATTCCTAAGGTAGGGGTGTTTTCTCCTTAGGATTATTTTCTTATGACTTTTCAAAGTTTTCTCTATTTTTCATGAATAATTATGAGTGTAATTTCTTTTCACTGGACTATGGTTCAACATATTTTTCTTGTGAACTACATAACTTAGGCATGCTAGGAAAAATATGGTTGCCCTCTGGTTTCCATTTTCAATCCCTTTTCTTCATTTTCCTAAGTGTCGGTACCCAAAATCAGGGGTACCCTCTCCAACAGCATGAAGACACCGCACCCATGCGACGTCCCTTAGCCACGCGGAGGACCGCGCCTGACCCCTCCGGATGGGTAGGCCAAAGGGCGCCACGTGGCAGGGAATGACACCACACCCCAGTAAGGCCGGACCTCCACAGAAGGACACCAGACCCCTATATACGAGTCCAGAGCCTTCGGGTAAGTCCGAACTCCAGCAGGGTCCCAGAGCGAGAAGGACCCTAGTGTGTGCAGGGGTCCGATGCTGACATGTGTGCGAGCCTTGCCCCCACTTGGTGCTCAGGCGGAGAGCCGCTGCTTATGGCCCATGACATGAGCTACCGGGCCGAACCTGACGAGAAGCCGTGCAGCCCCTGCATTTATTAAGGAAAAGACGCACCGCCTGCCACTGCGCTGACGGGCGACGCGCCCTCTCAGCATTTATTGCGTCCCGTCCCATCCGCTGGCAGGCGGCGTCAAGGTCATCCAGCAGGCGGCGCGCCTGCTGGGTCTGCTGGCAAACAGTGCGCCCGTGCCAGGCGGCACCCTATACTCATCTTCTCTTCCGCAGGAAGCTTCCCCTACACGCCAAGGATACGCAGACCTCGAGCGAAAGGGCACAAGAAGATTGCTTCGGCAATAGACATTAGAGGATCCAAGCTTTATATTCTTTATGTCCCTGGGCCCACATGTCGGGGCCCAGTCCTTTTGTGCATGCCCCCCTTCAACTATAAAAGGGGAGGCATACGACGTTACAGGGTCAGACCGAGCTTTAGGCAGACACTCATAAGTTCATACAAGCTCCAAGCAATACATCACACAGTGGAGTAGGGTATTACGCTGCAGCGGCCCGAACCACTCTAAACCCTCGTGTGCTCTCGTGTGTTGATCCACCAGCCTCATAGCAAGCAAAACGCTTAGGCCCTTCCTCTCTTCAGGATTTAGGGCGGGTGCAATCCGCCACCCGGCCGGGGAGATTTCCTCTTCGACATTTGGCGCGACAGGTAGGGGCCTAGGCTTCAAGTTTTTGCTTGTTTTCTCGCTCAGCATGATGGTGTGGAGCATTGAGCACCACACCGAAACTTCAGAGGATTTCATGATGGAGCAAAAGGTTGCATCCTCCGTGCCACGAGCGCCCGACCGCCCTGACTCTGGGACTGCTGTCGTGCATGCCATGCAGCAGCACACGCCAGCGCAAGCGTCCCGGACTCCGTCAAGGGCAGCGCCTACAGCGCTATCTGCGGCCAGAGAATTGCTGCGCCACCCCCCTAGCTCCACGGCATCACCGGGGGCCATGAAGCAGTGGCGCGACGACGTCGACCGGCTGCTCGGAATGGCACATTCTACTTCGTCCAGGTCGAGGCCTCGATCATCCTGGCGCCAACGTGAGGCGATGGCGTCTGTGTGCTCGCCCTCCATAAGTGGTGCACAGACCGATGACCTCTGGGCGGAGCTCAATCGTAGGTGTACGGGAGAAGACGCCCGGGTCTCTTTGGAAAGGGCGTGTGAGCGCCGTCAGAACATTGAGGGCCGCAATCTCGACCGAGATTTCGCCGCGGAGGCACCACAGACACCAGTAGGCGCCCGGTCCCAAACTGGTGTCCCCTTGGCCGGCGTGGGCTACGCCACCCTCGCAGACTATCTTCGCGCGACGTCATGGCCGCCCAAGTTCCGGCCACACCTGCCGGAAAAATACGACGGAACATCAAACCCGTCAGAGTTCCTGCAGGTGTATGTTACTGCCATCACGGCAGCAGATGGAAACACCACAATTATGGCAACATACTTCCATGTGGCCTTGTCTGGGCCTACCCGGACCTGGCTCATGAACCTCACCCCGTGATCAGCCTATTCCTGGGAAGAACTCTGTGCGCGGTTCGTGGCGAACTTCGCCAGTGCTTACCAACAGCACGATGTGGAGGCCCACCTCCATGCAGTAAGGCAGGAGCCCGGGGAAACCGTCCGGAAGTTCAACTCCCGCTTCACCAAGGTACAAGGTACGATACCTCGTATTTCTGATGCTTCCATCATCACGGCTTTCCGACAGGGAGTACGTGATGGGAAAATGTTGGAGAAGTTGGCCACACATGACGTGGAACTTGTCCCCACGCTCTTCGCTCTGGCCGACAAATGCGCCAGAGCCGCTGTGGGGGATAGATATCCCCCGGGTCCACTGGAAGGGTAAAAGACCTCATGAAAGGCCCAAGGGCCCAATAAATCGTAAGGTCACTCCTTCATGGGCCTGGGGAGGAACGACCAGTGAAGCAGATCGACATAAGGCTGGGTTGGTGCAAGCCCGGACGGCCCCACAGCGTTGAGCAAGCGACCGCAACAGAAGATCTGACTTTCCTGCGCTGAAGCCCCGTACCACGGAACCAGGCGATGATAAGTCGGCAGAATCATAGGAAGATAGACTCAAACGGTTCACTATCTTTTAGGTGCACATTGTTATCATATCCACATGTATTGCCTCACGGTCGAATATATAAGGCCTAGGGGGCACCCCTTCAGATCGATCCCACTACTCAGCCATCCACCTCAACTCTCTACGTTCTCGCTTTAGAGAGCTACCTTGTAACCCATTGCACAAAGCATATTCGCCAGGACGTAGGGTGTTACGCATCTCAAAGCGGCCTGAACCTGTAAACACTGTCCATTGTTCCTCGTGCATCTGGCACGAACCATTTAGCTACAGTCGGCGACACCGTCCTACTCCTAAAACACCTTGAGGGGCAACCCCGGGTGTGTGGTCGGACACAAAACACCGACAGCTGGCGCGCCAGGTAGGGGGTGTGTCGACGATCTAAGCTAGCTCAATGGCCGTCACCTTCCACAGCAAGATGACCCTCCGTCCCGGATCCGTATTCTGCTTTGGAACGATCTCATCCATAGCAGATGAAGAGGGAACTCTACACCGCATTGCAGATCCGCCTAAAAAGAAGTCTCCTCCAACAAACTCCGAAAATATCGGAGAAGCGCAACCTCCAGCTTTCCGAAAAAAGATCGCCTTCAGAAAGCCAGGGGTCGAGGGCCTGCTGACCCGGAGAACTCCACTGTCTACTTCCCCGACGAAAGAATGGACACAGATCGCAAGGAAGAAAGAAACCAGGAGGAAGCAAGTTGTTCTTTCCGTGCCTCCACCCTCAAAGGAGAATGGAAAGAAGATCGCCACGACAGCCGCGCCATTCTACCCCGACGTTCTTTTCATCGGGAGAGTGGAGTCGCCCCCCATCTCCGACGACGAGCCGACCGCGCCCGGAGAAGAACCACCTCAGCGAGAATCCCACCGACGAAGAAACCGGCGCCGAAATATTCGGTGACATCACGAGGCCGGAGAACGGGATCTGGAGCAACCTGTTTCGCGGGACGAGGTCTCGGAGATAGGAGAAACTCCGGAGGAACGCGTCTTCAGAGAACGAAGGAACTCCCGCCAACGTGATCGCCGACGAGCTCAGGAACAAGCCGAGCAAGACGCGAGGCAGCGCCGGGAAAATCCACTCTTCAGGCGCAACCTGAATCCCGACTTCGCCCGAGCCATGAACACGCCGAGTGAAGTCGGAGGGGTAGTAGCTCGAATAGCTGATGGACTCCCTCGGACTCCCGACGCCGAGGGCTATCGACGACTGTTCACCCAGGCAGCCAACCATCTTCTACCGCTCGCTCACCCGCCGAACGATCTACGACACGCCATCAACAGTCGCCGGGACGCGTGAAGCTCCATCAACGCTTCGCGTGAACGACGACATGAGAACGAGATCTACCGCCGGGAGGAGTACGACAGGGATCATGGCATCCCAGCTCGGAGTCAGGCCACCAGAACTGAGTCAGCAACGGCCTCGACTGGCTGTACTACCCGGGGACGGTCGAGGAACCACAACAACTACTCCCCTCCCCGGGACAGACATCATCCCCGACGACAGGAGGACACGTGTGGAGTGACAGCCCTTACTCCACGCCTTAGGGCCATTCAGTGGCCCCCTAACTTCAAGGTATCCAATGTCGACAAATATGAACCTAAGCAGGATCCAGGAGGCTGGCTGGCCGTCTACACCACCGCCGCCCGAGCTGCCGGAGCATCCGAGGACGTGATGACTGCGTACTTACCCATTGTCCTCGGGCAAGACGCACTGCAATGGCTGCGACATCTACCTCAACACTGCATCGACGAATGGAGCGACTTCAGTCGACGCTTCACCGCCAACTTTCAGTCCCTCTCCGACAAACCAGCGCAACCATGGGACCTCAAATCCATCAAGCGCCGGGGGGACGAAACTCTCCGGTCGTACCTCAAAAGGTTCCAGACCATGAGAAATCGTATCCCCGAGGTCACGGAGGCGACCGTGATCGAGGACTTCTACAGAGGATCCAATGACTTGGCCTTCGTCCGAGCCATACTGCAGAAAGCGCCGACTACCTCCGAGCAGCTGTTCTGGGAAGCCGACCTCTACATCACCGCCGATGAGCGAGCTCAAGACCTCATTGGGAGAGCGAAGCCCGCACTGGCAGCACCACGACGTGACGCGAACCAGCAACCCGACAAACGCTGGGAAAAGAGACCGCGCGAAGAAGTGCACACCGCCGGACCACCTGCCTCTCGCGCCCGGGGAGGACCTCGCGGAGGCGAGCGCACGCTGGACGACATCCTTGACGCCCAGTGTCCGTACCACAAGGACATGCGCCACACCCTTCGGAACTGCAGGGACTTCAAGCACTCCGTCGGACACGGCCGACCCTTCCAACCTCTACCTCCTCCTCCGCCGCGGGGAGGACCAGAAGAACCATGACAACCCCAGCAGCAGGAGGAAGGAGGAGGAGGAGCCTTCCCACGCGTTGACAGGAAGGTCAACGTCATCTTCGGCGGACATGGATCGCAGGAGAACAGAAGACAACAAAAGCTCAACGATCGCCAGATATTGATGGCGACCACCGGTCCTCCCGCTCCGTACCGATGGTCGGAGCATCCGATCACTTTCACTCGGGCAGATCAATGGCTCAACTTCGACCACCCAGGCAAATACCCGCTCCTCGTCGATCCGGTGATCCGAGAGAGCAGGGTGAAAAAGGTGTTAGTGGACGGGGGGAGCAGCATCAACGTCACCTTCCCCCGGACACTCCAAGGCTTGGGAGTTCACCTCAAAGAGCTCCGCGAGTCAGACACTCCTTTCTTCGGTATCGTGCCGACTGAAGGGGAATACCCGCTGGGCCACATCTACATGCCCGTCACCTTTGGAACTCCGGAGAACTACAGAACCGAGTTCCTGAGGTTCGAAGTGGCCAACTTCGACTGCGGGTACAACGCCATCATCGGGAGGCTGGGATTGGCAAAATTCATGGCCATCCCGCATTACACGTACATGATATTGAAGATGCCAGGACCACAAGGAATCATAACTGTGCGCGCTGACTTCCAAGGCACCGCAGAATGTTTCCGAGTGGCCATCCAAGCAGCCCTCACCACAAAACCATCGCCGACTTCTTCAGTGCAGGCGAACTCTAAGCCTGAGGAAGACCTTGCGGCACCGGCGAATGAAGCTCAAGCCGCGACCTCTATGCGGCCGACTGAAGAAACTAAAAGGATCAACCTGGGGTTTGCTGATGAACACAAGACCGCCATCATCAGCTCCAGCCTGGACGATAAATAGGAAGGCGCGCTCGTCCGGTTTCTGCAAGACAACCGAGACGTATTCGCATGGCAACCTGCGGATATGCCGGGAGTCCCGAGAGAACTGGCCGAGCACAAATTGAAGGTCTACCCCCAGGCAAGGCCGATTCGGCAAAAACTACGTCACTTCACGCCCGACAAAAGAGAGGCCATTCGCGCTGAGCTGGCTCGCTTGGTTGCGGCTGGGTTTATTAGAGAGGTGTTACATCCCGAGTGGTTAGCCAACCCTGTTCTTGTACTCAAAAAGAATAAAGTGGATTGGCGCATGTGCGTTGACTATACAGATCTCAACAAACATTGTCCAAGGGATCTTTTCGGGCTCCCTAGGATAGATCAGGTGGTAGACTCCACCGCTGGATGTTCTGTGCTGTCTTTCCTGGACTGCTATTCCGGATACCATCAGATTAGTTTGGCAAAGGAAGACGAGGAAAAAACAACATTCATCACTCCATTCGGTGCTTTTTGCTATACCTCCATGTCGTTTGGCCTCAAAAACGCTGGAGCGACTTATCAGAGAGCCATTCAAACATGCTTAGCCGATCACTGGGGCAAGCGTGTGGAAGCTTACGTAGATGATGTGGTAATCAAAACGGAGAACTCGGAAAACTTCATCGAAGACTTACAGCTGGTTTTCAACAGTCTGCGGCGGTATCGATGGAAGCTTAATCCCGAAAAATGTGTCTTTGGGGTACCAGCAGGAAAGCTACTCGGATTTATTGTCAGCCACCGGGGAATTGAAGCTAATCCGAATAAGATTGAAGCTATCATGAAAATGGAGGCACCACGATCACAAAAGAAGGTTCAGCGACTTACCGAATGTATGGCAGCTCTGAGCAGATTTATATCCAGGCTGGGAGAAAAAGGTTTACTTCATCAGAAGTTGTTATATGCAGTACTTCTGATTTATATCGAGCGAGCAGAAGAAGGACATGCCTACCTAGTGCAACATCCTGTTTATTTCATCAGTGAAGTTCTGGGTCCCTCGAAGAAAAAGTATCCTCAAGTTCAGAAGTTGTTATATGCAGTACTTCTAACTTCCCGCAAGCTACGTCACTACTTTGACGACCACAAAGTCATAGTAGTCACTGGTTTTCCGATAGGGGTATTCTTCACAACAAGGAAGCCATTGGCCGAATAGCCAAGTGGGCTTGTGAACTGGGATCTCATGACATCGAATTTCGACCTCGCACTGCCATCAAAACTCAAGCATTGGTTGACTTCATATTAGAATGGACTGAACAACAAGTACCAGAGAACCCAGAAACTGCAGAAGTATGGCGGATGTATTTTGATGGCTCGCTGAAGCTGCAGGGAGCAGGCGCGGGAATCCTCTTCATCGCACCTGGAGGCGAGCACCTCAAATATGCCCTCCAGATGCTATTTCCAGCCTCTAACAATGCAGCCAAGTATGAAGCTTTGATCCATGGACTGAACATCGCCATATCATTAGGCATCAAGAGACTGATGGTATATGGAGATTCTTTGGTAGTCATAAGCCAGATAAACAAAGAATGGGACTGTTCGAATGATTCAATGGGAAAATACTGCACGGTCGTCCAAAAACTAGAAGATAAATTTGAAGGTCTGGAATTTCATCATGTAGAAAGAGATCGAAACACGGTAGCCGATGTATTGTCCAAGTTAGGATCCAGTCGAACTCAGGTCCCACCCGGAGTCTTTGTACAAGAAATAACACAGCCAAGCATCTCAATGGATCAGGCAGAAGAGTGTAATATCGTGAATCAACCAGAGCCAGGCTCTGATGACTGGAGAAGGCCGATCATCAGATATATAAAGAATCAAGAGGAACCAGACGATAAAAATGCAGCCGAGCGCATCGCTAGACAGTCAGCTCACTACACGCTCATTGGGGAGACACTACACAGAAGGGGCGCATCAGGCATCTTCATGAAATGCATCCTCTCATCTACTGGGAAGCGACTTCTAGATGAGGTCCATGCTGGACAATGTGGAATACACGCAGCGTCCAAGGCACTAGTCGGGAAGGTCTTCAGGTCGGGATTCTATTGGCCAACGGCGAAAAGTGATGCTGCCGAGTTAGTTCGGAGGTGCGAAGCTTGCCAGTATTTGTCAAAGCAACAACATCTACCAACACAGCAACTGCAGACCATACCGGTGACTTGGCCCTTCGCATGCTGGGGGCTAGATATGATTGGACCTTTCAAGAAAGCTCAAGGAGGATACACCCACGTGCTGGTAGCAATCTACAAATTCACTAAATGGATAGAGTTCAAACCCATTGCTTCTTTAACCTCAGCTAAAGCCGTGGAATTCATACAAGACATAATATTCAGGTTTGGAATACCGAACAGTATCATAACCGACCTGGGATCCAACTTCACAAGTTCAGAGTTCTTCGATTTCTGCGAGCAAAAAAGCATTCAGGTCAAGTACGCTTCGGTAGCACACCTGAGAGCCAATGGGCAGGTCGAACGAGCTAATGGGATGATATTAGAGGCACTCAGGAAAAAGGTCTTCGATAAAAATGAAAAGTTCGCAGGAAAGTGGATAAGGGAATTGCCCTACGTCGTTTGGAGCCTAAGAACCCAACCTAGCCGAGCTCTGCATGGAAACACTCCTTTCTTCATGGTCTATGGGTCAGAGGCAGTACTACCTGCTGATCTCAAGTTTGGGGCGCCAAGGTTGATCTTTGAAAGCATAGCAGAGGCCGAAGCAACTAGGCTGGAAGATGTTGATGTACTCAAAGAAGAGCGGCTGAACGCAGTTATTCAATCGGCACGGTACCAGCAGACTCTGAGACGCTATCACGACAAGGCCGTGCGACAACGATCCTTTTCAGTGGGAGATTTCGTCCTCCGCCGAATTCTAACAGGGGAGGGACGGCACAAGTTATCGCCCTTATGGGAAGGACCATTCATAGTAGCAGAAGTCACTCGGTCGGGATCATATCGTCTCACTCAAATGGACGGCACAGAAATTGGGAACTCCTGGAATATAGAACACCTCAGGAAGTTTTATCCCTAGCTGTATTTCAAAAGCTATCGAGACGACAATGTACTCTGTAAAATGGGAAATATGTCATCAATAAAGAAAGGCTTCAAGAATACTCAGTTTGTTCATGATTGACTTGCATTCTTACTTAACTCAGGGTGACCACTATGCCCTGCTAACGGAGCAATCGGCTTAAGTCGGTAACGACTTAAGACGGTGCAACATGCTCGCGCTTACTTAACTCAGGGTGACCACTATGCCCTGCTAACGGAGCAATCGGCTTAAGTCGGCAACGACTTAAGACGGTGCAACATGCTCGCGCTTACTTAACTCAGGGTGACCACTATGCCCTGCTAACGGAGCAATCGGCTTAAGTCGGCAACGACTTAAGACGGTGCAACATGCTCGCGCTTACTTAACTCAGGGTGACCACTATGCCCTGCTAAAGGAGCAATCGGCTTAAGTCGGCAACGACTTAAGACGGTGCAACATGCTCGCGCTTACTTAACTCGGGGTGACCACTATGCCCTACTAACGGAGCAATCGGCTTAAGTCGGTGACGACTTAAGACGGTGCAACATGCTCGCGCTTACTTAACTCGGGGTGACCGCTATGCCCTACTAACGGAGCAATCGGCTTAAGTCGGCAACGACTTAAGACGGTGCAACATGCTCGCGCTTGCTTAACTCGGGGTGACCACTATGCCCTGCTAACAGGAGCAATCGGCTTAAGTCGACAACGACTTAAGACGGTGCAACATGCTCGTGCTTACTCAACTCAGGGTGATCACCATGCCCTATTAACAAAAGCAATCGATTTAAGTCAGCAACAACTTAAGGCGATTTCGCATGCTTACAATTACTCATATAGGGGTGACTTCTATACCCCGTAAACAGGTTTCAAAACCATCACACAGCATTTTACTACTGCAAATTTACGTACTGTTGAATTCTAAAACAATAGGAGAGTAGCAATATCATTCAAATGTTGAACTGGTGTCCTCTAACAAATATCCGACCATGCCAACCGCGCGCTCAAAGCACGCAAAATATTTCTCTATTTTGCAATATCTTTCTCAGGAGCAACCGACGAAGAAGGGCGACTTGAGGAATCAGGAGCAGCGTTCACGTCAGCCCTTATGTCTTCAGTAACAACCATGTCGGGTCTCCTCATCAAGATTCGCCCCGCGCGAATGGCTTTATCCATGGCTCTGTCGCGCTAGGCTCTCAGAGTAATGGAAGTTTCTTCAGCAACTTTGGCAGCCAATTGAGTGGTCTCTAGCTCCTGGGCGATGGATTTCTTGGAAGCACGGAGTTCTTTGATAGCAGCATCCTTAGCCGATATCAACTGCCTGAGACGGATCACATCATCCGTGGATTCCTGCAGCTTACAACGATGATTGTCTAACTCCTCCATGGTAAAGCGATGGCTCCTCTCCAGGATGGTCAACGAGTTGCTAGAATCACGATACAGTCTGTCAAGATTGTCGCGAGAAGCGACAAGGGCACTTTTTTCTTCCTGCAAACAAAAATCAACTCCTTCAAACATCAAGCAAGCAATAAGAACACAGCAATACAAGGCACAGTTTCATAAGTCACCTTTTCAGAATCAAGCTGAGCGCGAAGAGTAGAGTTCAGCGTCTTAGCGTCATTTAGAGCAGCAGAGACCTGGGCCAGCTCAGTCTGGCTTTGAGAATACTTTTCCTCAAAATCAGAACACCGCTGGACCAGTTCAGCCTGACCTTGAGAATGTTTTTCTTCAAGAATGGAAATCTGTCGAGCCATATCTAGCAAGAGACAATCAAGCAAAAAGAGTCAAAGTGTAAAGCAGTTCAATAAGGTAGACGAAGAGAAGCAAAAGAGTACTAACCAGCATTCGTCGCCTCCAAGTCAGAGACACGATGTTGGAGCAACACCGGATTCCAACGTGCCAGAGACAAAGCTCCTTCTGGAACAGAAACACCTTGTAACCTCAGCTGACTAGCCATCCCGTCCACCAATGCCTGATATGGAGAACAGATGAGCGTAATGACAGCAGTTCGTACGGTGTAAAAGTCAGGCCAGAATATATCACAGTACCTGGAGATTGGAGAAGAACGAAGGGACTCCCAAATCGTGAGAGATCAATTGATGACCTGGCATAAGGTCGCCACCCGAAGCAGCTTGCAATGAACCAGCAGGGACCAACTCGGTACCATCAACAGAGCCCAAAACTTGGTCAGCGGGAACGCTAGCCTCTAAAGCGACTCCCTGGCCCAAAGCTTGGGCTACCACCATGCAACCGGAGCGCGGAGAAGATCCTGCGTGAACATCCATGGAAGTACAAGAGGGAGACCCCGCTCGGACACCCTCGGGGGCTGGGCTATAGTTTGCGCTACCCACTTGAGCCGGATCATCTCCGGCAGTACCCTCGGGGGCTGGGCAGTGGCTTGCGTTTCCCACCCGAGCCGAGTCATCCCCAGCAATATCCTCGGGGGCTGGGCAAGTGTCAAAACCATCCTTGAAGACCAAGTTCTCCGCAGTAGCAGCCTCTAAGGCTGAAGGTCCCTCAGTTACTTCCATACGACCAAGACGATCCAAGTCAGTCTCCTGACCCTCAAGACCGCGCTCTAAGGTCGATGAGGCGCGGGATGACCCCAACCCAGCGTCGAACACATCAGCACAAACCTCTGTCACACCATCATCCGCTGGCTCTGATAACAGATCTTCTGGAACCATATCTTCAAGAGTCTGATCAAAGTTTGCCAGGGACAATTCTTGGAGACCAATAAGGGCAGACAGAGCAGGAGAAGGAACTCCACTACTTCACCCACTGGCGACATACTGCCGACTGTTCTTCCGAGTCAAAGGGACCTCATCTTCTTCCTCCCCGTTGTTTTCATCAGCAACACAGACAACACACCCATTGGGGTCAGTAGCAGATGGAGCACACCCATTAGGGTCAGCAGCAGATGGAGCACCCCCATTGGGGTCAGCAGCAGATGGAACACCCCCATTGGGATCAGCGTCAGTAAACTCAGGCACGGGAACTTCCTCAGCAGCAGGAACCGAAGGACCAGCATCCCGATCCAAACTAGATACTCGCCGAAGACGTCTCTTTTTCGTTTTCTGCTCATCAGCAGGAGAATCAAGTTGATTGGCTCGGCAAGGGCGTCTCGGGCGAACACTGACAGGCTTCTGAATATCCAAGGTTATACCAGCTTCTGGGAGAGGCGCCACCACCAATGTCCCAGCAGGAGCAGCATCAGAAGAGTCCTCAGCCAGCATATCGAGCATAGCACTTATCTCTGCATCACTAGGATCCAAAGGCACCTCAAAGTGGACCTGCCGTTCATCATCAAGAATTTCCCCGAGCGAGGCAACCAAGGCGCTAACTTCTTCAGCAGAGGGTCGCACTCTAAGGCCCAAACCGCCATCAGCAACAGGTGGATTCAACACAAAAGAGTGAAGGCCTTGGGAGGAGGCATGTTCCAGGCTGAGTATGCCACTGGGGCACCAACATTTGATACCTTGCCTCTAAGAATCATCTCAAGTCGGTTCACCAAGTCTACAGAGGGAATTCTTCTGTTGGTAACCCGAGTTGAGTCAGCTATGCCTCGGTACAGATAAGCCGGGTAGGCCCTGTCCTTCAACGGCTGAATGTTCCTAAAGACAAAATCAGCAACCACAGCCTCAGCAATCAGACCCCTCTCTTTCAACAGTCCAACTTCAGCTAGCAAAGCCCCTGCCTCAGCTACCTCCTTATCCGTGCGGGACTCGGTCCAACTCGGAGTGCGAACATCCGGCTGTCTTCCCGACCGTGGGGGAGAGAATTTCCGTGGTTCTCAACAATAAACCACTCCAAGCGCCATCCCTTGATACTGTCTTTGAGAGGGATTTCAAGATATTCAGCCTTCCTCCCACGGCGCATCTCCAAACTAGCACCCCCAACCAGCTGATGTTGCCCCCCGGCCATCCCAGGGCGACAATGATACAAATACTTCCACAATCCAAAATGTGGCAGCACGCCAAGAAAAGCTTCGCATAAATGAACATAAATGGAAATTTGCAGAATGGAATTGGGATTCAGATGGGTCAAATTAAGACGATAGAAATCAAGGAGGCCGCGGAAAAAGGGAGAAATGGGAAGACCGAGACCGTGGAGAAGAAAAGGAACATAAATCACGGATTCGTGGGTATCCTCTGTCGGAACAGTGACCCCATGGCAAATCCGCTAAGAACAGAGCTCCCTCGGGGGAAGGACCCCGATGGACACGAGATGGAGAAGGTCAGGCTCGGAGACAACAGACATATGGTTACCTGCGAAAGGCAACTGGCTGTTGGGGTCGATGGGGGGAATCACCGCGGCGGATCAACTCGAGGCTTTTCGCTTGGGCGCCATCTCAACTCTACTGGCGAACAGAGCGAGAGCCGAATTGCAGAGAGGATCTAGAGGCAGGAAAGCAAGAATAGGGCACGGAAAGCAGAGGCGGCTGAAAGCGCAGTACTTATGGGATATTCCCGAGTCAGATAGCGTTTCCAAAAGCGCCCAGTCAGCACCCGGCAGTTACGTCCAAAACACCGGCGTGCCACGTTGTCACCCAGCGGTTACTTCTAAAACCGCATTGTGCCACATCATCACTCGGCTATTATCCTCAAAGTGGCCGACGCAGCCCGTTCTAACTCGGCTGTTATTTCTAAAACACCAACGTTACCACCAGTCACTCGGCTGTTATTTCTAAAACACCGACGTTACCACCAGTCACCCGGCAGTTACCTCTAACACGCCGACGTTGCCCTCAGTCGCTCGGCAGTTATCTCTAAAACTCTGACGTCGTCCTCAAGTCGCTCGGCAGTTACCTCTGAAACGCCGACATCGTCTTCAGTCGCTCGGCTGTTACCTCTAAAAGCGCCGACGCGGTCATCAGTCATTCCGACGCTGACATGGCTTCGTCATCACTCGGACGCTATTTCAAATGCGTAAATGTTGACAATAATAGCTCGGCCATCACCCCCAAAAGCGTCGAGATGATGCCCGAGTTATTTAATTACTATTCCAAAGGAGTCAACTTCACAAATAAGGTGGGTGGAGGAATGATTCAAGAACTCCAAGCTACGCCATAATCATAGCAGATAGAGAACATCACGGGCAATAAATATCACGACAGAGATTAACTGACTACGAAGCAAAGTAATCAGCACAGAAGAGACGAAACCATTTTTCATTAAGGGAAGTTATCATACTTACAAATCAACTCATTATGAGTTGATACTTCCCTACTACTACTACAATTACTACTACTACACTACACTATACTACTCTACACTACTAAATACTACTACATTATTTCACTATACTATACTAACATCTAAAGACCAGTGGCATCTAGCCACTGGCCCTGTTGCTGCCCTTGCTGCTGCCGCCACCGTTGCTGCCCCTGCTGCTGCCGCCGTTGCCACCCTTGCTGCCGCCGTCACCGTCATCGCCGCCATCGCCTCCGTCGTTGTCATCGTCGTCGTCTTCGCCATCGCCGCCACCGTCCTCCTCGGACGAGTCCTCCTCGTCCGAGGAGTACTCCGACTCATCCGAGCCTTCGAGCCCAAAGCGCTCGATGGCCCGGATGTAAGTCCAGACCTCCGCGACAATCCCCTGGGAGTCGTCCGAATCGTCAGACGACGCCGGGGGAGAGACGGGAGCCGGAGACCCCTCGGACTCGGAGGAGAACTCCTCCTCCGATTATTCCGAGTCGCCAAAATCCTCCGAGGGAGGAGTCGGCTCGCGCTTCGTTTGTTGCTCTTTCCCATGGTGGAAATGAAAGAAGAGGAAGAAAGCAAGCAGCGGAGAACAGCAAGAGATGTGAAAAAACCAGAGAGGCAGAGGCACTATTTATAGAAGAAGAAGGCAACCGCTCACCTCCTACCACGGTCACTGAACAGTCGCAAAGCATTCAATATACGCTTCAACCCGTCTGAAGATACGCCAGGCGGCTGACGCCGTTTCACGCAACACAACACCCATTGGGACTCTAGTCAACCGCGCGGGCGATATGATTACACTCGTCGTCACATCACATTACTACTCAAAAGCAGCCGGCTAAAACACTCAGCGTACCAAGCCGTCCCTTGCCCACACCCATTGGGGGGGACGCCCAGGAATTATCAGTATATTTTTCAAAACTGTCACATCCGTGCAGGACATGCAATGAATACCTCAAGACAAAAATGAGATATCAGTAAGGATCAAAGGAAAGCCAAATATAGCCGGTGAAGTACAAAATCTGACCGACAGAAGCGACGTGAAGACTAGCCAGGGAACGTCCATCAAATGTCCAATCAGTCGCAGAGCAAATAAATTGCACCACCTAGCAAGATATGGGCGGATCACGAACTCGGCTGCAAAAGACAAAATACATGCTGACCTCTAAAGCATAATATTGATGACATAATGCTGACCTCTAAGGCATTCGGAAAAAGAAAGGATTACTCTCAGCAAAAAGACACGAAATGAAGACCTTCGAGTGGATTATCTTCAAAAATCCACTCGAAGCTCGGGGGCTACACCCATTGGGTGCACCTCCGGTGCACCCAATAAATCACCATTTCAAGAGAAAACAACACCAGCTTCTAAGGCATAAGGCAAGATTGAAGGCAAGATTGACCTCCAACCAAAGTGCAAGTGGAAAATAAAAATAATTTCTGATGAAGACCTTCGAGTGGATTATTTCCCAAAATCCACTCGAAGCTCGGAGGCTACACCCATTGGGTGCACCTCCGGTGCACCCAATGAAGTTTAGGGTCCTACAATATGAAATGCCGACCTCTAAGGCACAAGCATGAAACAAGGCTCCAGTTTACGGGTGGTCAAAGCAGAAGGAGACAGTAAGAAATCATTTTTACCAGACTGTTTGGAAAGCATTTCTTGTCATAAACAAAGACCGCAAGCCGGACCTAGGATCTTTGGGCTAATTATCTCAAAATCAGCCCGAAGATCGGGGGCTTGTGGGGGACAGATATCCCCCGGGTCCACTGGAAGGGTAAAAGACCTCACGAAAGGCCCAAGGGCCCAATAAATCATAAGGTCACTCCTTCATGGGCCTGGGGAGGAACGACCAGTGAAGCAGATCGACATAAGGCCGGGTTGGTGCAAGCCCGGACGGCCCCACAGCGTTGAGCAAGCGACCGCAACAGAAGATCCGACTTTCCCGCGCTGAAGCCCCGTACCACGGAACCAGGTGAGGATAAGTCGGCAGAATCATAGGAAGATAGACTCAAATGGTTCACTATCTTTTAGGTGCACATTGTTATCATATCCACATGTATTGCCTCACGGTCGAATATATAAGGCCTAGGGGGCACCCCTTCAGATCGATCCCACTACTCAGCCATCCACCTCAACTCTCTACGTTCTCGCTTTAGAGAGCTACCTTGTAACCCATTACACAAAGCATATTCGCCAGGACGTAGGGTGTTACGCATCTCAAAGCGGCCCGAACCTGTAAACACTGTCCATTGTTCCTCGTGCATCTGGCACGAACCATTTAGCTACAGTCGACGACACCGTCCTACTCCTAAAACACCTTGAGGGGCAACCCCGGGTGTGCGGTCGGACACAAAACACCGACAGCCGCCGAGGGCCACGCATGGCACTCGGCCCCACAAACTAGAGCTGCCCAGTCGGGTGGTATGGGGTCCGTCCTCCGGGACGGAAAGAAGAAAAAGAAGAAGGACCGCGACTACCAGAAGCCACGGTCCACTGCTCTGGTGGTCGCGACAGCGACCGGGGGCCAGGGCGACCACAGCAAACACCCGCGACCGCAGAAGGGTAACAACGGTTCATGCCCTGTACACCCTCATGGTCGCCACAGCGCCGCAGAGTGTCGCGAGATCATCGACCTCGCAAAACGCGTCAGCGAGCGGCGCGAGCAGTCCTCCAAAGACAGCTCCCCGCCTCGCCGCTGGCTCGGCAAGGAAAAGGTGGACGATGGTGAGGTGGCCGCGGCTGAACGAGACCTCGGGTATCAGTCACCCGAGGGGGACCAGAAGGATATCTTTGCTGAAGGCTCCTACTCCGGTGAAGACAACTAGACGGACCTCGGGGGAACTCCGTGTCCCTCGATCTATGAAGCTGAAGCACGCCTCCCTCTGGAAGCCCTTTCGGACCTCCCACGGGTCCGAGCTGCAGACAGGTACATGCAGAAGTGACCACAGCCAGAGACAAGGGTTCCCGTGTCAAATGCGGATAGGAACCCTGGGTCGGCGCTTAGCCCCGCGGCAAGTGCCACACCAAGAGCTGCTCCGCAACTCTCCCCCAGCTGGAAAGGATCCTCCAAGGTAACGGGAGTGCACCGACCCAGGGGCAACCATCTAGCTACGACTGGAGGAGTACCTTACCCCGATGCTAAACATCTCTGTAAGTTCTATCTATAGAGCAAGACAAAGGGGTCGAGTCTGTTTCCTTTTTTATAACTAAATGACGCATACGTGTATGATAACCTGGTGGGGTCTGCCCCCATGAACCCGGACTATTGGCCTGCACACATGCACGACAAGTTATGAAGAAGAAACTACCCCCCTTCAGCCGTGCTCTTGTGATAGTTCCATCTTGCTGCTCCATGGTCCCACCATGCAGTCTTTCAGATAATACCTTTCAGCTAACCCACCCGTACGGGTTCCATCTGTCTGACATGGCGACATCCAAATTGAACAGCCAGGCTTGCAGTTTAGGGCCCCTGACACGAAAGTGGGGAGGTCCGCAGCCTGGGGGCCGGCTCTAGAAAACGGGCCCCGTTCCATAGAGTAGTTCGGAGCCCGTGTAGCCGCTCAGCCAGGTCCCGTACTGTGGGCCTACATGCTCCACCACCCCGTGACAGGAACTCAGTATCTAGAGTTATAAGTCCTGTGGGTCCGACAACCTTGGGACCGGAGCTAGAGAAAGGACATTAGTCTCCTGGGGTGGTCTGGAGCCCGCGCAGCTGCTCAGCCTAGTCCCGTACCGTGAGCCTGCACACTCCACCACCCTACGATAGGTGTCCTAGTATCTAGAACCGCGACCCAAGGGGGTCCGGACACGCAACTTGGCCACCCGGACTAAAACCTGCAGGTCCCGAGCATGTATCAAAGGATGACTAATGTCAAACAGAGCACCCTATGAGGTGTACTTCTAATGCTTCCTAGCTAAAAGTTGTGTACAGATTCAGATCCCGGTGAGGTTGCCTCCCAAGGATTGTTGACAACCTTTTTCAGAAACGCTGGTATCCAACCTCAACACATCAAGTCTGCATCCCAGGCGGGGGGCCAGGTACCAGGGAGGAGTCAACAACATCGCGCACAACAAGAACATGTGTTACATAGATAAGTGTTAAATGCAGCTTAGAAGACAATATTTATTTCTTTACAAAAACAGGGAAAGGCTTGGTGGCCGGTTCTAAAGAACGGATGCCCGTTCCATAGGGTGGTCCGGAGCCTGTGTGGCCGGTTAGCCTGGTCCCGTACCCAAAATCCTGCACACTCCACCACACCATGACAGGTGTCCTAGTATTTGAAACTATAGTCCTGAGCGTCCAACAACCTGGAGGTCCAACTTTGAAAAACATACACTTGACTCCTGGGGGTCCGGAAGTCATGTAGCCGCTCAGCCAGGTCCTATGCCGTGGGCCTACATACTCCACCGCCTTGCGGCAGGTGTCTTAGTACTTGAAGCCACCATCTAGGGGGTTCGGACATGCAACTGGGCTTCCCAAGCTAAAATTCTACATATGTTATTACTGAAAGGGAAATGTGCCCTTGGGCCATTTCTAAGTATTTTGGTGATTGAGTGTCAACACAAGTGTTTAAATGTGAATCTATGCCCATGGGTGAACAAAGTGCAAATCAAGAGCAAAGGTATGTTTCTAAGTCTTAGTACATTGGTTTTGTGTACTAATATATTTGTCTAAGTGTTAGAAACAGAAAGAAGAAGAAAAGAGAAGAGTTGGCTGTGTACAGCCAAAAGGCTGGTTCGGTCTGGGGCACCGGACTGTCCGGTGGTGCACCGGATAGTGTCCGGTGGTGCACCGGACAGTGTCCGGTGCGCCAGGTTGCCTCGAGCGAAGTGGCCACTCTCGGGAATTCGCCGACGGCGTACGGCTAAAATTCACCGGACTGTCCGGTGTGCACCGGACTGTCCGGTGAGCCAACGGTCGGCCGGGCCAACGGTCGGCCGCGCGATCTGCGCGGGACACGTGGCCGAGCCAACGGTCGGAAGGGGGCACCGGACTGTCCGGTGTGCACCGGACATGTCCGGTGCGCCAACGGCTCCCGCATCTGCAACGGTCGACTGTGCTGTTTAAGGAAAGAAATCGGGCACCGGACAGTGTCCGGTGTGCACCGGACTGTCCGGTGCGCCCGACGACAGAAGGCAAAGATGGCCTTCCAGATTTGTTCTCAACGGCTCCTAGCTGCCTTGGGGCTATAAAAGGGACCCCTAGGCGCATGGAGGGAAACACCAAGCAACCTTTGAGCATTCTTGATCATCCACACTCAGTCTTCGCGCATCTGTTTGTCATTCTAAGTGATTCGAGCTCCGTTCTTGTGAGATAGTCTTTGAGCTCAATTCTTGGCCGTGTGTGTGCGCATTTCGCTGTGGATTTGTGTGTGTTGCTTCCCTCCCTTACTCCGTGCTTCTTTGTGAACTTTACGTGTAAGGGCGAGAGACTCCAATTTGTGGAGATTCCTCGCGAGTGGGATAAAGATAAGCAAGGCAAAACACCGTGGTATTCAAGTGGGTCTTTGGACCGCTTGAGAGGGGTTGATTGCAACCCTCGTCCGTTGGGACGCCACAACGTGGAGTAGGCAAGTTTTGTACTTGGCCGAACCACGGGATAAATCACTGTGTCTTCTCTGTGTTGAATTCTTTGTGATTGTCATATTGTGCAAGATCTCCTCTTTAGCCACTTGGCAATTATTGTGCTAACCCTTAACAAGTTTTTGTGGCTATAAGTTTAAGTTTTACAGGATCACCTATTCACCCCCCCCCCTCTAGGTGCTCTCAATTGGTATCAGAGCCGTTCTCTTCAAGAAAGGGACTAACCGCCCGAAGAGATGGATCCTAAGGGGAAGGGAATCGTGATCAATGACAAGGAAAAGGAGTTCTTCATCAACGAGCCAAAAGATGACAAATCCAACGACTCTGGCTCGGGCCACAAACGTAAAGATGGGAAGAAAAAGAAGACAAGACGTATCAAGGAGATCGTCTACTACGACAGCGACGAGTCTACTTCTTCCCACAAGGACGACGACTACGACAAACAAAAGACGGTTAACTCAAACTTCTCTTTTGATTATTCGCGCATTCCGCACAGCTCAAATGCTCATTTGCTCCCCATTCCACTTGGCAAGCCTCCTCACTTTGATGGAGAGGACTACGGATTTTGGAGTCACAAAATGCGTACACACCTATTTTCTCTCCATCCAAGCATTTGGGAGATTGTGGAAAGTGGAATGAAATTTGATAGCTCGGATAGTCCGTCATTTATTAATGAACAGATCCATAAAAATGCACAAGCTACTACTATGTTGCTAGCCTCTTTGTGCAGGGACGAGTATCACAAGGTGAGCGGCTTGGACAATGCCAAGCAGATTTGGGACACCCTCAAGATCTCTCATGAGGGGAATGATGTCACCTTACTCACCAAGATGGAGTTGGTGGAGGGCGAGCTCGGACGATTCGCGATGATAAGGGGCGAGGAGCCGACGCAAACATACAACCGGCTCAAGATCCTTATCAACAAAATAAGGAGCTACGGAAGCACGCGATGGACGGATCACGACGTCGTCCGCCTAATGCTAAGGTCATTTACCGTTCTTGATCCTCATCTCGTGAACAATATTCGTGAGAATCCCAGGTACACGAAGATGACGCCCGAGGAGGTACTCGGAAAATTCATAAGCGGGCGGATGATGATCAAGGAGGCAAGATACGTGGACGACGCCTTGAATGGACCAATCAACGAGCCTCAACCCCTTGCTCTCAAGGCAACAAGAAGCAAGGAGGCGCTACCTAGCAGGGTGGCACAAATTGAGGCAGCCGGACTTAATGATAAAGAGATGGCCCTCATCATCAAAAGATTCAAGACGGCGCTGAAAGGTCGCAAGGGACAGCCAAGCAAGACCAAAGCCAAGGGGAAGCGTTCGTGCTTCAAATGCGGTAAGCTTGGTCATTTTATTGCTAACTGTCCCGACAATGATAGTGATCAGGACCAAGGGAACAAGAGGGAGAAGAAGAAGAATTATAAGAAGGCAAAGGGCGAGGCTCATCTTGGCAAGGAGTGGGATTCGGACTGCTCCTCGTCTGACTCCGACAATGAGGGACTCGCCGCCACTGCATTCAACAAGTCATCCCTCTTCCCCAACGAGCGTCACACTTGCCTCATGGCAAGAGAGAAGAAGGTAATCACTCGTAATGATGTCACTTATGATTCTTCTAGTGACGATGAGTCTAGTGATGATGAGATAGATTATTCTAGTTTGTTCAAGGGATTGGATAGAAATAAAATTGATAAAATCAATGAATTGATTGATGCCTTGAATGAAAAGGATAGGCTTTTAGAAAAGCAAGAGGATTTGTTGTATGATGAACATGATAAGTTTGTAGAGGCACAAAAATCCTATGCTTTAGAAGTTAAAAGAAATAAAGTGCTTTCTAGTGAATTATCTTCTTGTCATGAAAACATTGCTACTTTAAAAAGTGTTAATGATGACTTAAATGCTAAACTAGAAGTAGCTAGTAAATCAACATCTTGTGTAGAAATTGTTGAAACATGCACTAGGTGTAAAGATCTTAATGTTGATGCTTGTAGTGAACACCTAGCTTGCATTTCTAAATTAAATGAAGAGGTAGCTAGTCTCAATGCCCAACTTGAGACTAGCAAAAGTGATTTTGATAAGCTAAAATTTGCAAGGGATGCCTACACAATTGGTAGACACCCCTCAATTAAGGATGGACTTGGCTACAAAAGGGAAGCCAAGAACTTAACAAGCCATAAGGCTCCCATTCCCGCTAAGGAGAAAGGGAAGGCCCCTATGGCTACTAGTGCTAAAAAGAACCATGCCTTTCTGTATCATGATAAGAGACAAACTAGAAATGCTTATAGGAGTTATAATGCTTACGATGATTTTTCTCATGCTATGTTTGCTTCTAGTTCTTCATATGAGCATGATAAAAATGTTGATAGAAGGAGTGTTGTTCATAATAAGCCTAGGAGAAATGCTGTTAATATTCCTAGGAAAGTTAATGAGCCTTCTACAATATATCATGCTTTGAATGCTTCCTTTGCAATTTGTAGAAAGGATAGAAAGGTGATTGCTAGGAAGTTAGGGGCAAAATGCAAGGGTGATAAAACTTGCATTTGGGTTCCTAAGACAATTGTGACTAACCTTGTAGGACCCAACAAGAGTTGGGTACCTAAGTCCCAAGCCTAAATTTGCCTTGCAGGTTTATGCATCCGGGGGTTCAAGCTGGATTATCGACAGCGGATGCACAAACCATATGACGGGGGAGAAGAAGATGTTCACCTCCTACGTCAAGAATAAGGATTCCCAAGATTCAATTATATTCGGTGATGGGAATCAAGGCAAGGTAAAAGGGTTAGGTAAAATTGCAATTTCTAATGAGCATTCTATCTCTAATGTATTTTTAGTAGAGAGTCTTGGATATAATTTGCTATCTGTTAGTCAATTATGTCATATGGGATATAACTGTCTATTTACAAATGTAGATGTGTCTGTCTTTAGAAGAAGTGATGGTTCACTAGCTTTTAAGGGTGTATTAGACGGCAAACTTTATTTAGTTGATTTTGCAAAAGAAGAGGCCGGTCTAGATGCATGCTTAATAGCTAAGACTAGCATGGGCTGGCTGTGGCATCGCCGCTTAGCACATGTGGGGATGAAGAACCTTCACAAGCTTCTAAAGGGAGAACATGTGATAGGTTTAACTAACGTGCATTTCGAAAAAGATAGACCTTGTGCAGCTTGTCAAGCAGGTAAACAAGTGGGAGGAGCACATCACAGCAAGAATGTGATGACCACTTCAAGACCCCTGGAGCTGCTGCATATGGACCTCTTCGGACCTGTCGCCTATCTGAGCATAGGAGGGAGTAAGTATGGTCTAGTTATTGTTGATGACTTTTCCCGCTTCACTTGGGTGTTCTTTTTGCAGGATAAGTCTGAAACCCAAGGGACCCTCAAGCGCTTCCTCAGGAGAGCTCAAAATGAGTTTGAGCTCAAGGTGAAGAAGATAAGGAGCGACAATGGGTCCGAGTTCAAGAACCTTCAAGTGGAGGAGTTCCTTGAGGAGGAAGGGATCAAGCACGAGTTCTCCGCTCCCTACACACCACAGCAAAATGGTGTGGTAGAGAGGAAGAACAGGACGCTAATCGATATGGCGAGGACAATGCTTGGAGAATTCAAGACCCCCGAGTGTTTCTGGTCGGAAGCCGTGAACACGGCTTGCCACGCCATCAACAGGGTCTACCTTCATCGCATCCTCAAGAAGACTTCGTATGAGCTACTAACCGGTAACAAACCCAATGTATCTTACTTTCGTGTATTTGGGAGCAAGTGCTACATTCTAGTGAAGAAAGGTAGAAATTCTAAGTTTGCTCCCAAAGCTGTAGAAGGGTTTTTGTTAGGTTATGACTCAAATACAAAGGCGTATAGAGTCTTCAACAAATCATCGGGTTTGGTTGAAGTCTCTAGCGACGTTGTATTTGATGAGACTAATGGCTCTCCAAGAGAGCAAGTTGTTGATTGTGATGATGTAGATGAAGAAGTTGTTCCGACAGCCGCTATAAGAACCATGGCGATTGGAGAAGTGCGGCCACAGGAACAAGATGAACGAGATCAACCTTCTTCCTCAACAACGGTGCATCCCCCAACTCAAGACGATGAACAGGTTCATCAAAAGGAGACATGTGATCAAGGGGGAGCACAAGATGATCATATGATGGAGGAAGAAGCGCAACCGGCACCTCCAACCCAAGTTCGAGCGATGATTCAAAGGGATCATCCCGTCGACCAAATTCTGGGTGACATTAGCAAGGGAGTAACTACTCGATCTCGATTAGTTAATTTTTGTGAGCATTACTCCTTTGTCTCTTCTATTGAGCCTTTTAGGGTAGAGGAGGCCTTGCTAGATCCGGACTGGGTGTTGGCCATGCAGGAGGAGCTCAACAACTTCAAGCGCAATGAAGTTCGGACACTGGTGCCTCGTCCCAAGCAAAATGTTGTGGGAACCAAGTGGGTGTTCCGCAACAAACAGGACGAGCATGGGGTGGTGACAAGGAACAAGGCTCGACTTGTGGCAAAAGGTTATGCCCAAGTCGCAGGTTTGGACTTTGAGGAGACGTTTGCTCCTGTGGCTAGGCTAGAATCAATTCGTATCTTGCTAGCATATGCCGCTCACCATTCTTTCAGGTTGTACCAAATGGATGTGAAGAGCGCTTTCCTCAACGGGCCAATCAAGGAGGAGGTGTACGTGGAGCAACCCCCTGGCTTCGAGGATGAACGGTACCCCGACCACGTGTGTAAGCTCTCTAAGGCGCTCTATGGACTTAAGCAAGCCCCAAGAGCATGGTATGAATGCCTTAGAGACTTTTTAATTGCTAATGCTTTCAAGGTTGGGAAAGTCGATCCAACTCTTTTTACAAAGACATGTGATGGTGACTTGTTTGTGTGCCAAATTTATGTCGATGACATAATATTTGGTTCTACTAACCAAAAGTCTTGTGAAGAGTTTAGCAGGGTGATGACGCAGAAGTTCGAGATGTCGATGATGGGCGAGTTGAACTACTTCCTTGGGTTCCAAGTGAAGCAACTCAAGGACGGCACCTTCATCTCCCAAACAAAGTACATGCAAGATCTGCTAAAGCGGTTTGGGATGAAGGACGCCAAGCCCGCAAAGACTCCGATGGGGACCGACGGACACACCGACCTCAACAAAGGAGGTAAGTCCGTTGATCAAAAAGCATACCGGTCAATGATAGGTTCTTTGCTTTACTTATGTGCTAGTAGACCGGATATTATGCTTAGCGTATGCATGTGTGCTAGATTTCAATCCGATCCTAAGGAGTGTCACTTAGTGGCGGTGAAGCGAATTCTTAGATATTTGGTTGCTACGCCTTGCTTCGGGCTCTGGTATCCAAAGGGGTCTACCTTTGACTTAGTTGGATACTCAGACTCCGACTATGCTGGATGTAAGGTCGATAGGAAGAGTACATCGGGGACGTGCCAATTCTTAGGAAGGTCCCTGGTATCATGGAACTCTAAGAAACAAACCTCCGTTGCCCTATCCACCGCTGAGGCCAAGTATGTTGTCGCAGGTCAGTGTTGCGCACAACTGCTTTGGATGAGGCAAACCCTCCGGGACTTTGGCTACAATCTGAGCAAAGTCCCACTCCTATGTGATAATGAGAGTGCTATCCGCATGGCGGAGAATCCTGTTGAGCACAGCCGCACAAAGCACATAGACATCCGGCATCACTTTTTGAGAGACCACCAGCAAAAGGGAGATATCGAAGTGTTTCATGTTAGCACCGAGAACCAGCTAGCCGATATCTTCACTAAGCCTCTAGATGAGAAGACCTTTTGCAGGTTGCGTAGTGAGCTAAATGTCTTAGATTCGCGGAACCTGGATTGAATTGTAGCATACATGTATTTATGCTTTTGATCATATTCCTTTTTGCATTTTGTTGCTTATTATGGTGCTCAAGTTGTACAAACACTCCCTGGACCTCACAAGTCCGTTGCAAAGTGATGCACATGTTTAGGGGGAGATGTGTTACAACTTGACCCTTTGAGACTAACCATGTGCTTGAGTTTGATGATTTAGTCTCGAAGGAGGATTGAAAGGGAAAAGGTGGACTTGGACCATGAAAGACTTCCACTGCACTCCGATGAGAGGGTAACTTATTCCAAGTTCATCTTTAGACTCTTATTGCCTTTGTGTTCTCATTTGAAGATTTTGGTAAGGCAATGGGGTTAAAAAGGGCCAAGATTGATCCCGTTTTGGTGCTTGATGCCAAAGGGGGAGAAAATAAAGGCCAAAGCGATAAATGGATCAGCTACCACTTGAGAGATTTTGAAAATAGTAGAATAGAGTTTTTGTTTTGTTAAACTCTTTTATTGTCTCTTATTGTCTCTCTTGTCAAAAGTTGGCTTCTTGTGGGGAGAAGTGTTGATTATGGGAAATAGGGGGAGTTTTTGAAATCTTTGATCAATCTCTTTTGGAATGACTCTCTTTATGCTTCAACATGTGTGTTTGACTTAGAGATAGAGATTTGAGTTTGATTTGCAAAAACAAACCAAGTGGTGGCAAAGGATGATCCATATATGCCAAAATTGAATCAAAATCAATTTGAGTTTTATTTGAAGTGATTTTGCACTTGTTCTAGTTGCTTTATGTTGTGTTGGCATAAATCACCAAAAAGGGGGAGATTGAAAGGGAAATGTGCCCTTGGGCCATTTCTAAGTATTTTGGTGATTGAGTGTCAACACAAGTGTTTAAATGTGAATCTATGCCCATGGGTGAACAAAGTGCAAATCAAGAGCAAAGGTATGTTTCTAAGTCTTAGTACATTGGTTTTGTGTACTAATATATTTGTCTAAGTGTTAGAAACAGAAAGAAGAAGAAAAGAGAAGAGTTGGCTGTGTACAGCCAAAAGGCTGGTTCGGTCTGGGGCACCGGACTGTCCGGTGGTGCACCGGACAGTGTCCGGTGGTGCACCGGACAGTGTCCGGTGCGCCAGGTTGCCTCGAGCGAAGTGGCCACTCTCGGGAATTCGCCGACGGCGTACGGCTAAAATTCACCGGACTGTCCGGTGTGCACCGGACTGTCCGGTGAGCCAACGGTCGGCCGGGCCAACGGTCGGCCGCGCGATCTGCGCGGGACACGTGGCCGAGCCAACGGTCGGAAGGGGGCACCGGACTGTCCGGTGTGCACCGGACATGTCCGGTGCGCCAACGGCTCCCGCATCTGCAACGGTCGACTGTGCTGTTTAAGGAAAGAAATCGGGCACCGGACAGTGTCCGGTGTGCACCGGACTGTCCGGTGCGCCCGACGACAGAAGGCAAAGATGGCCTTCCAGATTTGTTCTCAACGGCTCCTAGCTGCCTTGGGGCTATAAAAGGGACCCCTAGGCGCATGGAGGGAAACACCAAGCAACCTTTGAGCATTCTTGATCATCCACACTCAGTCTTTGCGCATCCGTTTGTCATTCTAAGTGATTCGAGCTCCGTTCTTGTGAGATAGTCTTTGAGCTCGATTCTTGGCCGTGTGTGTGCGCATTTCGCTGTGGATTTGTGTGTGTTGCTTCCCTCCCTTACTCTGTGCTTCTTTGTGAACTTTACGTGTAAGGGCGAGAGACTCCAATTTGTGGAGATTCCTCGCGAGTGGGATAAAGATAAGCAAGGCAAAACACCGTGGTATTCAAGTGGGTCTTTGGACCGCTTGAGAGGGGTTGATTGCAACCCTCGTCCGTTGGGACGCCACAACGTGGAGTAGGCAAGTTTTGTACTTGGCCGAACCACGGGATAAATCACTGTGTCTTCTCTGTGTTGAATTCTTTGTGATTGTCATATTGTGCAAGATCTCCTCTTTAGCCACTTGGCAATTATTGTGCTAACCCTTAACAAGTTTTTGTGGCTATAAGTTTAAGTTTTACAGGATCACCTATTCACCCCCCCTCTAGGTGCTCTCAATTACATTTTGCTCTCAAAGCAAATATCATTACATTCCCTTACAAGTGGGACCCTAGCTCCATTTCCGAAGGAATGGAGTACATTGCGCCAACGGGAGTCGCACTGGGAGCTGGCGCCGGATAGCTCCACCAACAGCGGCGACCGCCTTTGCACCGACGACTCACCAGCAGCGGCAATCATCCCAGCATGTGCGCCGCTGCAGGAAGGACCTCACCCCCGTCTCTTTACGGGGGGCGACAACAAGCCATTAAAGCCAGAGAGCCAGAGGTCTGGCAGCAGGTGGCACTGACGGTCTCACCGGCAGAGGCAACCACCTCTGCAGTGGGGAGCCTCACTAGCGGCGGCGGCCACGTCAGCACCAACGACAGCGGCCACCTACGCACCAGTATCGTACTAGCAAACGGCGGCCGCACCAGCGCACACGAAGAGGTCTTCGCTCCTGTCCTCACTACGGGAGTGAGGACAAGACCATCCAAGAACGTAGCCCCCACCCGCACGGCGTACGACGTCTTGTACGACCTCCCAGTACGGCTGGTGCCGCAGGAGAAGCCGTGGGTGTGGCTAGCCCGCGCATGGCGTGACCGTCGCCCGTGCGGTGGACGGGCAGCCACACTCCGCCCCAACGGTAGGAGACGGCACCGGAGGCGGCACCAGAGCCGCTCAGGCCAGGGAGCCAGACACGCGGCAGCTGACAGCGCCACAGTCGACGAACGCCCTTCTCCCTCGAACACTGAGGGAAGAAGCGGCTGCTGCCCACGCGGAGGTGGGTCCCAACTTGGCGCACCCTCCTCCCCAGCACGGATGATGAACATCCTTGAAGCTGAGGGCAGGAGGGAGGCCGCAGCTCGGTTCGCTTCTCCCCACCACAAGGCGGGTAGTCATCCTTCTGGATGACCACCGGCGGGGGACTGCAGCCGGGCTGCGTGATGAAAATCCTTGAAGCCGAATGATGGTGGAAGGATGCCAACCCCCACGGGGTTGCACCCCTCCAACGGCAGCAGGAGGAAGACAAGATCGGCGACGCCACCACAAGCGCACGCTCTCCGACGGTGAAGTTGCCGGAAGAGACCACCTTGACGCGGATCCCTCTAGAGAACACCGGCGCACCCCAATTGGAGGCCCGGAAGGCGAAAGGGTGCGATGGTCATAGGAGGAGCGAGGCATGTCTACTGCTCGGGGGATCGATCCCTTTTTAAAGGCAGACCCCCCCCACTCGCACCCCTGAAACGTCACGGGCGAAGTCTCCCTCGGCGTGCACCAAGGATCTTACCTTATGACACGAGGGCCAGGCCCCGCATGTCATGCAAACTAACCCTAAGAAGGGGCGTGCGAGTACCCTGCGGCTACGCGCCCCTCCATTTCCGGGGCAACCAGCGGTCAGGAAGGCGAACCGCCGCGCAAGGGGCATGCAGCCGCCCCACGATTAAGCACCCCTTCATCTTCGCCGTATCCAGCGGTCAAAGAGGCGAACCGCCACGCAAGAGGCGTGCAACCGTCCCACGGCTGTACGCCCCCTCAGCTCCACACAACTGGTGGCCCAACTCAGGGGCCCAGGCCCACACGTCATATAACCGGCGCGCCGGTTACCGTGTGCAAAGAAACCGCACCACCACCTGCGCCAACGCCACGTCTTCTCGAGACTATCACGGATTCTAAAAAGGTAAATTTTTCAGAACCAGTGCAGCGACTCGAGGCAGCCCCGCGCATGGCCCAACAGTGTCGTTAAGTACGACGGTCATGGGTCAGTCAGCCGTGGGAATAGGCACGACAGTTGGCCTTGTCATAGGCGGGCCGGCAATAATTGCAACAACGGGCACACGGAAGCAGCGGTCCAACCGCCAATCAGACTCTGGTCCCACCTGCAGGCTCGCATCCTCCCGTGAGGCGGGACCGGGGGCCACTGTCGGTACCCAAAATCAGGGGTACCCTCTCCAACAGCATGAAGACACCGCACCCATGCGACGTCCCTTAGCCACGGGAGGACCGCGCCTGACCCCTCCGGATGGGCAGGCCAAAGGGCGCCACGTGGCAAGGAATGACACCACACCCCAGTAAGGCCGGACCCCCACAGAAGGACATCGGACCCCTATATACGAGTCCGGAGCTGACCCTAGTGTGTGCAGGGGTCCGGCGCTAACACGTGTGCGGGCCTTGCCCCCACTTGGCGCTCAGGCGGAGAGCCGCTGCTTGTGGCCCATGACATGAGCTACCAGGCCGAACCTGACGAGAAGTCGTGCAGCCCCTGCATTTATTAAGGAAAAGACGCGTCGCCTGCCACTGCGCTGACGGGCAACGCGCCCTCTCAGCATTTATTGCGTCCCGTCCCATCCGCTGATAGGCGGCGTCAAGGTCATCCAGCAGGCGGCACGCCTGCTGGGTCTGCTGGCAAACAGTGCGCCCGTGCCAGGCGGCACCCTATACTCATCTTCTCTTCCACAGGAAGCTTCCCCTGCACGCCAAGGATACGCATACCTCGAGCGACAGGGCACAAGAAGATTGTCTCAGCAACAGACATTAGAGGATCCAAGCTCTATATTCTTTATATCCCTGGGCCCACATGTTGGGGCCCAGTCCTTTTGTGCATGCCCCCCTTCAGCTATAAAAGGGGAGGCATACGACGTTACAGGGTCACACCGAGCTTTAGGCAGACACTCATAAGTTCATACAAGCTCCAAGCAATACATCACACAGTGGAGTAGGGTATTACGCTCCAGCGGCCCGAACCACTCTAAACCCTCGTGTGCTCTCGTGTGTTGATCCACCAGCCTCGTAGTAAGCAAAACGCTTAGGCCCTTCCTCTCTTCAGGATTTAGGGCGGGTGCAATCCGCCACCCGGCCGGGGAGATTTCCTCTCCGACACTAAGTTTGAGCATAAACAAGTTTTAGTGAATAAACCTTCCTTAACCTTGTATACTGGGGTGTTTATTAATTTTAAACAGTGTAACTACTAGTTTAGTGTCTCCACTATTTTTCTCAACCCTGGTCTAACAACATTTCTATTTTTCCCTTTATTATTAAGTTTTGGGCAGTTTTCTTATTTAAATCAAAACTCTAGAAAACATTACAGGAACCATGGGGTTTACTATTTTTACTTGATAGTTTATATTTCACAAAGTCTAGCAAAATTGGTTTGACTAATTTTGGATGATTATTCTTCAAGTTATGTATTTATCAAGTTCTCTGCAGTATTTAAAAGAAAAATAAATTCGAAATGGGAAAAGAAAAATAGATTTGCGCTGAAGTCCCTGGGTTTTCTTCCCCCTTTTCTCTCACAAATCAGCCCTCGGTCTACTATTTGCATGAGTCACTGACCTTACACATAACCCCCTGGACTTATCCTATATCTAACTTGCGGTCCTTGGCTGGCTGGAACAGTACCCGGGGCAAAGATCACGGCGGCGAGGCTTATCGGCGGCAGTAGAGCTCCGGTGGGGTGGTCAGTGACGTCGGGGAGGTCACGGCGGTCACGTCGGTGTGCGGGTCGGCGTCGGCGGTGGCTGGAGCTGCTCTGGCCACGAGTGCAGGCGGCGGAGGTCATCGGCGGCTCCTGTTCTGGCCAAACCACGGCGGTAGGGTTTAATCAAGGTGCACGGGGAGCTCCACGGGGTGATGTAGAGGCTATGCGCGCAAGGAATCGAGAAATGGTTCAGTGGTTTACCCGGTCCACGTGCTCCGGCGGGTTCACGAACTCCAGCGAGCGTGATTGCACTGTTCCGGTGGGGCTGGTCCTCGGCTCAAGCTCGGGCAAGCTTCACGGCCTCTAGAGGAAACTATCCGAGGGCTCGGATCGAGCGGAGGTGGGCGGGAATGGTTTGGTCACTGTGGGCACCCTCGGGCGGCTCTGGCGGGTCGCGGGGAGGTCGTCGGAGCTACGGGCGAGCTCGGGAAAGTTAGGCGCGGTGCGGAGGGGGTAACAGGGAAGGTGTCCATGCATGAGGGCGGGCTTTATAGCCACTCACGGGCACAGCACGGGTGCGGGCACGGGGGCGGCCGACCACACGCGGGGGCGCGCGCGGTAGCGGCCAGTGCGCGCTCGGCTGGTCAGACAAGGCATCGAGCACGTGGCAGCATTCGCTCTGGTCATCTTCAAGCATCGATTGGCCTGTGGTCTCTTCGTATCTATCCAAAATCCCTGTATAAGATTTCTTCCTTGTTGTATACCCTTTGTATCTCATGCAGTGCTCGAGTGGGTTTGACCTCGAGTTGGCAAGTTACGAGGAGGTGAAGTTGGGTCTGTCCGACCAAACTTGTATGGTGGAAAATGGGCGACAAAACATGTCAAACCAATTGGGTTTGCTTTCAAATTTTTCCAGGGTGTTCTAGGGGTCTTTAGGCGCCATTTTGTTAATTGGGCCCTTTGGTTTTGAGGTTTGGAAAAATGTGAACATGCTTGATCTTTGAAAGAGGGTTGGTTTTGAAAGTGAGAAAAACTGAATTTTCTTTTATGCCCTTCTCTTTGGTGACCTTTTTGGGGTTTTTCTGAAATCTTTTTGGGGTCACTCTCTTACTATTTTTTGTAGGGTATTAAGTGTACTACAACTTTTATAAGTAGCCCAAGTCATGATAATGTGGTTTACATAGCCTTTTTGCTATACTCCCCTCTAAGGCTCCATTTGCCTAAAGGGATTTGAATTAGGGTTTGAGCCATTCTCTCCTCTTTAGGTGCATGATAAGGCCAAGGCATGACTTCTAAGATGGGTTACACCTACTTAGGATCTTGACCCCCAAGTTTGGTGTCTTTTGCTCAAACTAAACCACATGTGATGATAGGTTCACTAGTGTAGTCTTGAGTGAAACCCTAAGTAACACCTGGGGTGTTACAGTTTGTAGGTCTAAATAAATCCATATGAAGTAGTTCCAGTGGCCTTGATGTTGACATGAAAGCTTTTGTAGGATGTGTGTTAACAACTTGCTTCCCAGCTTGACATGCACTACAAGGCTTGTCCTTTTCAAATACCACATCCTTTAATCCTCTAACCATGTCCTTCTTTAATACCTTCTTGAGTGTGCTCATCCCAACATGTGCAAGCCTCCTATGCCAGAGCCATCCAAGTGATGCTTTGGTGAAGAGGCAAGTTCTTAAGTCTGCATCTTCTGAGGTGAAATCCACTAAGCAGAGATTGTTGTATCTAAATCCTTTGAACACCATTGATTCATCATCCATTTTTGATACAATAACCTCTATTGGAGTGAATAAGCATTGAAGTCCAAGATCACAGAGTTGACCCACTGATAAAAGATTGAAGCTCAAAGGTGCAACCAAGAGAACATTTGAAATTGATAAATCATTTGAAATTGCCACCTTGCCAAGTCCTTGAACTTTCCCTTTTGAATTGTCCCCAAATGTGATTTTGTCTTGTCCATCAACATTCTCATCAAGTGAGGTGAACATCCGTGGGTTGCCTGTCATATGTTGTGTGCATCCACTGTCAATAACCCAATGGCTCCCACCGGTCTTGTAGTTCACCTACATCCACAGACAAATCAAGCTTGAGTTTTGAGGGCCCTATATTGCATAGGACCAGTGACTCTCTCAATCAAGGACTTTGCAACCCAAATTTGTCTAGGTCTACTCTTGCTTGGTTGACCTAGGAATGTAACTTTGACCTTTCCATTTGCAACTTTTCTTATAACATAATGAGCATTGAAAGCAAATGGTCTTGAGTGCTTAGGCAAGGGAGTTGATGGTTTGGCTTTGCAGTTGTGGGCAAAGTGACCTTCTTTTGCACACTCAAAGCATTTGATAGGCTTGTGAGTCTGCTTTGGCTTGTATTGAGTAATAGTTTTCTTTTGCACAAACGCATTGTATCCAATACCATTCTTGTTGTTTTTCATGATAGTGTTCATGAGCAACTCATTTTGGAGGTATTGGCCCTTGTTGAACTTTTGCACACTTGTTGCAAGATGTTCGTTTTCACTCTTAAGTTTCTTGACCTCATTTTTAAGCCTTTCATTATCCACAGCCAACTCATTGTTGAAATCATTGCTCTCAATAGCAACCTTTCCTCTAGTAGTTGCATCAGTCAAGTATCTCTTCAATTTTTGGTTGTCTAAAGTCAAGACTTCAACTTTTTCGATCAATTCATCATGTAGACTAGTTTTCTCTCCTTGACTCAAATCATCACATGAGGTTGCTACATCAATCTTAACAACAGGGTTAATAGCCTCATGTGTATTTCAAGATAAAAGTTCATTTTCAACAAGAAGATTATCATGATCAAATTTAATCTTAGTATAGTCTTCCTTGATTTTCACTAGTCTATCTTTTAACTCTCTATTAGCTTCATTTAACTTGTCACATTTATCCTTAGCATCTTTTAGGGAGGTTGTGAGCTCATTTACAGTGGATGACATAGTTTTGTTCTCTTCTTTCATTTCATCACTAGCTTTCATAACTATGTCATATTTGGCATTCAAAGATTCATTTTCATTTTTCAACTTATCACATTTAGCTTTTGACTTCCTAATGATTTGAATGTATTCTTTAAGCAAGTCAGCTAGTTCATCATAGGAAGGTGAAGCAAATTCCTCATCACTATCACTATCATCAGTAACATCAATATCATTTTGTACCTTCCGTTCACCTCTAGCCATGAGGCATAGGTGAGAAGTCGATGCTGGCGATGGTGGTGGTGAAGAGAAGTCCCCGGCGATGGCGGCAACTTTTTCATCATTCTCTTCTTCACTTGAAGAAGATCCACTTGATGACTCAATGTCAGTGAGCCAGTCACCAACAATATATGCCTTTCCATTTTTCTTTTTGTGGAACCTCTTTTGCTTCCCATCCTTCCTCTTGAAGAATCTCTTTTCCTTTTTCTCATCATCGTTGTCATCTTCTTTCTTGCCCTTGAACTTGTTCTTCTTAGGCTTGTTACATTGATGAGCAAGATGACCAAGCTCTCCACAGTTGTAGCAATCCATCTCAGAAATGGGCTTTCTTTTGCTGGAAAAGAATTTCTTCTTTCTTGAATCAAATTTGATGCCTTCTCTGTTGAGCTTCTTTAACATCTTGGTGGTCTTCCTCACCATCAAGGCAATATTAGCATCAAGGTCATCATCACTTGAGGATTCTTCCTCAATTTGTACTTTAGCTTTTCCTTTTCTTTCTTGATTTGCTTTGAGAGCCAAATCCTTTCTCTTGGAAGATGACTCTTCCTTGTCATTGATGTGCATGTACATCTCATGAGCATTGATCTTTCTCAATATCTATGTAGGTGTGGTAACTGAAAGATCCATTTGATGCAGCACAGTGACAATGTGTCTATATTTGTCAATTGGGAGGACATTGAGAATCTTCCTCACAACATCCAGTTGTGAGATTTGAGTAAGCCCCAAGCCATTCACTTCCTCTACAAGAATATTGAGACGTGAGTACATAGCATTGGCATTTTCATTAGCAAGCATTTCAAAAGAATTTAACTTTCTCATAGCAATGTGATATCTCTCCTCACGCTCACCTCTAATTCCTTCGTGTAGAGCACAAATGTCCATCCACAAATCATGAGCATTTTTATGATTTCTAACTCTATTAAACACATCTTTGCAAAGGCCTCTAAAGAGGGTGTTTTTGGCCTTAGCATTCCATTTCTCATAATTAAACTCATCACCTACAAGATTTGTGCGATCTCTAGGTTCGGGGAATCCTTGTGTGGCGGCTTTGTAGACACCAATATCTATAGCCTCTAAATATGCTTCCATACGAATTTTCCAATATGGAAAATTGTCACCATCAAAAACGGGAGGACGTCCATCCCCACCGGACATCGTTACTCTAGCGGTTAAGCTAATCTAAGAGCAACAAGGCTTTGATACCAATTGAAAGGATCATGGTGCCCAAGAGGGGGGTGAATTGGGCTTTTCTAAAAATCAACACTAATTAAAACCTAAGCAAGAGCTAAGCAAGAGCCCAACTTCACCCCAACAACTAGCACTAAGATAATAATACTAGAAATACAATAATGCTAAGACAATACATCAAATACTTGCTAAACAAATACACAATGTAAAATACTTGAATTAAGTGCGGAATGTAAAGCAAAGTTTAGAAGAGTTCTCCAATTTTTCCCTAGGTATCGAAGAGTCGGCACTCTCCACTAGTCCTCGTTGGAGCACCCGCGCAAGGGTATCGCTCCCCTTGGTCCTCGCAAGAACCAAGTGCTCACTACGAGATGATCCTTTGCCACTCCGGCGCGGTGGATCCCTCACGACCGCTTACAAACTTGAGTCGGGTCACCAACAAAATCTCCACGGTGATCACCGAGCTCCCAACGCCACCAAGCCGTCTAGGTGATGCCGATCACCAAGAGTAACAAGCCATAGACTTTCGCTTGACTAAGAGAAGCCTAATGCAAGTGGTGTGTGCTCTAGGTGGCTCTCGCTAGCGCTAATGAGGACCAAATGCGGGATTAAGATTCTCTAATCTCCTCACTAGAATTTTAGTGCTTGCAATGCTCTACCAATGTGTTGGAATTAATGTGGGCAACAAGACATTGAATATGGTGGGTGGAGGGGGTATAAATAGCCCTCACCCACCAACTAGCCGTTACAGGCATTGTTCTGCGCATGGGCGTACCAGACAGTCCGGTGCGCCAACGGTGCGCCACCGGTGCGCCAACGGTCGACTCCAATGGCTAGTTCTGACAGCTAGCCGTTGGGCAGATGGCACACCGGACAGTGAACAGTCACTGTCCGGTGCACACCGGACAGTCTGGTGCACTGTCCGGTGCGCTGTCTGGTGCACTGTCCGATGCGCCACTAAAATTCCACTCGGGAACCTGGCGCTCTCGGGTTTCTGCGTGGGGAAACTCTTCCCCTGGGCCAGCTTGGCCCCACCTGGCAGAGGATGCACCGGACAGTCCGGTGCCCCATGGCCAGAAACCCTATTTTATGTTTTATGCTGTTTTTCAAATTGGTCTTCGTTCTAACTTGTGAGTGTGTTCTAGAGTGTCACCTAGCACTATATGTGAGTGTGAATATGCACCAACACTACACTAGAACTCTCTTGGTCAAACTACTCATCGACAACCCCTCTTTATAGTACGGCTAAAACAGAATAAAAGACCTAACTAAATCACGAGTGTCCATAACTCCTTGACACTCGGACTATGTAGTCCTTCACTTTTTGTTTCGTCGTTTTAGCCGTCGCTTCGAGTTCTTATCTCCGGGATTGTTTTCACTGTTGTAGTACTTCTACCTATAATGCGATCTAACTTACCATTTGTCTCTGCAAAACACACGTTAGTCACATATAACATTACGTTGTCATTAATCACTAAAACCAACCAGGGGCCTAGATGCTTTCAGGGCGACAGTCTAGCCGACCGACCGGCCATGTTACCTCCCGCTGCACCTAGCCAAGTCGTTAGCGACCGTCTAGGCCGCCACGTTAGCATAGTCATCGCCACCGGTCTAAGGCAGCTCCACCACATTCGTTCTCTAATTCCCACCCCTAAAACCTAGTTAGTCGTCCATTTTCTATTTCATCATGCCCGCTTGTCCCTTCTGTTTGTGTCTTGCTTTTCTCGATACCGTCATCCACTATCTCATTGTCTCTAGAAAGGTTCTTAGCACTCCCACGATACCTCTAGGAAGGCTACCTCCTCAAAGGGGGTCAACTTTCAGACACCGACGCATGTCCCTAGGATTGGGCTGACGAAGAAGCACTCCAACAACCACAGATGCCGTGCACCCTAGTGCGTGAAAGCATATGTAGTGTCTGTGACACGTATGTGCTCGTCAACACACGTCGTCTCACAGAAGACCTAGTTGACCTGGCTCGAGTCACAATCCCAATGGGACGACGACCACGATAGAAGAAAGGGCGACTTGGGCCCTCGAGCATTTGACCATGCCATCCACGCCATCGAGTTTCTCCATACCATACCCTAGTGTTCTCGAGATTACCAACCTGAGTCACTCGAGGACTACCGCCTCGCTTGAGGCATATGAGCGGCAAGCGATGGCATACTATAAAAATATAATTAATAAAAAATCTAATAATCTCCACTATATTAAAGCACTAGTTTTCCCTTAAAGCACTAGTTTTCCCACTATATTAAAGCACTAGTTTTTCTAGTTCCACGGTTTTCACCGTCGTTATGCGCCCCATATTTAATTGAATAATAAAATGATAAAATTATATATAAATAAGAATTTGAACCATGGTTGTTGGCTCTAAGCCTATATTCACACCACCTAACTAACAAACCATACATGTTTGTGTTTTATATTATTATATACTTAAATATAAATAGAAAATGTAGCAACGAACAAACACTTTGCACTTTGCTATTATTATTTAATATTATAGATTATAGATATTATTATTTTTATTGGAAAATCCTAGTCAAGCTTTAGGTGATTATCTTTCAAAAAAAGTAGAATGACTTATAGTTTGGTAATTTGGGATGAAAGGAGCAAGGGCCCGTTTGGTTTCTTTAGTCCAAGGACTAAAGTTTACAAAATAGATTAAAGTTTAAGTAAGTAGATTAAAGTTTAGTCCTTACCTATTTAGGTCTATGGACTAAAAAGTTTCAAAATATATTAAATAAATCATAAGAGGACCAAAATACTCTTTCTCGTTCTCCCGCTATTAGTCCCACTATTAGTGCAACTGAAATAAAGGGTAGGCAAAAATGGAATTAATATGATTTAGCTATTTTAGTCATCCCTTAAAAGACTAGAGACTAAAACAGATTAGTTCCTATTTTAGTCCCAAGAAACTAAATAAGACAAAAATAAAAGAAATAATTTTATGTCCAAACGGTGCCTAATATGAATTGGAATGGGATGGAGTACCACGTACTTTAACGATTAGATTTGCTACCGTTCTTTACGCATGGCTCCAAACGGAAACAGGCAAACAACTAGAAACAACAAAAGAACAAAATAGCATCACCAACCCTTCAGACCAGTCAACCACCATACGGAGGACTGATTACTCGTAAATTAGCGAAAACGTACTTACTTGAAAATCCAAACGTTTTGCAAAGACTACTATACTGGAACCAATGTATAAATATGGAACATTTTTTTTGCATGTCAGCACTAGCCGATCCGGAAAACATTACTAGTACATAATAACCGTCCTTCAAAATTAAACGCCTCACGGGAGGGGAAACATCATGTCCAAACTAAGGGCAGCTTCACTGTTCACTCCATGGAAGAGGTCGGGCCAGCGCCAAAGCCGCTGCCACCACCACGGCCAAAGCCAGGCCTTGCGCCAGAACTCTGCAATATTGTAGGTGCACAAATATACGTCAGCAAGTCTGAAATACAGTACATGACAAGTGGGTAAACAATAAAATAGAATTTTTCGATCTCCCAGGAAAATTTTAGATGTCCTCTCCTACAAGAAAATTTCAAGAGGCACACAGCACAGTTGCAGTATTATCAGCCTAGGCTAATAACTGTGCATTGTCCCTCTGCTTTCTGTTTGTAAATTAACATGATATGACGATATTATTCAAATCTTTGTGACTAAATACAGGAGGGTGCGGCCATACAAGGGATCAAGTCCACAACGATGATATATCTAATAGCAACATAGAGAGGAAACACTGGTTGAGATGTTTTGGACATGTCCATCGGAGACATCTAGAGGCACACCTGTGCCTAGTTGGATCCAGGCATGATAGCAACATTGCAATTGGAAGAGAGACAGGGAAAGGAAAAAATTGATATGAAAAGAGGCAGTAAGATAAGATTTGAAAGGATGGAATATGTTTAGCATTGAATAGAACTGCATCTAGAACAGCTATCGTTGTTGTTGTTGACACCTCAAAGAGAGACTTGCTTCAAATGTCTAGCTTCAATGGAGGGATGGCAGGAGATCAAACAGACAATCACCACCAAGTCCACCTTTTAAAGTAGTATAATGGTTACTACTATAAAAGACTGAGTTGGAGCATGATAGAATGGTGTCTCATCCAAAGTGCATTCAAGATTTCTAACTATCAGCAAATCTAGGAAAATGACTTCAAAAAAATACTTTTAACTATTCATTTCAATCCTAACATTGTGCTTGCCCACCCCTTAGATTGCACTCTGATGTTTCACACTGCCAGTTTCACTTCAAGCTGCATGATGTGAGTCTATATGCACAACACATGAACAATTGCAGGTGGAATTTCAACTCGGTATGCTAAAAAGTAAGAAAATAAGAACATGGCATTAAAACACAAATATGCTTACCCTGAAAGATGGCTGGAACTCAGCAGGAGCTCCACTCTTATCGCCACCAAAGTCACCGGGAGCACCACGAGGGCCACCACGGTACTCATCCCTGTCTCCAAACCTTGGTCTGTCTTCAAAACGACCAGGGCCCCTACATACATTACAAGCAAAGAGAAGATTAAATAATAGCATCAACAATTAAAAACTTAACAATCCATACATAACTGGTTAGCTTTAATATATTCCTCAGTAAAAACACATTGTTAAAAGCACACAAAATATGATCTTGCATAAAATTAGGTTGACTTCTTTGCAAGGATATCCTTACTAACAAAATGTGTCACCCTAGAGAAGATTTTGTCAAACCAAATATCAATTTAAAATAAGTAAAACAATGCCGCTATTCTTTAATAAACATGTATTCTTTATTTACTCATGCATCAACCAGCTTCATAAGGGCGCACATGTAAAAGGCTCTAACACTAATATCCTCGAGCTACAGTAGTACAAATATGTTGCATCGCACCCAGTAGCGGATACAAAGCTAGGGCCAGTAAAGCCATAGCCCTAGGCGTTAAGGAAAAAACTAGAGCAATCCCATTATTTTTTTGGTTGCACAAATGATGTTTCACATGCTTCTCCTCTCCCTCGCCTGCTGCGTGTGACTGTGTCTGTGAGCCTAGGAACGAGGCTAAATCCTAGTCTCCTAACAGTCTCGCTGGCACTGCTCTGTAGTGCACACGCTAGCTGGCTGGTACTGTGCAAAAGGCAAAGCAAATAAGCAGAGGCACAATACACAGCTGCCCACTGCGCACATCACAGATCACACCAGCAGCAGGTTGTTCCTTGTTCCAATTATCTAATCCCTCAATCTTCATTTATGTGATTTTTGAATTTTGCAGCCAACAGCAAACATAAAAAAAAAATTACTTGGCTTACAGTAGAGAGATGGCATTGACTACTTTCACTTTGGTTCCTACACCAATTATACAGCCAATGCAAGCTCACGAAGCCAAATACAAATAAATGAAATGATGTGATGATGAATAATATCAGCATCATCTAGGCTTTTTTTAATCACTTTTATGTCTTCATGAACTCATCAGTTTGTTGTTGACTTTGGGGTTAGAATTGAAGTACAATATTAAACTATATATGGATCCATCTAAATTTCCTCCTAATAATGATATATAAGTACATTACTTTTGTTGTCTATTAGTATGTGATCCGGTGTTGGACGTTTAGAATATTGGCCTTGGTCACAAAAGTTCCTCAGATCCACCACTGATTGCACCAAAACACATTGGAAAATGCAAAACAAGCACCATCAAGAAGTAATTTACTAGATAAAGTTAGCCCTATCATCAAAAGATCAGAAGTGCACAAAAAACTACTTCAGACTTGACTGTAGTATACATCTGAAATCATCACCAGACATGAGAAACAAACATGTGAAATCATTACTAAACACATTTGTTAAGTACGCTCAAGAATTTAGGCTTTACCTTGGGCGGTCACCAGGAGGGCCAGAGCCAAATGGACGGCCCAGTGGCCTGGCAGACTTCTTGAGCGTGGCAGGCACGATCTCAGACGGGAGGTTCAGGTAGTTGCGTAGGTGCTCAATGCCATCGTTGGTGAGGTACCAGTAGTAGTACTGCCAGGAGAAGGTCTCTCTGACATACTCCTTGGACTTGAAGCTCTGCATGAGCTTGATCACCTGGAGGTTGGGCACATCAATCTGTGGGTGCTTCGCCAGGTTGTAGTCCTTCTTGGCATACAGCACGCCCTCTGCAGCAGCAAACACATCAAACTAACAGAAACCGTATGAACATAGCACACATCACATCAGACCATGCTTTCAATTCTCGGTGATGGATATACATAGAACCTGTGTTCAATTCCATAGTTTAGGGGGCACACAAATTTGGAGTGCAAAACTATTTCACAAGTTCGCTGTGTCAAGCCTATAATATATCTGCTCGTAACTCGTAAGTTTGTGAGATGCTAAAACTAGACCAAAAAGTGAACTCAACATAATACACTAGTGCTATCCTAGTAATAAGGAAACAGTTTGAAGACGTCCCCTCCTAGAAAGCGAAACAACCAACCAACGCAAGTTACCCTACTGCGAGTTTAGCGGACGAATAATCGCATACCCTTGAAGAGGTACTTGCAGATCTCATTGCGGTTCTTCTTGGGGATGATCTGCGGTTGAAGAAAAACAGGTGCGATATTAACACCGGCAGCAGAACAGGCGAAAGCCGAGGAGCAGCAGCGTATTGAGCCTCGCGCGTACTCGCTTACCATGGTGGGCCGTCGGGCGCGCGAGCTCCGAGTGCTGGACTGCTGGAGCGTCTGGTGTTGCGTAGGTGGCGGTGGCGGTGGCGGCGGCGAGTAGGGCACGGGTCGGGAGATGTCTTTTATACCTGTCGCCGCGGTGTAGGGTTTGGTTCGATGAGCAGAGCGAGGGTATAAGCGTCAAAAATAGAAGCGGGGCCTTTCAGGCGCGTGTTTGGACAGCGATTCCACCGGGCCCGTGGAGGCTGATATTATTCCACTCATCGTCGTCGGGGCCAGCTCCTCTCGCTCTCGGTCCTTGCTTGCCTGCCGTCGTCTCATCTCCAGGTGGACCCAGGACTTGCAGGGTGCAGCCGAATTTCAGTCTGGAAGACCATCATCAGTCTCCATCCATCTGCCCGCATGGCTGCCTGCCTTCATCGGCCATCTCTACCCGAACACAGCATCACCGACACTTCTGTGAAATACCTGACCGGGCAGGTGCAGTCCTCTTTTTTGTGCAAAACAACGGCAGCTGCAACTGCAAGCCTAACAACCAGGCCCTCGCGAGCAGGAGAGCGGAGGACGCACCCCCAACAGCATTCCAATCCATGGCACAAGCTGCACTGTACTTGAAAGCATCCAGCCTGAACAGCTGAGCAGTCACACTGCTACGACTATGACTGTATAATAAGGGTGTGTTTGGTTTGACTTTTGGCTTTGACTTTTGCCCCCCTAAAAGTCAAAAGCTAACCAAAGGGCTGGATCCAGAAAGCAGCTTTTTCTAAAAGCCGGCTTTCTTGTAGTGCAAATCTGAAAGCACCCCTGGACCTGCTTTTAGTGGCTTTTCGGATGGAACTGTGAAAACATATATCGAAGAATTTTTAATGACTTTTAGTTGTTTCCACCAAACGGTTTTTAGCTTTTTAACAGCTCACAGCCTACAGCAGCTTTTTTCACAGCTCACAGCCCACAGCAACTTTTTTCACAGCCACAGCCTAACCAAACAGACCCTAAATCAACATACGGTACGAATATGACATCAGAAACCGAGGCTATATACCCAGGCGGATGGCACAACAAACAGGCAGCAAGGTTTGGAGGTCATCGGCCAATCCTACTGGAACGGTTTCAGCTATAGCAATGCTCAGTCTTTTTTTCGCCTCAGGAATACACACGAGCGCGCGCGCCTTTATCACACAAAATCATCCTTCGCATAAATATACGGCCCCAAGAAAACCAACTGGAAAAAAATCGCTATGGCTAACATATCGATTCAACAATGTACAGATACTGTCACGACGACGACGACCGACACTGGTGCTTGTGGAGTTTGCATGCCCGACCAACCAACCAACCAACCATATCCAGCTTCTTTATCAGGCACAAACTCAAGCGCAACCACCGTTTTCCTGGTGGCTAGCCAAGCTAGTCCTCTTAGTTTCTCCACTTGAAAGGTTCTCCATTCGGTGCGTCCTTTGGAGTGTTGTTTCCGCTGCTATCGCCAGGTTCGCTTGCAGGTGGCGTTTCCACCGATCTTGCTTGGGCTGGAGCTTTGCCACCCCGGCGCTCCTGGGGAGAGCAGCAAAATGTTAGCAATCTTAGTCTAAAATATGGGGAAAATGTTACTATATTACTCCTTATCATGATCGTTGAAATTGTTTGAAGAAAGAACGAGCTGACAGCTCTTGCAGGATTTGAAGGTGACAGCAAAAACGACCAGGCAAATCAGATTGATATCTAACTCATATGTTGTGAAAACAGTGAAAAAAATGAAGAATGGGGGCAGGCCCTCCAAGCTAATCTACAAAGGGTTAATGAGAGCACAGTCCTCTAGTCAGTTGCCCCCATGGGAGTCTGGGAACTGTGATAACGATAACCAATTCAGTGCATATTGTAACAGTCACCTGTAGTTGTAGGGATACTTGACTATAACAAGTAAATAAAGGTGTTACCCAGCTATTCCAAATGTAAACAACGATTGCGAAACGAAGTGTTCATCATGATAACCTTCTTGCTTCAGAGTTGGTGGACAACAAGATTTATGGGCAATAAAGTCAAAACAAATTAACATACTGAGACAATGGGTACTCAAAAGTGTGCACATGCCATCTTAACTTACATCTCTGTACGGGAAATCGTCAACCTCAAGCATGTGAATGACATGCCCAATCTTTGGCCTCTTGCGAGCTTCAGGGTCTACGCACCGCAGAGCCACTAGCAAAGCCTTCTTCAATGCCCTAGAAGTAGGCTTCTCAGTCATCTTTGGATCCAAAACCCCCTCAGAATTTCTGTTGCTGACCATCGTCTTCAGCCACTCAACTAGATTAATCTGAAAAGATTGCTCCACAAAGTTCATATATGCACTTCTCACGTTCATTATTCAGCGAATGCAAGGAGGTACTGCCATTACTAACCTCCCCTGGCGGCCTGTTGTAATCAACAGGTACACGGCCAGATATTATTTCCATGATAAGAATTCCGAAACTATAGACATCGCTAGTTTCATTCAACATGCCAGTGCCCGCATACTCTGGTGCAACATACCTGCAAGCAACAAAATTTAAAATAAGCCACCACAAACTTGTTTATCTTGGAGGATCCTAATCTTATAAGCAGCGTTGATGTCTAACCCAAACGTCCCCATGACCCTGGTTGTGACATAACTCCTTTCTGAACCCAAAAGTTTCGCTAGCCCAAAATCAGAAAGCTTTGCATTCCAATGCTTGTCAAGAAGAATATTGCTCGACTTGACATCACGGTGAACAACCTTTGGCTCAAGTCCCTCGTGCAAATACATTAACCTTCACAATTAGGTAAAATAATGTAAGCAGATAGTGACAGCAAAAAAACAAGACTACAGTAATAAGTCAGCAAAGTGCATACCCTTTTGCTGTTCCCAGAATAATCTTCATTCTGATATCCCATGTAAGAGGGCTCACAGGGCCAACATCCCCATGGAGCCATTGCTCCAAGTTTCCATTATTAACGTACTCATACACAAGCATCCTGGAATGGAAAAGAACCATATACAATGAAATTTATGATAAAGCTACAAACTCCTTGGTTCTATAATTTCACAATATAAGCTAAAGCTATTGTCCATACAAGAAGATACCTTTGGTTGCCTTCAGCGCAGTATCCTAACAACCGAACAAGGTTCTTGTGTCGCACTCGCCCGATAGCTTCCACCTCAACCTTGAATTCCCGTTCTGCCTGCCCCCTGATAGAACATAGCGCCAAAGTTTATCAAAACCAACAACACAAAAACCAATAATTCAAACACTCATTTCATCATCTATATATATGGCAATCTACACTACTAAAGCATGAACCCTGCAAAACATGACTTAGTTGGATATTTTCTATGAAACGTTCTTGCACAGTGTCACCATCTGAATTGTCACATCTCCATTGACAATTCGTATATAGCTTGCTTAGAATATAATCAACATTTTGCAAAAAAGAAAGACGATAGCCAATTGAACACACAAGCTTATAAATACGGCTATACTTCAGTCCACAGGTAGCATAAGTACCTGTTGTTGAGCAAGTTTTTGACGGCGACCTGCACTCCGCCCTCCAGCACGCCGTGGTACACTATGCCGTAGCCGCCCTCGCCGATCACCTTCTCGTCGGCGAACATGCACGTGGCGTCCTCCAGCTCCTTGAGTGTGTACCAGTGGCCCCACCCCAGGTGCGATACCTCCGGGACCCCCGGTTCCCCACCACCGCCACGGCTCTCCCCGCTGGCGCCCCGAGACGACGGCCCCCCGCTCCGCTGGTGGTGCGGGGGCGGCGGCTGCTCCGGGAACGTGATACGGTGCTCCTTCCCCGTCTCGATCTGGATGGAGTCCGGCGGCGGCGCCTGCAGCACCTGGGCGAGCGGCGCCTTGGCCGGGGCGGCGGGGGCCGCGGTGCCGCGGGAGGGCACCTCTTGGATGTCCTTGGGGGGCTTGGTGGGGTGCTTGGGCTGGGCATTGGGCACGACGGCGGGGAGGTGGAGGACGGGGGCAGCACGGCGGCGTCGGCGGCGGCGGGAGGCGAGGAGGCAGAGCAGGGAGAGGAGGACGAGGAGGAGCACGAATGCGGCACCGACACCGATGCCGACGAGCTCCCAGAGGTGGAGGCCGAACACTAGCGTGCCCTGGGACAGCTCGGAGTCCGACATGGGCGCCGCGCTGCTCAGCTCCCCGGCTGCTCAAGCCGAAACGAAATGGTGGATCTCCCTCCCAAGAACCCCCCTCCCAGCAGAATTGGGCGCCACTAAAGAATGAAGAAATCTTCCAAGAAAAAAATCGCCAGAGACTGGGGCTTTGCAGGGAATTGGGCGCGCGGAGCCGGATTCATGCAGCGGACAATCGAAGTGGCGAAGAATCTATGGATTTCTGCAGGGGGGCGCAGTGGGAAAGGTATGACTTTGGGGGGGAGGGACGGGATTTAGGACAGGATGGAGTGACGAAAAAGGTAGATTTGGAGGTTGATTGAGCCCAAAAAGGTTGGATTTGCGGGCAGTGTGGGGGCTGAGACTGGATTATTTTGGAGGTGGGAGGAGCGATGAGCGAAGCGTGGTTAATTTAGCTCTGAAAGCATGGATTCTGGCGTGGAGGTGGAGGAGGGTGGTGCCGTCTGCCGTGGTAAGGTGTGTGGCTGGCCTGGGTGGCTGGGTGGTTGGTGGCGATCATTACAGGCCAATCACCGTCCAAATCAACAAGAAATGCACAAGCAAAGGAAGCATGGATAGTACAAAAGTGACTGCTCTCAGAGTAGAGTGAGAGTGCCGTTGTGAGTACGAGTACGATAGACGGAGCAAAAGGGAGGAGAGAGAGAAGACGAGCGCGGGGAGAGTGGAGAACAGAACGGGGAGAGGAGTCGTCGACTGCAGGCTGCAGGACCAGTGGGAGCGGCGAGAGGATCACAGGCAGCAGGAGCAGTGACAGCCTGACAGGGTGTTTACATAATTGTACAGTATTGGCGACTATGTTAGGGGATAGAGAAGTCAATACCGGACCCCCTAAACAAATGCACAACATGGACATTTTGGTGTTGAGGTCGCATACAGTTCCGGATCGTGAGTAGCATGCACAGCACAGCACCTCGTGTTCAAATTCAAGCGTCGGAGTCTCACAGGAATCGGATAATTCATGCTCCCAGATTTCTGTGAAGTTTATATGTTTCAGATGACGAGGCTAATTTATTTCTTTAAAAGTATGCCTATGTTGGTCTTGCTATCACTGTATCACGTATTTGTAGTAAATTCGTAGATATTGCCATATTGGTATGGATGTTTCTAAAACATCAAAATTATATGACAAATCTAATATTTTAACGTAAATGTGTATAAAATTTGGAACTAATTTTTATTCATGTTATTAAAAATATGATGAAGTATAAGAAAGTTTTTTATAAAATTTTATGTGCATTATTTTCTCCCCACAACAAAAAAGTGGAAAAACATATATATCTCTGTATCCGAATTTTATATCAATTATTTAAAAAGATATGAAACGAATTTGAGGTTTATGGATATTAATAGGCTCAATACTAAAAACACGAATATAAATTTACATAACAAATTCTATATATTATTTGTTCACAATCGAAAAAATAAGATAAAAAATTAACATCTGAATAAGTATCAAGATATATCCCTACAAATTGGTGTCTTTAGACTCTCTCCAGCAACAAACTGTAAAACAACCTGTACTCTAAATTTAGAGGATATTGTGCTCCTTTATCCACCCAACAAGGAACCCTAAAAGACACTCTAAAATTTAGAGTCTCTGCTTCAGCCGCTATATGTAGAGAAATACTGTTCGTCCTCTATCCGCAATCAAAGCGCTACGACCTGACACTTGTGCACGTGACGACCACTGTTGATTGACTTACCACGTTGCATGCATGCATATTGTGTTAAAAATGGTGTCCGATGCTGGATTGTAGATATAGAGGACCAAATTTAGGGGACGTTGCTGGAGACTGATAAGATATAGAGGACGGAATCTTTTAGAGTGTGCTATAAAGGACAGAGAATATTCTTTTAGAGGATGGAATTTAGGGGACGTTGCTGGAGACAGCCTTAGTTGTAAAGGTAAACATCCCTACATATTAGAGAGAACTATTTTATATTCCCCTCGGGAAGCAACGCCAAGGCAAGTTACACTATGAGGTAAGCGAGCGTTGCGAACGACGTCGTTCATAGATAACCTATGCACAACACGACTCGCCGCCTCGTCGTAGCCCTCCAGCACTTCGTCCAAAAGGGACGAAGGAGGGTCAATGACGTCCCGAGGCCGCAACTGGACCGAAACTCCCTGACGAGCAGTGCCACGATAGCTCCCCGATGAATGCCGAAGTCGACAATATCTCGGATACGACACGAGACATTGTTTAGGCACTCCACCAAAGAGGAGCCACGACCCCGATGTAATCCGAGATCTGACCCAAGCAACAACGTAATTTCTCTAGCTCGGCTTCCAAAGCTGTCAGAAGAAACGAGCAGGATGAGAGGGGGAGTCGCGGC